>NC_052058.2:33567927-33867927 GCF_903992535.2 Arvicola amphibius | reverse complement strand
CCCTGGGGAGGCTTGCACCTCATCACGGGTGTTTTTGTGTTAAATCTGTGAGCAGAGGGAGGTTCTCCAGGCACCCATGTCTAGGCACTGACTTGTGGCATTCAGTGTGAACCTTCAAATCCTGGCTCTGTGCTAAGAGCTGCTAGATCCCCCGGTGGCAGGAGAGATGAGGGACACCAAGTGATCATGAGAAGCATGTGTCTGTGCTGTGGATGGAGGAGGGCCAGGCATGCACTGCCAGGGAGCACGGAAGAGGTTCAGGTGGTGGGGACAAAGCTGAAGAGAGCTGAGGCTGGATCCTGAGGGACAACTGAGGATTGCAGCGAGAGAGAACGGGGAAGAAATGAGGTCCCACCATGCAAGGCCAATGCCAGACCGTGACTGAAGTTATAAATGAGTCTACCAGACACAACAGAATGGCCAGGGAAATGACTACAGATGGATGGAAGGATCATTTTACTGCATTGCTCCCTATGCGTATGTGCCCATCTCTGGAGGAGCTGCCCGGTCTTCAGTATGCACCCTGCTTACCTTGCCAAACTGAGCCTTGAAGGACTTGGCAATCTGCTGCCTCTGCACATTGCTTCTCTTGGTGAGCACATCTATGATGGCCTGCTCATTGGTTCCTGCAGGGGTGTACAGTATGAGAATCCCCTCTACCTCTGGGGACATCAGAGATGACTGGAGAGGGAGAGGGGACATGCTTGCTGGCTGGGCAATTGGACCATACTACCTGAATGCCACAAATGCTCAATTTCCATGGTGTAAACAAGACAGCCAGCTATCTCATTTCTTGGTTCCACACCTCCAAGTTACACAGTGTTGGGGTGTGGCTCAGGCTTGACTTTATAGTATAGAACCCAAGGACTAAGGGCTTGGACCTTTGAAGTGTGGCTAAGTGAGATATTCTCAATCTCTTTCCTTGTGGTGGTCACATTAGAGGAAGGTCCAGACCACTGTGTCTGAGAGCCTGTCCTGTAGATCATGGACAAGTAGGCTCATCTCCTGGAGCCTCCACTTGCTCAGGTGGGGAGCAGGGATAACAATGAAGATCTTATAGGTAGCAGTAGGTGGGAGAATTCGGTATAGGCATCTCTGGGAATGGTTGTTCTCTATAGTGTCCCAGCTCACTAGGCGGAACCAGCCAACAGGTGACTCCCATCTGGAGTGAGACCAAGTCCTATCTTAAGCCAGTCTTTTCCACTCAGTCATGCGAGGGTGGTACCAGAAGCAGTTGACCATCTGGTCAGTCAACATGGGGCAGAAGCAGGCTGCCATCTGGTCAACCAACATGGGGCAGGGAACAAGCTGCAGAATCCACATGGCTGCTACCGCTGGTGCAGCATCTAAACTCCCATCCCCATGCCTAAAGCAGGCCCTATGTCAATCCATCTTCTGAGTCCACAGTGACACAGTGGGCCTAGAGTTCTTGCAGCCATTTTCCAAGTGAGAAATCTCAGAGTGACAGTCTCCCTGTCATTGTCCCTTGGGAATGAACAGTCACCCACCTCAGCTGGTGTGATTCCCTAGGAAATGTAGTCACTCAGAATAAAATGGGTACACCTTTGAAACCTGACTGTCCCTGGTATCTCCTTCCTGGGGATGTGAGCATATGGGGCCCCAGTCACCAGGCCATTGCTGGTACTCACCAATCCCCTTCATGGCTTTGTAGAGGGTCTCTGCATCAGGGTCTGGGTTGAAGTGAGAACTGCCCTTCACGGTGACACCCTCCTGTTCAACCTGCAAGACAGCCAGGGATGCTCATTATGAGAAGTACAGGAATGGCATGGAGGCCTCGTTGTGCACCCCATTAGGCTAAGGATCTCCCCTGGGCACTGAGACCAATGGAGCCTTGTAGCATAGTGATTGACCTCTCCAGCCCCTTAGCTAACAGGTGGGTGTGGCTAAGACCAGAGCTCGTAAAAGAAACCGCCTCGGGGCTGCAGAGGTGGCTCAGGGGTTAAGAACATTGGCTGTTCTTCCAGAGAACCCTGATTGAATTCCCAGCACCCACATGGCAGCCTTGAAACTGTCTATAAGTCCAGTTTCAGGGTCTCTGATATTCTCATATAGACATGTACAAAGCAAAGCACCAATGAACACAAAATAAAAATAAATTATCAGCTATCTATCTATCTATCTATCTATCTATCTATCTATCTATCATCTATCTATCATCTATCTATCTATCTATCTATCAATCTATCTACACACACACACACACACACATCTATAAATCTAAAACAAAGCAAAAAGCACTGTTGACTGAGAGAAGGTAGCAGACTGGTCACACATACTTCTTTCCAGTACCGTATACGGTAGGATGGGAGGAAATGAATTCATAAGGAATGACTTCTAAAAGCCAAGTAGCTGCCTAGGGAATGGGGAGCTGGACACAGGTCTCGCTTTGCAGAGAAGGGTCTAAGCCTGTCTTGGCCTTTCCTGTGATGAGGTGTGGGTATTTCAGAAGGCCAGGAGCCAAGCTGAGCATCTCTCCCAGGCTCAGCTTGCTTGCAAGGCCACAGCATCATATGGGGCAGAGCGTCATGTTCGGAAAGAACTCCAGGATGTCCTTTGGAAATACAGGATGTCCTTAGATTGTGGCATAGACGTGAAAACCAAAGTATGCAGAGCCTTGTCTTACAAACCTCCAATCCAGGGCATGTACTAGGGCCACTTCTCTGTATGTTCTGCATAACTAATCAGAGGCTTACTATGGATGACTCTTCTAAAAGTGTGTGTTTGAGGGGAAGGGGTGGAAAGAATGGAAGGAATTGAATGAGGGAGACCCAGGTCCTTCAAATGGAGAGAAGTTTAGTCATTTGCTCTCGGGCTCATTGTCCCCACCCACCCATCTGCGTTTCTACTCACGCATCCCCCCAGCGGTTCACTAATTCTCTACCCCAGCTAGACAACCCTTACGCCGTCTGCCTGCCCTTCCTCTTCCTCTTTCTTTCCACTCCTCTCTTCTTTTCTTCCTCTCCCCATTTCCTTTCTTTTTTCTTTTTGTTTCTTTTCAAGCATCCTCCACCTATCGTCCCTTCATGCACTGCATTGGTTCATTTATCCAACCTTCCACCCAAGTCTCACGTTAGATCCTGAAAATGCAGAACAGGTCCCCACAGATGGTATAACCTGAAGGGTCCTTCTTTTGAATAAGAAGCAAGACATCTTTCTGTGTCCTTTGCTTGATTTTTCACAGGCCCAGAAATAGATCTTCATGTCCCATCTACTGGACCATGTTTTATAACAGGAACTGTTAGGAATAATTCCTGGGGTGAGCCAGGCTCTGGGTGGTCTTTCAGATGCTGCCCCACTGCCCACAAATGCATAGTCCTTGCTGTGAAGTCACGTACTGCTACTAGAAGACCAGGTGGGCATCACCTCTGCAAAGTGCACTGGACATGATGCTCAGCCCACCCCTCCCCCCAAGGAGTCATATTAGGTGTTAGTGCTCCATGTTACAGGCTGGGCTTGGTCGCATAGCTAGTAAATGGCGCTGCTGGCCTTTCACCCACAGCCTGACTCAGAATCCGAGCTCTGTCTGCCTCCCCCACTCTACAGATGATTCACTCTTCCCCAGACACTGGTTTTCTTGAAGTGTTTCGCTGGAGAGAGCCTCACCCATAGGCATGCCAGTCTTCTGGGAGTGTGGGGGTGGGGAGCCTCTAAGTTCTCACTTCCTAGTTTTGCTCCTTGCTCTCAGGGACCTATTGATTAAGGGGTGTCTCCATGTCATTCAGGGACCAGTATTTGTCAGCAGCTTCAGGGCTGGCTGGGGTATCACCACATTGAGAAGTCGGTTTCACTTCCCTCGCTAAGGGTTTTTTGTTTTTGTTTTTTTTTTTTTTTTTTTTTTTTTTTTTTTTGGAAGAGGGCTGTGTTCTGGGGGCCAAAGATCAGGTGGATCCTGCTGGAGTGGGGATGTGGAGGCATCTATCCCAGCCCCTGTAGGTTGGTCTCAGGCTCCTGAGGGGCTACCCTGAGGCTGGTGGGTTCAGACAGATAAGTTACCAGACAAAAGGTAATTCAGGCAGTACTGGATGCTGTGTCTAGAACACCTTCTGTCATGGGCACACAGGAGCTGCCAGATTTTTGCCTGATCTATCACAGGCTGCCTCCTTAAGGGAGCCCCAGGTGGAATCTGTTCTGAAGATGGGCTTCTCTAGCCACTCTTCCCCTCCCTTCAGTCCTGCTCTGATCCAGATTCGTGCTCAGAGGACATTTGGTTCTCACTGGCTGCCCGGCCAGACACAGAGGCCTTGTTGTCCCGAGTCGGCTCTCCCAAGCGTCAACAGCCCTGGATGACTGAGTCTGTGTGTGGACTCAGGCTGCACAGACCTAAACACTTACTAGTGTGGCAACTTCAGCGCCTGTCTAGTGCACCTGAGGCTCAGTTCTCTCACTTGTGTTTGAAGCCGTCAGTACCGGCCTTACAGACTTGCTGTGAGGCTCTAAGGGCTCTGAATGAGAGGTGCCTGGAGGAGGGTCCCCATGCAGAAGGTTCTGAGAGTGCCAGCATCATCATCTAAACAGGTCCCCAGGAGGTTGGCCCCTAGCCCTGCCCTAAGCATCAGGCCACTGGGGCCAGCACCCACTCTTAGGAACTGCTCACCACTGAGATCTCCCTGCTGTCTGCACCTGCAGGAGTGTTCCCTGCAGCCACCGTGAAACCACAGACAGCCACTGTCCTGGCTGCCGGCTGCTTCCCCTGAGGGTCAGGATGACCACACCTTTCACCCTGCCTTCTAGTCTGTCCTATCCGTCCAGGGCATCTACACCTAAAGCTCTTTCTGGGTGGTGACCCAGTCACAGAGATTTCCCTGGAGCTGGAAAAGCTTGACTTTTCTGCTACATAGAGCCTGAGGGATGTTGCAGAGACCTGGGCTTTCTCTGGTCTAAGCTTCCTGTCCAAGGGACCTGAGCCAGCTGCCTGATGTCCCAGGGCCTCTGCTTTCCCCTGAAAGTACCCTAGATGAGATGGGGAAGGTGTGTACCATACACAGCCTTGTGCCTGTCCATGCAGTATTCCAGGCGTACATGGCTCCCATAAGCTCCCACTGCCAACTCCCCCTTCTCCTGGCTTTGACACATAAACATGAGTACTCTTTGGTATGAGTCTATTCCCTTTGGGACCTTGAGCTGTGGGCACCAATGGTTTCCTTCAACGGCAATGTGTTCGCCCAGAGCGTTCTCTAGCTTAAAGTGTACCCTGTTGTTCAAAAGTTGAGTTCCAGCACCTTAGCCTGTTATTCAAGGCCCTTGATGCTCCATCCTGGCTGCTTCTCCAGATTTAGATCCAACCTACCCAGGACATTCAAACCACAGAGGGCGATTTTTCTCCAGAGCTTCACATGCTGCTACCTCTGCAAGGTGCAGCCGCCACCCCCCACCCCCACCCCCGGAGTCTCTCCACGCACAAATGCACGCCCTGCACACATCCACAGAAGCCCTTCTCTTAAGTGGCCTTTGTCCTCAGAAGCTTCCCTCTAGACTCTCTTATCCTTCAGCTTCCTCTTACATTTCAAGATTTTTTTTAAAAAAATTTTGTTTTGTTTTATTTTAAACTGTCTTACTTTTTGCATTCCTGTAGTAATTTTTCTAAGCATGGGCATTTTTTTCCAGCTTCCTCACCAGGACGTGGCCTAGCAGGTTCAACCTTAACTCTTTCTGTCCTCACTGAGTGTTCATCACCCAACACGGAACAAGGACCCACCTCCCCAGGTTATCCCTACTCACCCAGGCTTTCCACCAGGCCATCCTGTTCGCCTCACAGCCACGTTTCCCAGGGAGATGAAGATTCACCAGTTGGGCTCTACTCAGTGACTGGACACAGCTACTCCCGGGCTAGTAGGTGTGGTTGTGCACACAGGCCCAGGCCCCACCCAGCACTCCCTCCCTGCCACCTCAGGCTTGGTTTGGCTCTGGGCCCCTCCTGTGGCTCCCAGGCCCCACCCAGGCACTGCCCAGGCCTGCCCTGAGGATCACATCATTTGCTGCAAATGTTTGGGTTGTGGCCCTCACACAGCTCGGAAACTCTGAGGTAGCCTTTGAAAGGCAACTTGGTAAACAAAACAAAACAAGCTTCTTCTTCTTCTAGGTTGGGTAGACCTCAGTCACAGAAGAATGGAATCCCACACGCAGCCCTTCGGATTGTTGCCATCTCTATATAATTAACTGCAATGAGCTCAGCAAAGGACAAGAAGACAGTCACCTCCCCATTCACTGGGGTGCACTGTGCCTAAATCGCTCTCCAACCCCCCTGTAGTGCTGTCCCCTCAAAACATCGTCACAGTCCTAGGAAGCAGATATGAGGTGCTAGAGGGGGAAGCATCTCAAGCACCTAGATAATTTGCTCAAATGACAAGTCCCATGAGAGCAGAGTCACTGTCTGCCAGCCCTCATAGACTAGGAGGCTGTTGCCTCCCACTGGGGGCCTAGGATATGCTAGTTGCCAAGGAGAAGGGCTACTTCCACAAAATGCTCATCTGGGGGATTTGTCTACTCTTCTTAGAACGTTCCTCAGCACAGCTGTCCCTACACCACCCCTTAACTTAGCTAACTCCTACCTACCTGTCTGCGTGAAGTCGCTGCCTCTGGGAGCATCACCTAGTTCCAGTTCCATGGTGACTTTTCAAATCTAAGAAAACCTTGCAGAATGGCCTTTTAAGAATGACCCCCGCATGAAACGATCAAGGTCCCCACCCCGACTCCAGTGCTCTTTGCTCTACACACAGAGTCTTCAGCCTGCTCCTTCTTGCGGCATGGGCTGTGGTGGGTAAGGGTAGACCCGGGCTGGCAAGCAAAGGGGAGGGGGCAGCTATGCCCTGAGAAGGCAGCTACCGGGAAAACCAGAGAGCCACTGAGCAACCATGCTGTGAAATGCCTCCAACGGAAGAAGGATGCATTCCAGGCCTTGGAAGCTTGGACTCCCCTGCATTTTTAGGGTTGATGTATACTCATGCTTGTGTGCATTGAGATGCTTCTATCCAGGTACATTCACGTGAGTTTCTGGAACCAGAGGGTCTGGCCAAAGTCTGGCAGGACAGGTGACTGAGATAGGTAGAGCGTCCTTGGATTAAATGCCAGCCTCTTTAGGGACATCTGGGCTCAACCATCCCATCTACGCACCACCTATTAAGCTTCATGTCACCATGTGCCTCTGGGGTGATACAGCACCCCCTTATCTACCCAACGTGTACCCACATTCTTCCCTCACTGAGCATCAGAGTCATACAGAACCTGAGAGATTAAGTGCACTAGAAAGGGTCCTCACAGAGGAATTCACTGTTCCCTCTGTCTCCTCCTTCTGGGAGGACCACACAAGAAAACAATGGGAGAAACTTGCCTGGGATTTGGGGTGCTCAGCACCCAGACCTAATCCCACTGAGTGCTCTGGGCCCCCAGATTCTACTCTGTGTGCTATCCATGTCTCAAAGTTCAGAATGAGGCTTTTGGTTGCATCCTAGACACTGACCTGAGTACATGGTACCGGCTTGTGCACCTCTAGCCCTGGAAGGAGCATTTAAGTAGCCCCACACATTAGGGGCGAAAGCACAGAGCCATGGTTCTCAACCTTCCTAGTGCTGTGACCTTTTAATACAGTTCTTCATATTGCTGTGACCCCTGGCCATAAAATTAATTGTGTTGCTACATCCTAACTATAATTTTGCTGCTGCTATGAATCATAATGTAAATATTTCTGGAGATAGAGGTTTGCCAAAGAGATCGTGAGCCACGGGTCAAGAACCGCTGACATAGCGGAAAGCATAGGATTTAGCTTGAGCGCAGGGCAGGAAGTCTGTTTAGCCTGGGCCCTGAAGTGTTGGGAAAGACGGTTCAGAAAAAAAAAAAAAAGATTTTCCACTGGGTCATCAGTGTCATCGGGGCTAGCTGTTTGGAGGGGGTCAAAGGAGGCCTGAGCATAGAGCTTGTGTACGGATGGAGCATGCGTGCAGGGGGCCAGAGCATGTGTGGGCGTAGAGATGTGGCTTGTGCCTCGGAGCTCACTGTCATCACAGAAACGTCAGGCAGAGGCATGCACGAGCTTGTAGTTTGGAAGGGCGTGGCCTGCTGCAGTTGATAATGAGCCGTGCCGAAGAAATGAGCAGGTGGAGTTTGGGACCGGCTGAGGCTCACAAACTGAGCAAGGCTATCTGAGACGCTGTGAACACAGTAAGGTGCAGCAAGGGCCCCACCCTACTGGTGGGAAGTGCATGATACAATGTGTTCTTCTGGGAGGGCCTGGCTCAGGGTGCTTAGATGGCTTGCCAAACTCAGTATGACTGTGGTTTAAATGAGATAAGGAAGAAAGAGGGTTAAATGGCAGAGATTAGAATAGTCATGTGGTGTAAGCGAAGCTGCCCAGCCCTGGTGTTGGTTAGAGATGAGTGATCCAGTCTATCAGATTTGAGGAAACACCTATGTGGTGGTCCCAGAACATAGACCCATATAAAAGCCCAGCAATGGCGTTTGCCGTGTGAACAGGGCAGGTTTCCACCTCTGCTCAGTCTGTCTTTTAGCATCCGCCCATCTCAGGTCTTCTGCGATCTGAACCTCCTGCATCCCCTCATCATAGCAGACCCCTTTATGGAGTTTTCCACTGTTTGCTCGGCAAGGCAGCACACCCAGCTTGTGGGTTTGTGTGTTCTGCTCAGGCATCTCCCTGTCACCTTTGACCACTGAGAGTGGAGAGCTGCCACACACCCAAGTCTCTCATCGGCTCCTCAGAGGCCACATTCCTCCAGTTTCCAGGGCTTCACCATGGCAGTCAACCAATCCCCTTCCCGGCTCCGTCTAGCCATGTTAAGTTTCTAAGTGAATTTGCTTTCAAAACGTTGCTTTTTATTCTTTTCAAAACCCGCCTTTTCCAGGCTTTTCTGTTCGCTCTTTTCGTGGCTTCTCATCTCATCACTTTCTTTTTCTTTTTTTTTTTTCTTTTTTGGTTTTTCGAGACAGGGTTTCTCTGCAGCTTTTTTAGAGCATGGCCTGGAACTAGCTCTTGTAGACCAGGCTGGCGTCGAACTTACAGAGATCCGCCTGCCTCTGCCTCCCGAGTGCTGGGATTAAAGGCGTGCGCCACCACCGCCCGGCTTCTCATCACTTTTTTTTTTTTTTTTCCTCATGGTTCTCATCACTTTTTAAAACATTTTAAAATCTGTTCACTGGAGCTGGCAATTCTGTAATCTGCATGTATAGCTATAGGCAGGAAAAAATCTGAACACGAAACTAACACATGACTGGCACTAGATTTTAACCTCTTGGCTTCTTGTATTTTGTTTCTTGACTCTCCTTATTTGGATGCAGAGGACTCCCCTGCTCCTTGAAGATTTTCCCAGAAAGCCCTAGTATGCTGGGTGGGCAAGGTTTCTCCAGGGGGAATTATCTGAAACCCATCAAACTCTTTCAGCAGTGATGGGCTGTAATGTTCATTTTTCTCTGCAGACTTGGAGCACTGATCTCCCGCGAAGTCCATGGCAGGAGGCCTCTGAGCTATGTCTGGGCAGGGGATGAGGTTTTTGGTTCTGTTTTAGGAAGCTGGGATTGGGATAGCATAATCCCTCCCTAACTTTGGCTTGTAAGGGTGCAGATTCCAACTCTAAAGTCTTGCAAGAAGCATTTTAACCCTTTAGGCAGAAGCCCTGACCTTTCTATTTTTATTTTTTGAGTCAGGGTCTCTCTACATAGCCCTGTCCTGGAACTCACTATGTAGACAAGGATGGCCTGAAACTCAGAGAGATCTGCCTGCCTCTGCTTCCTGGGTGCTAGGATTAAAGGTGTGTGCCACAACACGTAGCTTGTCCTTATTTCCTTAAACAATCATTCAATAATTTGGCTTCTTTTTTTCATTATGACATTCCTTACAAATTTTCTTATCTCTTCCTTTTAGCTAAATTTTGCATTGGTGAGTTGTGCTCAGCACAGAGGCCTTGGCTAAGTTGGTGAGCATGAGCCTATGTGAGGGGTTGGTAGGCAAACATGTCTGGTGTTTGTTTTCTGCTAGTAGCCCTCGGTGGCCCAGCACAGGCACAGAGAGGGCAAACAGGTGCTTCCGTCCACCAGGATTCAGAGTGCTAACCTGAACAGGACACAGAGAGAAAAGTCAGAGACAGGTGCGGTGGCTCAGTCCTATAAACTCAACTCTGAGAAAGTGGAAACCGGAGGGTTCTCATGGGACTGAGGTAGCCTGGCCTATGTAGTGAGTTCCAGGTCAGCCTAGGCTATAGAATGAGATTGTTTTAAAAGAAGATGAAGAAGGGGAAGTTGGTGGAGGGGGGAATCAGGGACACATACGTAGCATGTTGTAGTAAGAGTGGGCTATGAGCTTGACTCAGGGGTGGCACTGGAGAGAAAATGCAGGTGTGGTTGAGGGCTAAAATAAACTTTAATTATGGCATGGGAGTATGTATCTAAAGAATGTACACACTGGAAGGTTCCATGGAGCTGATAAGAGCATATCTGAGCTGTGTGTTTAGCAGATGGCCAGGTTCAAGAACTAGCTGAGAGTGGGGGAGGATGATAACATAAGGAATGGTTCCAGACCACCACACCAGATGGTGTTGAGGTGCCCTGAATGCCGCTTGGCATCGGGATGCAAGGTTTGTGAGCCAAGTGCCCAAGTTTCCCAGAACAGAAAGATGGAAGATTTTGGGAGGGGCAGGGCTCTTTGATGGGCACTTGTGTAGGGTACAGACCTCCAATTTATCAGCTGACTGACTGGCTCGGGGCTGATGGGCCCTAGTTGCGGTTCTGTGTGTTTGGTTGGGAAATGTGTGGCTTTGGGGATGCCCCGTGTGCCGCTCCAGGTGCCTCCAGACTCTCAACTCTTTCAAGAGATATCTCTAGAAAGGGCAAAGTAGTTCCAACAATTAGAAATGTAGCACAAAGCCAGCTAAAAGATGGAACAAAAGTCTGCGTGGTAGTTGGTTTGTGGAATTTGGAGAGCGGTTTACTGGGCAAACGTAAGCTCTGAGCGCCACCTTCTGGAGTAATAGCATTAACACCGGCTCCCTCGCCCTCATTCCCCAGATTTCAGAATGACGCCTGGGATTTCTGGGCACAGAATGAAGAAGATGTGAGGTTGCCTAGGCAGGAGTGTGTTTATTCTCAGACCTCTCTATCCTCAGGACACAGCTGCCACAAATGTAGCCTGCATCGGCCTCCTAACTGAGCCCTGGCCTCCTCCTTGCCTGGAGAGTCCCACCAGGCCCATGGCTCTCTGGGTTCCCTTTCCTGAGACCTTCAGACCACAATAAACAGGGAAAAAAGTTGCAGGAATTTTAGTCACAGGAATTACACCTCTGAGTTTGAGACTCCTGAGTTAATTCCAGGCTCCTAAGCTGAACCTTGACCTTCTAGCCTTGGTGTCCTTGACCTCCCCAAACTGTCACAGGGATGGTGAGTGCGGGGTCACCTCTCCTTCATCTGTCCAAGGGATGATGTGCCTTCCTTCACAACCTTGCAGCCTGGCCTGAGCGGCTGGGTCCCAAGTCACCGTGAGGACATATGTTTGACATGTGACAGGAAGCTGGTGGGTGCAGCTTGAGCAGCTATCCGGCCTCCAGAGAAAGATCTGCTGTCTTGGTCCTAGTCTAGGTGCTTGGTCAAGGCACCTCAGGAAAACCAATGCAGCAATGATGCTGTTGACACCACACACCCATGTTTCTTTTCCTTTTTCTTAACTGAAGTTTTTCACACAATGTATTTTTACTGTGTTTTCTCCTTTCCAGTTCTTACCAGATCCTCCTCATTCCCTTATACACTCAACCTCATGTTTCTTTTTCCATCTTTCCTCAAACAAACAAAACAAAAACCCAAGAAACCCATACCCCCACCCACAAAAACGGAAATAAAAATAAACAAGCAAAAGACCGATAAGGTGAAAAATATGCCAAACGAAACAAAATGATACCATACGCATACCAGGTACATGTTTGAGCATGTTTGTGTTTGCCCAGTTACTCCTGGGAGCGTGGCCTGACTCAAAGTGTGTTAATTCACATAGTGACACCCCGTTGGAGAAGAATGATTTTTCCCTTTGTCAGTGGGTATCGGTTACAGATATCATCTTAGTCAGAGGTGGGAGTCTGTGTCCATTCCCCCTTCCAGTGCTGGACTCTGTCTGGCTGGAACTTGTACCAGTCTTGCTCATTCTGCTACAGCGTCTGTGAGATGAGCTCACACACAGCCCCTGATTCTTGAACACAGTTGGTGGGACTCTCAGGCTCCCCACTGCCTGGGCCATGCGTTGTCCACGTAAGCCAGTTTGTAGGATGGAGGGGGCAGGCATGACTGGGGTTCTCTCTGGCAAGAGAGGCCCTCCTTGGGTGGGTGCAGGCTGATGGACTCTTCTCTGCCCACACAGCTCTCTGCTTCCTGGAGATCTTGAGAAAGGTGGGAGGGGGAGCAGCAGGCTCACACATGGGGAGACTGTGGGCCAGGTTCCTCAATGCCTTGAAGATCATTTTGGAGACACCTGCTCAGTCTGTGGCCACGTCCTTAAAGTCAACCCCTATTCCCAAGGGCGTTCAGCTGACAAAGGAGATATACACTTGCAATCTGGGGGGGGGGGCATTTTGAAGTGCCCTGTGGCGTTTTAGCAAGCTTCCTGTTATATCTAAGAGATTCAAGAAAGAGTTCTTTTATAATTGGAGATACATTTTATCTGGGGACCTTCTTCCTCTGGTGTTGGACAAAAGTCTTATGACCAGAAGGCACCAACCAGCTGTCATGGCTACCCTCATGTCACCAAGTGCCCAGCCTTCATGGATATTTCAGTTCAGCTTCAGCCAGACAGGTCAGGTGGGGCTAGGTCTCTGGGCCTGGTCACTACTTAGCCACCCTATGGTATTGTGACAATGAAGATGACCTCTCTGTGACCCTTGACTTCTGCCCCCCTACTCTCTGTACCACCTCACTATTCAGAGACTCTGCCACCTTTTAGAAGCTTCTGTCCTGAAAGATGGCAGAAGGTCCCCAAGCCCATCGGTTTCCCCTGGGTCTGATCATTCTGGCAGCTGTGATAAACTACCATAAATGGTGTGGCTTCCATAGGAATTTACTGCTCACCGCTCAGGAGGGTGTAGTCTAAGGCTGAGGAGACTCGTGCCTGGCCAGTCAGTCTTGTAGCTCTTTGTGGGGACACTGGCTGTGTTCTCATAGGACAGATGGATCCCGCTGAGGGGATTCTGCTCTCGTGACTTAGTCACCCTCTATGGCCTCACGTCATGCTGGGAGGGTAGGGGTTTCCACGCAGGTATTTCAGGAGGATAGGACACATTGTGGTCTCACTGTAAGTTGGCTGGACTTTCTGCTCCCTCTCTCCTCCCCAGGGCAGACACAGGACTTCTCTTTCTCTGTAACTTCATGAGCCAGTGGACATAGTGTTGTTACCTGCTTTCCATACCCCATGCTGATCCATTACTTCTGCTGCTCTGGAGAATCCTGACCAATAAACATGACAAACCCCTCACTACTTGCCTGCTGGGAAGGTGAAGTTGAGAACAGAATGAAAGGGTAGAAAAAGAAGAAGTTATGGGATTAAATGGAAGGAGGAAAAAAAGGAGGGAAGGAAGCAGAAGGAGAGGGAGAGAGATAGGGAGGGGAGGAGGGGGAGAGAGGGAGAGAGAGGAGAGGAGGAAGAAGAGGGAGGAGAATGGGAGGAGGAAGATAGGGGGGTCTTTTAATAAATACCTTGTGAGTTCTCTTCTGCTATCCAGACGTCTACATGCTGGGCCAATCGTGGTACAGAAACAAAGGGATGGAGTCATAGCACTGAGACCTTAGCTTTGTGGGAACATGAGTTCCTGTTGAGTGTGAAGGTAGGCTTGTGCCATGTGCTTGTAGAGGGACACTGCACTGTCACTGTTAAGGGTGTGACGGACACTCCTGGCTTCAAAAAGCCCAAACGGGAGTCCAGGATGAGAGATTATGCAAAGCAGCGAGGAGTCCAGAGCATTATAGCCAGGAAGAATCCTCTACCTTGGCTATAAGGGCAAAGTCCCCAGGATGCACTTAGGGGCAGCTTCTTTGCACTGACCCTGGTCCCTCCACTGAAAGACTGTGAGACCTCAGGAAAGCACTCATAAATGCTCAGAGCAGAGCATCCTTTCCTCTGCGGAGAGGGAGGCAACCACCAGCCTCACAGAACACTGGTGGGGACACCATGACTCTGGTGGTGCCTTAGCCACATAGGCAGACTAAGCACAAAGTTAGGTGGGCAGATACCCCTAGGCCCTGCTATGACATCTCCTAGCTTCCAGGCCGAGGGTCAAGAGTTGAGAAAGGGCATCCTACAAACCAAGACCACATCTGCACTCTGGAGGTTCTAGCTGTACCACTTTGATAAAAGTGACAGCCTCTGACTGCTAAGGGCAGGGCCTGCTGGGTAGTGACAGAACCCTGGGCTACCAAGACAGTAGGCCTGCCCCCTGAGGCCCAACTCAGTCTGCTGTGATCCACCTGTGCCTGTCACAGTCTTGATGCATCACAGGTCTTTGGCAATAGGAGAGAATCATGGGTATCTGAGCTCGCACTTTGTCACCAGCAACCTCTGTTTCAATTTGCCCATTCTTCTCCCAGAGGAGATGTTTGATTGACAGAAGCCGGAGAGGACTGGAAGGATGGGAGAAGCTCAGGTCCTATCCAGGTAAAAGACAGGACTCAAGTACGCAGCCCAAGTTGTGATGACATCAAGGGTAGTACCAAACAGGGAAGTTGGGGCAGTAACAGGAATCCCTTGAATGAGTGCTTTGGAGGTCAACACTATGCAATGGAGAGAAAAAGCCCACAAAAATCCCTTCACACAACATAAGGCATTCCAGCATGGCTGTCATTGTGGAAACATGGAGAATGGTAGAACCAGTGTTCGCCACCGACTCAGTCGAAACCAGTTACAAGCCAAGGTGTGGCATATTTCCACCTGGATTCGCATTAGAGAAATTCAAGCACAATGCCTGAGTATAACCTTCAGGGAAATGGAGAGGGTAGAAGTGGCCACTTCGTGATCAAGATTTGGGACTACTGAATAGCCTGTGTCATGGCCTTCCTGGGGAGTCTCCAGAGGACCCTGGGGCCCCTTGTTGGGTCCTCATGCTGATGTATCTGGTCCCTGCTGGATCACATAGGCACGGGGCACAGGCTGGGTGGCTGAAAACTGGAACACTCAGCCCCATTGAAGCCTGATTCTAAGGACACTTAGGTGAAGTTTGCCTAATGTGGCAGTTGGGAGGCTCTCTTGGGTGTTGGGAGTATATGGCATATCTAGAAAAAGAAGTCTTGCTTTCAGGAGGGGCTTTCTTTCCTCCTAGGATACATTCAAAATTCAAGGATTTAGAAAATGGAAACCATTCCTGTATCCCAAGCATCCCATTCCTCCGAGCTCCCCCCATTCTGAGGGTTGTCAAGAGACTTGACCCTAGAGGAGTTCCCAGGTTTCCAGGGAGACGCCCCCCAGTTAGTTCCTTGGGCAGCTGAGGAGAGGGAGCCTCAAAAGGCCAGTTCCTATAGCCATACTGATGAATTTCTTGCATATCACCATAGAACCTCCACCTGGCGATAGATGAAGAAAATGACTGAGCCCCACATTGGAGCACTGGACTGAGCTCCCAAGGTCCTGATGAGGAGCAGAAGGAGAGAGAACATGAGAAAGAAAGTCAGGAACGTGAGGGGTGCGTTCACTCATGGAGACGGTGGGACAGAACTAATGGGAGATCACCAACTCCAGTTGGAATGGGACTGATGGATCATGCGACCAAACCCGTCTCTCTGAATGTGGCCAACAGTGGGGGCTGACTGAGAAGCAAAGGACAATGGCGCTGGGCTCTGATTCTTCTGCATGGACGGGCTCTGTGGGAGCCTTCTCAGCTTGGTCGATCACCTTCCTGGACCTTGGGGGAGTTGGGAGGACCTTGGTCTTAGCATAGAGTAGGGAACCCTGATGGCTCCTTGGCCTTGAGAGGGAGGGAGGGGAGGTATGGGTGGAGGGGAGGGGAGGGAAGGGGGAGAAGGAGGGGAGGGAAGGGGGAGGAGAAGGGGAGGAGATGGAAATTTTTAAATATAAAAAAATAAACCATGAAAAAAAAAAGAAAATGGAAACCAGGAACATGCAATCAGGTTGAAAAATTCAAGTACGTCTCTTTGCAAAAAAAAAAAAAAAAAAAAAAAAAAAAAAAAAAAAAAAAAAAAAAACTGAGGGAAAGGAAACTCAGAAGAGTATTTAAAGACTGGGAGGAGCAGTTTCACAGAGACCTTCGAGGAAGATCCCATTTTCCCAGCTTTTGCAGACAGATGAAGATAGACTTATAGGAAGTGAGACAAGAGGGCATTGCCTGGTACATGCAGCATAATCTCACCTCAGACGGTGAGCATCTCCCTAGATACGGAGCCTGCGAATCCGCAGCCAATTGTAGCTTTCTCGCTACAATCTAAAACCTGGCACTTGTGTCCAATATAAGAAACAAACGCCTCTTATACTTAGAATTTTGGTTCTTTAGAGCAGGGACGACTAAGGGATTCTACAGATTGGCGGGTACGCGGAGGGAGCAGAGGCAGCATCCTGGAGGGAGATGGGGTACACCTGTTTGGGTATGAGGACTGTGAGCAATCGAGAGCGTAGCACTTCTGATTCGGTGAGCACACCTTTGAGCACAGGGTCGGAGCCACAGGGAGGCATTCTTGGCCTGCCTTAAGGCAGATCTTGGGGCTGCAGGATGCCTGTGAGATGCCAAAGCACTCCCCGTTGGGTTGAAGAACAATCCTTGAGGTGTATGGTTTCGTGAGATGGAGATAGTCTCTATTGGAAGGAAGGCAAAGCTTTGGGCTGCAGGAGGCGTGTGTGCAGCTGGGATTCACGACAGTAAAGTTGGCGCATCTCCCCTGGAGGAAGGACAAAAACAGAAGGTCACAGAGAGGTTGCTGGAATTGAGGCAGAAAGCTGAAGTTGCCTAACTTAAGGTGGTAGGGTGAGGACTTATCAGGATTCGGCTGGCAGTGCTGGCCTTGTCAATGCTCCTTTGAATCAAAACAAATCATAATCAACATGGAGTCACGTGTGTCAAGTCCTAATAGAAACAGAAATTAAAATAGGGAAAGCTGATTGATTATTT
The DNA here is from genome assembly GCF_903992535.2 of Arvicola amphibius. Lineage (NCBI taxonomy): Eukaryota > Metazoa > Chordata > Mammalia > Rodentia > Cricetidae > Arvicola > Arvicola amphibius. The sequence continues at coordinate 33,850,822 of NC_052058.2, read as the reverse complement.
ATGAAGGAGGAAATTTCATTCATATAGAAAAACTGTCACAAAACACTGCTAGGACCACGCTGCCCAAAGATCTTTATAAAGTTTTCACATCAATGGCTGTATACACACAGTAACTCCATAGCAACCTGTGGCCCATATGCCTAGAGATACGTTGCCTTTTAAATCCCTTGCACACAAACATAGTCTTCAAGGAACTCTGCCCATGAGTGACCAGTTCAAAGGTGAGGACTGGTGCCATTGCCCCCTTTGTTCTTGATCCTTTATTGTTCTTTTACGATTCCTTGTGACTAAAGGTTATTGGCTCAGAGTAACTTGTGTGAACCTTCCAATTTGGCCTTTAAAGTTTCCCTTTATTCTTTATATGCGTACGGCCCACTCTGGAATGTGGAAGCATCTCGCAATGCCATATTACATTTCCCAAGTAAATCATTATTTTTGGAGAATTTCTCTGACTGTTGATTAGGCTGGTATCAGAAAAGTCCCCTCTTCCTCGGCTGTTTTAAGTAAGCTGCCTTCAAGAATCTGGCCTCTACCTCAGGACTGTGAGTAGTTTTCTACAAACTGTTTCTAGATCTGGTTTCTGTGAATGTAAAATATGTCTGCAAAGACTTCAAAGGACCTCATGATTGTTTTTGGTGAATTCATGCTTGGCTTTATGGTTCTAATAATTTTGCTTCCTCTGCACAGTTAAGATGCTGTGGAAATTCTTATCTCCATGTTAGTTTGTTTATGTGTGTCTGTAAATAACTCTGCTCTTTTCTATCTTGTTTATTTGTAAACTTCAAGAACAAAAAGGAACATTCTGGATGCTGGGCATTAAATAGTCACTTTAAGACCCATGAGATAGGAATATTCATAAACACTTCGTACATCACACTTTATATTAGAAGATGTGTGGTCCACATGTTTCTCTTGGTCACCCTGATACCCTGACTCCTGGGACAAAGCCTGGATGAAAGGGTCAGTTCACAACCTGCTTGTACCACTCAACAGCCTCACCATGATGAGCCCCAAACTAAATGCCAGTGCCTCAGTTTCCACAGCTGTGAAGACAGCAGGACAGAGAAGGAAGCACACACACAATGCCTGGGGTGTGCTGGTCTGGTTGGCTCCTGACCATGACTGATGAAAAGTTTCTTGACTTTGCAAGGTTTCTAGTTTCCTCCCAACAAGAGAGTTATTGGTTTGGTTCATCATTAGCTTATGGGAAGTCCTTAGACCATGGCTCTCTACATGGAAGTTACAGTTTCTCTGAGGCAGTCGTGAGAAAGGAATGAGTTTCCAGGCTCCAAGCAGCTCCTGGGTAGAGTGGGTAGGCATAGAAAGATGAGTGGGGTTGGGAATGCCCCATCATTATGGTAGATACTCTGTTCAGGGCAGGGGGAGGTTTCGCAGTTTTACATATATACCGAGCCAGATTTCCATCAGTTTAACAGGCAGAGAGATAAAGCATGAACTAAAGAGAACCCAGACCTCAGCGGATGTGACTCACAAACTCAACTGCGTTTTGTGCGTATTTACGAAGGAGATGGCACCAACTAGACAAATTCCTTCCGGAATGTCTGGGGCAGACATTTATTCTGTCAAAGTTCAAGGCAGAAAAGCCACTTACTTCTACCTTAAATGCCCAGGTTTGCGGTAAACTGAACCTTGTAAGGAATTCCCTGGGTTGTGATTAGCTGAGACACGAAAGCTTATGAGGTGACTGGAACAAGCAGACACCTTTCAAGTCCTCAAGCTTGCGTGCCACTCCCACCCAGGATCGGGAGCTTAGGGACAGCCTTCCCACTGGGTGACACAGAGCAGGAGGAGAGGCACACCCAGTCCCACCAGGATCTTATTCCTGTTGCTTTTGTCTAGGTGAGGCTGTGCCTGAAGGCGCCTTCGGGAAGGGTGGCGTGGGACACTCAAGTGGCCTATAGTGGGAGATGGTGTGTGATCAGGGTCCCTGACCAAAACCTCCGCTCCCTGCTGCTAGACTAGGGTTAAAGCCTCCATAATGTTCTTAAGTGGGTCTCATTTAGACAGTACTTCCTTGCTCAGGCAGAAGACCAGCCTGGTGGAGCATCCCAGAATGCCTTCATGCAGGAACCTGTCTGAACTTGCCAAGTGAGCTGCATTAGTGTTTGCTTCTACTTAGCCCAGTGCTGCAAGCTGACTGTCCTGCAAGAGGCATTAGGATTCAGATCAACCCCTACTGAATCCCTTCCCTAGACAGTTCCCAGCTTTATTTATCCCTTTATTTGTCCCTGCAGAGGGCACAGCAGTGGGCATCTGACTTTGTGCCTCGAAGGGAGCAACAGGTGCTGGTTGACACTCACTTAACTTTGTACCTTGCAGGGGACTTCAGGCCCCTCCGGCCACTTATTCACAGTAAACCCTGAAGGAAGCCATCTCAGCTAAAACCCACACTTTTCAGTGCAAGGCTCACGTGAAACCGTGGATCCAGAATACTGCAAGTTCAAAATACAAAAGCAATGGCCGTTCTGTGCCCTGGAGTTTTCCTTTGTCTGGCTCACCTTGGGATGACACCACATCAACGGCATCTGGTGGTAACCTGGGTGAAAGCAGCTGCAGCATGGATCCAGGTTTCCCTGAAAAGCATCCAGGACCATGAGCAAGCAGAAGCTCATGGGAGCTGCCCCCCCCCCCAAAGACAATGGGTTCCACAGTCACTAGAACTCTGTCAACATGGGCGCAAGAAATCAAATCCTATCCTCTCCTAAGAGGGACCAGTCTAAAGACTTGGGTGTCTGAAGTGGGCACTGGAGGACATAGAAGTTGGAACAATCTGGAACAAAAGGTACTTTGGAGAAGTTGGCTTGAGGGGTATGTGGTGGCAAGCAGAGGCCTCCAGGAGAACTATGGGTTTTGTGAAGTGTCTGGGTAGAAGGCCTGGGAAGAGGGAAAAAGCCAGAACTTGGGCCACATAGGTCAGGCTGGCAAGAGGTCCAGGTCTCAATCAGGGTCTGCTGGCCCATGGATGGGCCCAGGTAAAGGAAGGTGGGGAGGCTGGAGGAACCCCGGGCCTAACTGTGGAGAACCTCATGGTCTCAGCCCTATAGCTCAGAGTCCTTGGGTCCTATGGAGTGGGTGGGGCCGAGCCAGGAAGGCCAGGCCACTGGCAGTGGCCGTTTTCCTCTTAGGAGACCTGTGTTGGTTTCATTGGAGCTCACAGGCAGGGAATGGGCTGGCATGGCTCTCAGATGTCCTTGGCGATGGCCGAAGACTTCGAAGCTCTCTGGAGGGAGCAATGGGCCCACCACAGATAGAGGCAGGGCAGGGAGGAAGACTACAAAGCCACAAGGGGACTGGGGCTTTTTGTTCCTTAGCACTATTCTTGTAGGGTCTCCATATTGGGACCTGGGGCTGCTGTCTGTCTTCCCCCTTTCCTGAGGTGGCCTGGACCTCCTGGAAGGAGGGGCTTCAGATGAAAGGCTGTTTGCCTCCTGGAGCTCAGTTCCACACAGGAAGCCTGTGATGCCCCTTCAGAACTCCATGTCATCTACCTCCATCTTGTCTCTCTTTGTCCACCTCAGTGGCCGTTAACACCACTCAATCAGCTCTTCTGCTCGTACAGGAAGAGCCTTCATCCTGGCTGGCCAGGGCCACTGGCGTTTGGCCAGTTCTTGGTGGACAGACGGTAACTCATGACTGGTCTTTTTTTTGTTTTTACTGTATCAGACTTTGCAAGATATACCCAATATATCTTGATTCTTCCGTCCACAAACTAAGGGGACAGCAAAGACATTGTTGGGGCAGAGACAATGACATGGGAACCAGAGACTGGCAAGACAGGACACAGTGGCCATGTCCAGGGAACCTGCAAAAATAGGGATGCAAGCACTTGGAAGACCCTCCTGTGTGCTGCTCCCCTCTAGCCTTGGGAGAAAGACGGGGAGCCCGGTGTCCTCAGATGTAAAGTGTTACATGTCCTGCATCCTGTCCACAGTCAGACCTCTGTAGTGATGATTGGCTGTGCCCATCCCCCCTGAGCTGAGCCTAGGGTCACAGCATGCCCATCCCCCAGGCACCTGGATGCCTCTGCTTCCACAGCCACAGCAGGCAACAATCACAGTAGGGCTTGGGTTGACAGGTGATGGAGTTGAAGGAGGGATGGGAGGAGCCGGTGGTGATGTAGGAGGAGGGGACAGGTTCTCTTCTGGATTCTGGAAGTGAAAAGGGTTGGTGTGTGTCTTGCCTTCTTGAACAGGAAGGAGCACACTGTGCCTTGCATACCCCTGCACTGGGGAGTCAGTCAGCTAGTGTTGTGGAGCCAATGGAAGACTGTAACCCACACCCAGGGAGGTCATTCATGAGAAGAACAGCCAAGAAAGCCCCTCTGGTTTGCAGATATTGAGCTTCCTCAAATGCAAAGAGCCCATTGCTGTGCTCTTGGTTTTCCTGGGGCCACTCTTGCTGGCAGAAGCTTAGACTGGAGGCTGTGTAGAGGGTGGGCAATGCCAGGTGGCATTCTCCTCCATTAGATACTGGCCTTTACAGGGGCAAGCTCCCAGGGCAACTCTTCAGCCAGCACTGTCCCACATGGATAAGAAAGCCCCTCTAACTCCGGCCCAAGCCCAGGCCCAGGCCCAGGCCCAGGCCCAGGTTCTGCTTGCTCTGGCCTTTCGTTACCTCTTCTGGTTCCCACCCCCAAAGAAGGCACAGTTGCTTCCCCATCTGGTCCCTCTCCTCAGCTGGGAACATCTCTCATATCTCATGGTCAAATAGGATATCCTCTGTTTTCCCCAGTTCTGGACGTCCTAGGCGGACCTCAGTGAAGCCCTTTCAGCAGGTGATGGACAAGGAGTAGAGAAGCCCAAAGGCTCTGAGCCTGGAGATGGAGACCTGGGTCTGACGTGTGCAGCTTCTATACTAAGAACTTGTTTGTGTCCTTGGCATTCTATAGGGAATCCTATGGGATCCACTGAAAGGTACTAATTCATCAATGGATAGCTGCACACAGTGGAGCAGGTCGCCAAATCCCTAATAATTGTAAAATACAGGGAGTCTGGTAATGGTGTTGTCTGGGTGACATTGTTTTGAGTCCCGTGACTTTCCCATTGATCTGCATTCCACCCATTCACTGCCAAAGTAGTGAGCAATTCTGGGCTCAGACTTCATGATGCCTCATGAAGACTTCATGATGTCATGTGACAGTGTCACCCTCTTCCCATACCCAACTCACCTTCTCTGGTTCTGATGGTGGCGGCTGTTCCTTACGCTGGAATGTAAAACAGACAGATGTGGGCTAGAGTGGGAAGGGTGGGCTTTGCCTTGGCCCTACAGCCAGTGGGGACCCTGACTTGGAACAGGGAGACAACAAGGCCTCTGGGTGCCGATGTAGTTGTTCACTCCCTGCGGTGCTGTGTCCAGCAGGCTCTACCTGGCTTAAGGCAGACCTCCTTCCTCTCTGGTAGAGGGGGAGGCCACATGAATCAAGGTTCTGGTCCCTGGAGAGGCCCGCACCTGGAGGCCCACATCAGCCCCATCCCAACTGTAGTGGAGCCCACACTTCCCCTTGGCAGAAGCTCACTGTCCTTCAGCCCCCCCACCCCCTTTCATCCTGCGGTCTCCTCACTCTCGAGTTTAGTGCCCAGATTTCTCTGTTCGTTGTGCCCTTAAGAGGAGGTGGGCCTTGGCAGCTGTGTTGCATGCTGTCCCCCAGGGCTGCTACTTCCTCCTCTTTCTTCAGCTCTCTGGAGGGTTCCTTCCGTCCTAGCTCCCCAGCTCTTCTGTCTTCTCACACCCTGTCCCAGGATGCCAGTGCCATCTTTGCATCTGGTTCTGCTTACGTCTCTGAATGGGTGCATCTCCCCCTGAAGCTGAACAGTAAGTGCAGTCCCCGGTGGGGGAGGGTGGCTCTGCTTCTTCTTTGTACTTCTGCAGCCCAGTATGGGGCTATATGCTATACCGGGATCCGGAAAGGAGTTGGTATCAAGGGTAGCTCTGCCCTACCTAATCGTGTCTGATAGGCATTACCCTGCATATGGGACCACTGGGACTACATGAGGGATCCTGTCCTGACATACAGGGCACCTATGAGGTTTGGCCACATGAGGCCTGTAGATGTGTAGCTAATACAAGATGGTTAGGGTCTAAGGGTGCTGGGGTGGCCTCTCTCCAGGGCCAGCCTCAGCCCATAGCCCAGGCATCTCAAATGGAACTCCTGCATCAGCAAGGCTGGAGAGTTCTCAGAACCCAGGCTGCTCTAGGGCTTGGGGCTTTAAACTTAAGAGTCTGTGTCTCTCCTGGTTGACAGGAGGATCTTGGAACAGATGGGAAATTGCCAGCCGGCTGGTTTATAATACGGCACTATGACATTGTTCCTTGGAGAAGGGACATGTGTGTGGGAGCCAGGGCAAGGGGGAGGGGTGGGCAGTGGACTTAACCTTTTTGCAGCACAACCTCCAACAGCAGCACAGGAACAGGAGGGGCACCAGCAAGACTGGTATGAAGATAAGAAATTTCCAGTGAACGAGAGGGTTGTCTCTTAGTGGGTTTCTGGGAACAGTGGTGACTTTGCCTTGTGTTGTGTCCACTGGGTCTGGGTCTGGGTCTGGAGCTGGTTCTTCTTCCTGTAACTTGTTGGGTTTATGGTCACTGCTGCTGCTGCTGCTGCTGCTCCTGCTGCCTCTGCTGCCGCTGCTGCCGCTGCTGCCGCTGCTGCTGCCGCTGCTGCTGCGGCTGCTTCTGTCACTGCTGCTGCCTACTGCAATCCCCTGTGATTGATAACAACAGTGGCTTCTTCCCATGTGCCCACCCCTTGCTTCTTATTTGTGTACATTCTCTCTCCACCCACCCAGCTTGCCTAGACTCAAAGGGGCTACAGCTGAGTTAGTGGCCCAGGCTGGTCCTCAGAAGGCAGTCAATCTTTCCCAGTCTTGAACCCAGAAAAGGATGATTCAGTATCTTCCAGGGTCTGAGGACACCAGTTCTGATAGGCATTACCCTGCATATGGGACTACTGGGCCTTGGCGGACAGTGCACTAGGCTACCAGTGATCAGATCTCAAGGAGAGGGTTGGGTTGCTGGACCACTAAAGAGGTGTAGGGCTGGGAGATGTGAGTCTCCCTTCCCTGGCTGCTCTCTGTGTTTCTCAGTTCTGTCTGAGAAGCTCACCCCTCCTCCTTCCTCTGAGTATTGAGAGAAACTCAGGAGTTGTCACAGGTGGACACAAAGCTCTTTTTCTTGGGCATACCCCTCAGTCACACTGCACTGGTCTCAGGTGCTTGGAAGACAGATGTGGAGTTGGGAAGGCAGTCCTTGAGGAGCAGCTCTTTTCCCCTCAGGGGCCCTGAATGAGCTGTGGGGTCCACAGACCAGACAGTTCCCCCACCATGGTGGGAGAGGATGCCCTGCAGGTGATAGTAAGCCTGCAGAGGGGCAGCTAAGGATGGAGAAGAGAGGGGCGACTGAGGACCCTGTAAATGACAGGAGTCACCAAGCCAGCAGGTGCTTGGTGGGTGAGACCTGAGTAGGTTTGGGTCCACATTAGCTACTGGGACTCTGATTCACTGGCACACATCTTTGACTGCTGCTGGCAGAAACTCTGGATTCCTGAGCCTGGCACATCCATGTGGTGCTGTTGTGTGCCCTGCATGTCTTAGACAGTGTCTGACAAAGCTTTGTACCTGTCCCAGGTGGCTCTTTGAGGAACTGCCACAGACTACCTAAGGGACTTGTGTGCACCTCCAGACCTTTTGTGACTAATCTTTTGACCTCTAGGTGAAGCTGTAACACCCCTGGGCTCTTACCTTGGTACTCCCACAGTAGGTACCGGTTATGATGAGTTTGTTCCCAACGAAGGAGATGCCATTGTTCAGACTGACCTGAAGAGAGACTTCCCTAGTGCACAGAAAAGAGAGTTAGATAATGGCAAGAGCCCTGGAGCCTTGGTTTGCTGAAATGGTCACACACATCAACCCTCAGTGTAACGTTGCTGACACTCTAGCGTAGAGTTCCCTGATAGTGAGTAGGTACGTAGAGAACTTTAATCCCCAAAGCATAACAAGTCAACCTCTTCAGAGATGGTGAAGGCTGCAGGTGAGGTCAGAAGAGACTTTATGCCAGATGGACTTACTGGCCATGAGCTAAGGGATCAGGGAGGTATTGAAACACGGGTTTGAACCCTCGGACCCATCACCTCCTCCATCCTGCCCTCAGCAGTGCCTGGTCACTGTGTATTCCTGAATACTACCAGGGGCACTAACAGGGGCCTGTGGAAGGGAAATGGAACCCACATATAAGCAGATAAGTGATTCACAGCAGAGGGTACACACCAGATTCCCCACGAACTGGTAAACACCAACCACTGCACTCTGGACTAAGCCTCTGGCAAGGGGCACTTACTCTGATGAACACAAACTCCTGGACCTCCAGCAAGGGACACTTACTCTCCAGCACTCTGTATCCTTGGTCCAGGACAGGATATGCTTTTGTCATCCATATCAGTGGGGCTTTCGTCTAAAAGAGAACGACACAAGATTATCAATAGGGCTGTCCTTCCTCCACTGTCACCCTCTGTCTGAGGCTCACACTGCTTGATGACTGCCTACATTCCCCTGCCTCTCTTTGTTCAAGGGCACCCACTGAGTCCCAGCTCTGCCCACTAATGAACCACCTTCTGATACCCAGCAGGCACACACAGCCAAGGGCTCCTACACCCCAGAAGAGAGAAAAGACACACACACAGGACGACGCAAAAGACAGAGTGCAGCGTGCTGTACCATGGGTGGGTAGAGAGATGGGTGGGGCACACTGGGGAGAAGACAGATGCTCAGTCACTGGCGACGTGTTCCTTCTTTTAGAGAGATGATTTCTTTTTTTTTTAAATGAGCATACACACATGCAATGATGCCTTGCCTGGGATTGGCTAAAGATAGCCAGTGGTGAGACCGTCAGGCAGCTGCACTGGGTGGGGTGTGCGTTACTGAGCGTAGGCCATGGGTGTGTCAAGACCATGGACAATAATTCTTGGTATGTTTGTGTTTGGTGCACCATATGCACTGACACTGATTCTGTGGGAACTGCTGATGTCTGAGCTAGGAGCAGTCAGGAAATGATCTTAGGGCTGAGGGCTCTGGGCTAAGTGAGAGGCACATGGTAAGGCACCTACTACTAGGTTGCTGGAAGTGTGGGCTCTGGGAAGAAGTCTGGACTTTACTGCTAGGGAGATGGGTCCGCCAGGGACTGTGGAGGCTCCGGATAAAGGCAAGATGAAGTGTTGGTGGACTTGGTACAGAGATAGGAAAAAAAGGACCAAGAATGGCAACCAGGCTTAGACCCAGGAGGTAGGTGGATAGTTGTACTGTTTACGGAACTGGAGAAGGCTCATAAGGGAATAGAGATTCTTCTTTTCCTCCTTTGTGAGCCTGAGAAGAATTCTGTAACTGTGACAGAAGCCACTGATCTTTAACACACATTCCTTTCCCGGTCCACTGAGCTGGGGCAAAAGTCAAGGGCTGAGCTGTATTCCCACTGGCTACGCTTCCAATTTCCCAATCCTTAGTTTCCCCCTCTGTGTGTTGTAATGAATGGTTTTCCAAAAAGACTTCCTGGACATCTTCCAGGGTCAGTCTGGAGGCTGCTGTTCTATCCCAACTGTAGACACCAGCTTCTGGTGTTCGACTTTCGGGAAGGGGAACAGAAGACAGGCTAACCGGATGTGGTAGTCGGGGATGGGCCAGTGTCGTGCCAGCCTCCAGACGCCTTTGGGAGCTGGGGGGTTATTCTCTCCCTACGTTTGTATGAAGGCAGACGGGCCTAGGCATGCCAGTTGGTCCTTTTTCCATTGTTTCCTGCTCTCCAGTATCCATTGCACATGGTCAGCAAGAACAGAAGGCAAGACTGACTTAGAGAAATGATTCTGTATGGTAACGTATACCTCAGGGATGCCAAGGGACTACTTACCAACGATTCTGGAATCACTGAACGTGAATCTACAAATAACTTGGCTCATGTCTTTCGCATTATTAAACCCACGTCCGCTAATGTTTACTTGGTAGGCACCTGCAAGAAGAACATTTAAGCATTGGAGTGGAGGAGTTGGGTGCCACGTTCTCTCTGGTCTCACCTTTCATGAAGGGCTACCCCAAAGAGGGAATTCTCAGGAGCCCTTGTAAAATGAGAACAGTGTCTGAACCGTCATCTGTGGGACTTGTAGGGCAAATCCTTATCTGGATGTCACTGAGCATCCATGCTAATGTAACAGGGAGGGGCCTTGCCAAATTAGGAGTCTTTCTGGGATCCCCAACCAACAAATTCAAAGTTCATGCGTTAGTCCCAGCCCTGTTCCAAGCTAGGCTAACTCAGGTACCACTGAGCATGAAGAATATCAGTTCTTCCCTATGTTTATGGTATATGAATAGAGACCCCAAGAATAAGGGCTGGGTCATAAGGAATGGGTCCAGTCCCTGACACACCCAAGAGAGTCCCTTATAGGAGGTGGCACCTCTCAGATACAAGTCCCGAGGCCAACACATCCTTCTTTATCTTCACTCATCCTGCCAATCACTCTGAGGTTTTAGCAAGGTCTTCCTAACATCAGTGAGGATGGCTGGTTGGATGATTCCTCAGACTGGATTCCTCTAACTTTTCCTCATTTGCCTGCATAACTGCTTTGGGGCCCAGGGCCAGCTCATGCCTACGTCCTCTGTATTTCAGATGCCTCAGGGTGGTTGATCGAGGACCTTCCTCTACAAGGACTCTCCTCAGGCTCCATAACACACAGGATAACCCAGTACCACCTCAAGCAAATAACCAATTCTGTTGCATTCGGGGTCCTGGCTTCTGCCTCGGGTTTCCCTGAAATTAATGGGTATTCTCATGTGAGAGCTTGACACAAAATAGCCAACACTTTAGCAGATCGGTGACTGAGCGGATGAATATCTGGAAGCACCTGTTGCCGCTATTCAGCTTCAGGCAGGAAAGAATGACAAACTCATGCTTTCATGGGGATCGTCACAGTTTTCCAGACACCAAGGCCTGTGGGCTCCAGGACAGTCAGAGGCAGGCTATACTGCAAGCCTTTTTATTTTCAATCCCAGAAGCAGAGGTCTTTTCTCCCTTCATCTTATGGCATAGCAGACTCTTCACTTTTCCATAATACGGGGAGGGGCAGGGACAGCCCGGAGCCAGTGACTAGGATGGAAACATCAGGGCCAGCTTCTGTCTTTAACACCGATGAGCCTTCAGATGCTGCCTGTCCTCACACCTTCCATTGTCTCTACATCTCACAACGTAGTTCTGTGTACTGGAGTGCCCACATACATGGCCCTCTGGCTTACATTGGTGTTGAGGGTGGCACAGCCCCCAAGCAAGCTTAGTCTTGTTTTCTTAGGCCTGGAGTCTTGGACTCCCATTGAAGAATATGGAGGTCAGGACTCAGCTGCCTGAACTAGAAGGCATAGGAAGAACTGAGCTGCCCACAGTGGTAAAAGGAGACTTGGGGCTCCCTGCCTCTCTCTCTTCTGCAGGGCATAAGATCCAGCTCTATGGGGCCAAGTCTGCATGCATGTACTGACAAAGAAAGGCATCCTTCCTCCAGAAACAAACACATGTGTGTCCTTGGTACACGGATGCAGGGACCTGGGGATGGACAGAGGTCATCTTTGTCAGTTCTAGTCCTGGAGGTCAGGTGTTGGCCATGACGGTGCCGGAGTGCGGTGCCGGAGTGTGGTAAGCATTCCTGTCTTTGTGGGTGTCTTTGCCAGGCACTGCGTGTTTCCTCGTTTCCAGGAGCAATGTAGATGCCCACTGTGCCCAGTGGTTTGTTCACCCATCGATACAATCACCTTGTTACTGACTCCATCTTGCAAAAACGGAAAACTGCACACGGATTTCTGCTTTGGCTGCTCATGGTCTTTCTAGCAAAGCCAAAGTGTTCTGAATGTGTTGGTGGTTCTGTCCCACTTCCTAGGGTTTCCTTGAGAATTTCAAAAATGCCTTCTTCTTAGCCTTATAACACTTTCTGTTTTGAGATAAATAAGCAGTATTCGCACATACATCACAATGTAATGTGATGTATGTACAAATCACAGAATGTACCTTCCAAATGTAGATCATACTATACCAAAAGCATAGTCACCTCATGCGTGTTCATCCCCACATATACTGCAATACACATAGTGCCTTCAGAGGCACACAAACACCATATGCTCTTATTTTATACACTGGGTAACACACATACTAACTATAATATGTATTATTACATACTGCATACACATGCATACTTCCTATGGCATTTACAGCCATAAAACACAAGCACACAAATATCATGTGCCTTTCAAAATACTACATATTTAATCACCAATATCATACCACACACACACACACACACACACACACACACACACACTTCAAGCTCTTTAATACCACACATATACTCATAAATGGACATGCTCCATGTCCTACATAAAACAGCACACATGATTTATTCTACACTCACAGTTGTAAACATGCACCACAGATATCATATATACTATTCTCATATAGCAGACAACATAAATGCATGCCATAGATCCCGTAAATATATACTAGACACCATATGCCACATAAAACTCAGACATGTAGTACATGTCATAAAACCACACCATGTGGTACATACACATTATACACCCTTCCACACCACAATGCATCACAACACAGAACATCCCAACATACATAGCACAATTATCACTTTCTCCACCCCTGCCTATTTGAGTCACTCACTCCACAGCCCTTCTACAACCCATATCATAATGCCATACACATACACACTGCTCATACACATCCATCAAAAGCACTTACCACACACAAGACATCTCTACAAGACAGACTACAGACACTACCTATACCACAAAAATACCATATATATTCACTTCCCCAAATATCAAACCACACACGTACCCTCCTTCCCATAACATTCTCCTAAATTTTCACAATGTAGAGGAGACAAGATATACTCATACATACATACATACATACATACATACATACATACATACAAGCCTTACCTACAAAACATACAAATCATACATAGAACATATAATTTATACAAAAAACTCCAGCTCAGTTTTCCATACTTATACTACACAAAATATGACACCTACACATTAATCCACCATATACACCCACATGCATGCCACATGTCATAACCATATCACATACACACACAAACCAAATTTCCTATCTACACACATTTCTACATAGGAACACATGTGCACAAACCATACCCGTACACAAGTTAATTACCTTTTTTATTCATTGTAGCAAAATGTCTCATTAAAGCAACTTAAGAAAGAAGGGCTTATTTTCACTGACAGTTCAAGAGCACAGCCCTTGGAAGTCCAGCATGTTGGAACTTGTATTGGAACCACTGGATTCAAAGGGCTTGTGTAGCCCTGCCCTTCTGGCTCTGATTCCTTCAGCACACATAGCCTCTCTTTGGCCAGCCCCACAACATGCCTGCAATTTTTTTTTAGTGGATGCTCCATAGTTCTAGAATCCCTAACACGCTGGGGTCTCCACTGCAACATAGGCGTCAATTCCCCAGCTTTAAGCAAAGGTCTCTAAGGAGCTCTCTCTGACTCTGCTACACTTTGGGTGGCCCTAAGAGCTCTCTCAAGACTCCTTTACCCCCTCAGTATTGTATCTTGTGTGTCCACAAAATCAGTACCACATGAATGACACTGCCAAGTTCTGCTGTTAGCTTGGGATGGCGCTGGGTCCCCTGTACGAAAAAGCCATAGTGGTAATTATATGTGTTGGTTTCTGACTCTGAGAAACCACTTTCCTAGAATGTTACTTTTGAACTGGAAATCCCTTCTGAGTTCAGGCTCTTTCTTTTCAAATAAATTTGCATTTTCCTAGGATGGACCAGTTTCTAAGTATGAGTCTTGCCCTCAGGGACTTTTCTGACTGTCCTTGTTCTGAGCAGATTTCTCGTGAATGCTGCTAAGGACTGCTAAGTAACTACCGGTGCTTTCTCAGTTCCAGCCTTGTTTGCAAGCTTAAAATTCACTCCTTTTCTCCAGTCAAATAGCATATTTTTTCATATCTTTTTCCTTCTGTGGCTCTCTTCACTGTAGACCTGGCTAGCAATGAGCAGTAACCATGACATACCCTGAGTGTTATTATGTTTTGAGATCTCTTCTGTCAAATGAAAATCCCTTTAATTTGAATTCAGCTTCACTCAAGTTCTAGGACACAAACACAAAACAGCCGAATTTCTAGCCAGACTATGACGTGAATGGCCTCTATCCAGGTTCCCAACAGAGTCTTTAAGGGCCTCCACTGTCTGTGTTTTTCTTGGCATACTGGTCTTTTAAACTCCCATTAGAAAGACCCACTGTGCTGTACAGTGGTGGCGCACGCCTTTAATCCCAGCACTCTGGAGGCAGAGGCAGGCGGATCTCTGTGAGTTTGAGGCCAGCCTGGTCTACAAGAGCTAGTTCCAGGACAGCTAAGGCTGTTACACACAGAAACCCTGTCTTGAAAAACAAAACACAAAACAAAACAAAACAAAACAAAACAAACAGAATGATCCACCAAGCTTTTCTTAGAGAATTCTTGTGTTTTTCTGTGTCAATTTTCCAAACTTTCAGACAATTTTCTCCTACAAGCTGTTTTCAAAGGCTTAAGAAGTACACAGTCAGAATTTAGCAACAATATCACTCCTGATACCAGTTTTCTGTATCAGTGACAGCAAAATGCGAGACCAAATAAGCTTAAGTTTACAGTTTTAGTTCACAGTTCAAGAAAACAATCCAGCATGTATGGGAGGAAGTTCATGGTGGCAGGAACGTGAGGCATTTGGTCATATTGTATTCACAGTCATGAAGAACGTAAACGCCAGTGCTCAGCTCATTCTATTCTTCTCTAACTCCTCAGCTTGGGACCGCAGGCCCTTGGATGCTGCTGCCTGTGTCTAGAATGCTGTCTCCCACTTCAGTTAACCCAGTCGAGAAACTCCCTTGCAGTCACGCTAAGGGGCTTGTTTTCTAGGTAATTCCAGATCATCTCAAGGTGATGATCACTATCAATACTACCACAATACATACATCACATGTGCCTGTGCAAATGCACACACCCTCTTGAGTTATACCATTGGCCCTTGTCTGTGACCTCTCAGCTCTTACCTTTTATACACACGTGGGAAGGCTTCACGGATAACACCTCAATACATGTCTTGGCAGCAATCTGAGGAGAGAGAGAGAAATGGGCAGGATAGTAAGCCTTAGGGAATACAGACGGGGTTCCCCAGTGTCCCACATCCCAGTTGCTCACTTGGTCAACGACGCTCTGCAGAGCAGCGAACCCTTTTTGGACCCCGAGACTGTGACTTGGGCTGTCTGCAATCTCCGCCATCTATGATAGGAGAAAAGTCACTGGTTAGAACCTCAGAGCCAGAAACCAAAAGCGTGATGCAACAGGTTCCCAGACCGGGGGCAGTTACTGTTGCCCTGAGGCTGTGGTGACAGGAGGGTGTCAGGGACACCCTGACTTTCATTCAAAGCCCTAACTTCAGGAATGGGAAGCTCTCCTGCCCACTCTATGGAGGGGGTTGGCTTACTCAACTATGTGAGCTACCCTTTTGCAGTGGCTAATTCTAGACAGGGCACTTTGGGTAGGTGAGAGCTCCACTCTCTTGGCACTGTGAAGATGCCTTTACAATCTTGCTCTGATAGGTTACACAGGGACACTTGGTCACCCGGTCTGAAGTACCTGTACTCTGTCATACATATGCACACCCACGGTGAAAATGATGGCTCCGAGTTCTCGAGCTTTTGTGGCCTAAAAGAAAGAATTTGCTTAAAAAAAAAATACAGCCCTAAATATCAGAGGCAAAGTACTGATGTTTGTGGACTGGACTCACCTCATCTATGGTCTGCTGAAATGACCTATCCACCAGTGTCCCATCAGTCAGAGCAATAATCACACTGTTGACATTGCTGCCTGCGGAAGAAGCAAGAAGTGGGTGGGCTTAGTGGGCGTGGCTTACTGGGTGAGGCGGCAGATCCAGCACCATCCAGGTCAATAAAGTTGGTTCTTTGTTTCTAAGTCCTTGGTCTCACAGAATGAAAAGACTTGGGTACTTCTTGTTCTACAGATTAGGAGCCAGAGGGGCTTGATACCCTCCCAGCAGTCCTGGCTTCTTATTCCCTGGCTGTGGAAACTCTCCTTTAACTAAGGGTTGTGCCACAAGCCCAGCCTCTCCCTGGGCTGGTGGGGAAACAGGAGGGGAAACATTCTTCCTTGATGAAGATGCCCAGAGTGAGGCAGGTGGAGCCTGGGGTCAGCCTCAGGCACTATGTTAAGGACATCTTACTGGGAACAGTAGACCCAGTGAGTCAAGACCTGCGATGAGCATAGTGAAAAATGCCTTTTAGAGATGTAAAAATAGCTTAGTCAGGAGCCCCACTACACCCAAGGCTGCACTTGATAACCAGAACCCAGTGACATCACTCACAAAAGATAACGGGACACAGTCCTAGAACCCCTCGACAACCACTGGACACTCTAAAATCATATACTTATACATCGGAGACCAAGAGCAATGCTCTGCTCTGTGTATCGGGAGAGACACCACCTTGATCTGCCTTGGGGCTGGAGACTTCTGTTAGAGGCTGGGCCTGACCTACAGCTAAGATACGCACAGGAGAGCAGCCTTGGGGAGCTAGACTTAGGACTGGAGTTAGGGATTTAGAGCATGAACCTTCTGTGATGACCCTCAGCATAATAAAATATAGCGTTTGTTACACTAACTACCTTCTTGCTGGCCTCACGGCTCCAAGTCAGAAGGTCTTAGGCAGGGAACCCAATGGCCCCTCATCAAATGTACCCACTAGATTCCACAAGGCCCATAGTCCAGAGGGACACAGGTCTTGGCTGAACATGATTGACTCATGGGCTTAAGAAGCTGACCAAACAAAGCAAGAGGTAGGAGAAGACTTAGCAACCCGAGATGAAACCAAACCCTGACTTCCAGCACAGGGTCCTCAGTCAGCCCAGGCCCCGTGTTTTCTTCTATTTCCAAGTCCATCGGTATGCCAAGAACCCTAGTGAGAACAAAGCCTACACGTGACCATGTGCAGCTTCCGGTCCTCTCCAGAGCCTCCTGAGTGGGGTGCTGTGCTCCAGAGGGGCCAGATGCGTGTGTGTGGGGGGTGGGGGGTGACAGGCTTCAAGAGTTGGACTTGAAGAGGCTCAGGATCTACACACAGACCCTGTAGGGAGCCCAGCTCTGTGGGTCCCGCCCCACTGAAGGCACAGGCCACTCACCTTCCAAGTTGGCCTTTTTGATCTGCTCTATGGCCTGCCAGGGAAAGAAGAAAAAGGAATGGTAAGATGCGGAGATGTGGCCCTCTACGCCGAGCCAGTGCAGCTGTGCCCAGAGGGGGCTACAGCCATCTGTACCTTGTGAAATCCTTTCTGCATGTGTGTGAATCCTTCAGGCACCTCTTCGAGGAGAGTGAGAAGGCCCTTGTGGATTTCTTCTCTGAAAGGGATAAAACAGAAAAGTGGCATGAAAGATATTGGCAGTGGCAAAACATCTCTAAGCAGTCCTATGGCCTTGTCCACCCTGCAGGTCGCCCGGCTGAGAGAGGGTACTGGACAAGGGACACTGTCTCTCCCTTCTGAGCCAGGTCTTCCTCTGATCCATGAGCATGAAGGCAGGATAAGGCAGGGAATTCACTGGGCCTCACAGGAAGGTCTGGTTTTCTTTGAGTTTGTTTACATTTTTAGGCATCCAGGGCCTTGGAGATTTGGACAGAGTCCTTGCCCTTTAAGTCCTTGGAGAACATCCTGGGATTTAAACTAGGAATTCACAGTGGGTCTCTGCATTCTGAATGGATAACCTAATGCCACGGTCACCCTCCTTCTGAATGGTCTATTATCCACTGTGTAGGGCTAAAGGGGGCCATGCCACCCTGCTGACTCACAGCACCCTGGCCTGACTCCCTTCCCTCCAGCCTGCTAAAGGCAGCAGTCCGTCTACTTAGATATGAGCCTGACTGTGGACTCCAGTAGCTCCCACCAGAGAAGCCTGAACCTGGGACTCAGGCCTTGAGGGCTGGCTGTCCGCAGGGCATCTGTATTGATCCCTGGGCTAGAAACTACATGGCCTGTCAGGTGCTGTTAAAACAGATAGAACACATGGAGGCAAACAGGGCTGGGTCTGAAGGTTGTTCTAGGACAAGAAAAGGGGTATGAGTAGTTCAGGGTAATCTAATGTGCCAAGGCTAAGCAGGCATAAAAATGTGATCTGCAATAGACTCTGAGGTGGCTTTCTACTGGGGAAAGGAGAGGCTTTACCAGGGACTGAGCTCTGAGAGCCCTATGCCTGGCCCAGATACGTCCTACTAGAAGATGGGATGGTCAGGGCCCAAGCTGGGGAGTTCCAGCCACAGTTCTGCCCTCATCCCTTTGCCAGCGCAGCCCAATCCAGTTCTCTCCCCTTTGGCCAGCTTAGCTCCACTCTATGCCAACCCCCAGCCTTCGGCCATCCCATCACTTACCCCTCTATCTGGCCTTAGAGTCTATCTTTCTGCCTGAGCTAGCCCACTATCCTTTTTCTATTTCTACTCTCCACTCAGCCCAGGATAACCCCTGAGACATCCAGCACCTTCTTCTATTTCTCCTATGCCCCGTGGCTTCTCTGCACTCCTTGTCAGAATCACCCTCAGGAATTCTCTCTGCCACTCAAATTTAATCAAGTTTCCCCAAAACCAAGCCACTAGGGTACACTGCACCAGGCCTGGCCTGGACTTTTGGGAGTCAGCCCATTCCTGCCCCACCTCCCAGATGGACCTTGGGTGCCATGTCCATAGACTCAGAGACTCTTGTCCCTTCCCTGAGGTTGTCCCTTCACTCTTGTTCCTGCCTTTTCCCCTAGGATACAGGACAGAGACTTTCACACCTCCAAACAGCTCAATCCTTCATGTCCCCACACCTCTTTCTGGCTTTCTAACTTTGTACGGAGTCTTTGGAAGAGCATGTAAAGTTTATCTTCCTCCTCGTCGGTCAGAAACCCCCAACTTCTTACCTCTGGGATGTTGGCCCACCCCACTTTGTGGCTACCTGTTCCCCATATCTTCCTGTGGCACTCAGTACAGGTGACCCATGACCTCATCTTGACGCTTCCTTATTGATTGATGACCACAGGGGACCTATGCTCCCCATCCTCCAGGGCTCTCCTCGGGCTTTCCCAGATGTCTCCCTATTTCACTTACCCAAGCAGAGAGCAACACAGGCCAGGATTCTCAGAGAACATGCATGTCTCACCAACTCCCTGATATTATGGGTGTTAAGGATACTGACATGTGTACCTCACCAGTTCCCATATGTTGTCATAGGCAGAGCCTAGGTAAGATTCAGGGGTGGAGAACTTCTAGAAGTATTAAGCCTATGAGTTCTGCTTAAGTACAGGCCCAAGGATGCTAGTAAACTGGGGTTCAGGGTCAAGTTGGGTCCATAGGTCCCCTATGGATGGGCAATGCTGGAGATGCAGAAGTCTCTACAAGCCTTCAGTCTCCTTGAGGTGCCAGTGTCCCAGCCATTG
The DNA here is from genome assembly GCF_903992535.2 of Arvicola amphibius. Taxonomy (NCBI): domain Eukaryota; kingdom Metazoa; phylum Chordata; class Mammalia; order Rodentia; family Cricetidae; genus Arvicola; species Arvicola amphibius. Next base: position 33,831,279 of record NC_052058.2, on the reverse strand, counting down.
GGCAATACCTACCTGTCTGAGGTGAGTGGTATGATAATGTCAGCCTCTGTTGAGAAGGTAATGATGGAAATCCGCATTTTAGGGCTGGGGACAAAGCACAAGTACTGAGAAGCCAAGGCACTAGATCATCAATCTGTCAAGGAGCAGACATTCACAAAATCCCTGCTCCCACCCCAGCTCCTATGCACTGGGGACATTCAGAGGTGAGGGGTTAAGGTGAAATTGGCAAAGGATTCTGAAGCCCACAGAGATATGTAGCTCCGGGGAAGAGAGAGAACGTGTCAGGACAACCCCTGCTCCATCCCATGCTTCGCCTCTCTTCTCTTCTCTCCCTCAGTCTCTCTTTCCCTCAGTCTCCCTCTCTTCCCGTCTCCCCTCACTCTTTTCTCTCCCTTTGCCTTCTACCCTTTCCTCTTTCATATGTGCACACACTCAGGTCAACCATTCTGAACAGGCAGAGAGGCTCTCACACTCCCCCACAGGGACATCATCACCCCTGGTCCCGGCTATCAGATTCTTTGCATCTCTAACCACCTTTCTTCACCCTCCCTGCCTCCAACTCAAGGAGGTCACTCTCTGTCTGGGAAACCCTTCACATGCATGCCTCCCTCTCCTCTCTCCCTATAACTCAGCAGGAAATCAGATTCCCTTGACTTAGCATGACCTCTACTATGGCTTTGTCCCCAAACTACCTGAGGTCCTCCTCTTCTCCCAGCCTTTCCTGAGCAACCTTCACTCCCCTAGTCTTAGGGGCTACCCTCTTACTGGGGGGTCACTGTTATAGTTTGAGTTGGAAACCATCCATTATAACCCAGGTTGTGAGCACTCGTTTCCCATCTGGTGACACTATTTCAGGGGGCTGTAGAATCTTCAGGTGGTATCTAGCTGGTTGAGGCAGATTATCAAGTCAGACCATCAACAGTTAGAGTCTGTCCCTGCCATTAACTTTCTTCTTGATGGTCTACAGGGTGTGAACAGCCTTGGCTACACACTCCTCTTGCCATGCCTGTGAGGGAGGGACTGAACCCCTCAGAACCTGTGAGCCACAGATACCTCTCTTAAGTTGTGCCTGATAAGCACTGTGGCTGCAGTAATGTCACCCTTTGACCCTGCTCGTCCTCCTGCCTTGAGGACTCAGTTCACGTTTCCAGTTTCTCTAGGACCCTGAGACTTTTCTCTGCTGCCTTTTCCTTTGTCTTTCCATGACAAGCTCCCCAGCTCACTCCTCTGGTCCTGAACATTCTATGCTCAATATAGGTTACCACCTATCGTGATGTCCTTCCCACTCTGAGGGTTCCTGGAGGGTGGACTCTGTCACTGTACTATACCGAATCCCCAAGGAGGATCAGCCAGTGTTGCTGTACCCCAACTAGATGCTGTCCCCCATGTTAGCACACCAGCCTGGGCCTATGCTCCCTCTATGAGGGAATCTCATGCTCATCAAATCTGAGAGACAAGAGGACTACTCCCTTGAAGCACAGAGGAAATTATAGCCAGAAGAAGCCATACTTCTGAAATTTCTTCACCAAATCCTCCGCAAATGAATAAACATGGATCCAATTTACGCCCACACTGCCTGACCTGAAGACAAAGGAGACATATGTCAAGGTATGGGCAAGTTTTAGGGAAGGGCAGTTTCAGCCTTCCCAGGTGTTCATTGTTTTTATTTATTTGTTGGTTTGTTTATTTTTATTTTAGCAACATTTTGCTGTGTCAGTGCTGACCATGGTGGATCATCACGAGAGGTTATTTTCTTCAGGGTCAGTAGTGAACAGAAGGTAGCCAAACAGCTTCATCTATAGAGACTGTGAGGTCCCCAAAATGGCCTTTAGCTGCTCACCACAGTGCCTGATTATGCTAGGTGAGGGTTGTGTTGTCTCATGATGAAGGAAGATGTCTTGATTGGAAGATCTACCTATGTTTTAATGTGTGAGGCTTTCCACTCTATTGACTTTTAACTTACCAATTCTCAGTCTTGTCCATGAATGTGTGGGTCAGGGCTACTGGCACTATTGTTATCAGAAGGCTTTTGAACACTAGGAAAGGCCTAGAAGGTGACCCAGGCTTGGCTTTGAACTCCCTTATTAAACTCTTGGGTTATTAAGTATCAAAGCTCCTTCTCAGGTGAGATTACTCTGGAGCTTGTGGAACATTTGGGGCATAGGTTGGGTCCTGAGGATTTTTAGGTCTTCCCAGCTCTTTGTTGGCCCCCAAATCATACCAGCTGTAGCTGTCATGTCTTGCCTACCAGGATAGCCTAGTCCACTGAGCCATTCATGAACCAGAACAAAGCTCTCCATTGTTTCCTGCTTGTCTGTTCCAAGAGTCACACCATTGAGGGTCTGACAGAAAGGACTTCAAGTCAAAACTAACCTGGAGATAAAGAAACTCACTTTCTTCTGATTACGGTGACTCCATCAAGAGGACATTGCAATTGTAAACACATACACACTGAGCATGGGCACGCCTTGTTTCATTTAAAAAAAAACGCTACTAAAGCGGAATGGTGGCGGCACACGCCTTTCATCACAGCCCTCAGGAGGCAGAGGCAGGTGGACCTCTGTGAGACTGAATCCAACCTGGTCTACTGACTGTGTTCTAGGGCAGCCAGGGCCACACAAAAAACCCTGTCTCGAGAAAACAAAACCTAAACAAACTAAAACAAACAACAACAACACTACTAAACATAACACCACAACTAAACCCAAACACAGTAAGAGAAGGTGACTTTAGCATCCATTGTCAGCAATAAATTGGTCTTCCTGACAAAAAACCAGAAACATTAATGTTAAATGATCTCGTAGTTCAAATGAACCCAGCAGACAGTTTTAGAACATTCCACCCAAACATTACAGAATGTACGCTCTTCTCAGCAGCCTGTGGAACTTCTCTAAAAGTGATCATACATTAGGAAATGAAGCAGAAAACTCTGTCAACATCAAATGACTAATACATTTTTAAAGTGCTCAACACCTTTAGTTGTCAGGGAAATAGCAATTAAAATCACTCTGTGAATCGATCTCAAACCTATCAGAATAGCTATGACCAGAAAACCAACAACAGTAAGTGCCCGCACAGGTGTAGAGAAAGGAGTCCTTATTCACTGTTGGTGAGAGTACAAACTGGTGTAAGTGTTATGGATATTAGCATGGATATTTCTGAAGAAAATAACAACAATAACAAAGACTAAAGCAAAAACTACTATGCAGTCCAGAAAAATGCTTGTGGGCATACACTCAAAGGACTCTATACCCTACCACAGAGATGCCTGCTTATCCTTGTTTATTGTTGTTCAACAGCAGAGAAAAGGAGTCCATGAAAACATGGTACATATATACAATGATGTTTTCCTCCACCATAAAGAAGAATGAAATTATGTTAGCCCCATAAACAGTCATGCTGCTATAGCACCCGTGAATACATCTTGCCTGGCAGGTCAGTATCGTGACATGTAGTGCCCAGTGCTAGATAAAGACCACTAATTTCTCCCCCCTCAACAGTCTAAATAGCACCTTCTAGGCCTTCTAGGACCATGAAAGCTATACATCAGAGAGAGAGAGAGAGAGAGAGAGAGAGAGAGAGAGAGAGAGAGAGAGAGAGAGAGAGAGAGAGAGAGAGTGAGTCTTGGTCAGTTCAAGATTTATTTCTCTGTGTCCTATATAAAAACATCAAGCAATCGGGTCTTATCATCTAATTATGGTGGACAGCCAAGAGAAATGGCAATAACGTGTGCTGTTTTGGGTACCTCTGGGGATCCCCAAACCAATAATGTATGGAGAAGTATCCGTGTCTCACACTGAGATTTTCACGTAATAACCCATGCCTTTTGTGAGCAGCATTGTTCACCAATGTGGGGTACTGTGTTCCAACTTCTTTTAAAATATTTTAAGTTAGTGTACAAAGTAGTCAGGCTTCATAAGGCTTCCCTATATCCTCAGCTTTGGCGAACCCACTTACTGCTCCATTCCCTTTACCCACCTTGCCCACTTCTGCTTAAACTTGATGCTCCCAGGACCTCCCCCTGTCCTTTCATATTTGCAGGAAAATATATGGAACGGGAAAGAACGATTTCAAGTGAGGTATGTGAATCCTAGTTTCTAATTTTTATGTGTGCTATTTATGTTGGAGTGTGCACATATCCTAAGAATTGAGAAAGAGTCCAAGCAAGCCTTGTGCCCACCGGTGCAATTGAAGCAGATCTGTTATTGATAACCAGTTGCTTTCTGGTTTAATTTGAGTCCTACTCCACAAAAGGGTCTCCTTATCTGGTCTTATAAAACATAGTCAAAAGCCTGTAGCGAGATCATAGGCTTTAGTGGGGAAGCTGGTGCTATTGTTTTGCTAACAGCATACAATGTACCCATTAAACTTTCTAAACAACTGTGATTACAACCAACATCGACTTTGTTTGTTTGTATTTTGCCATGAGCAGCAGCAATCACAGAGGCTCATAACTGGCTAAAGAGTAAGTAATTCCTTCCACGCTGAATGACTTGAAACTCAAGTAAAAATGAGACATTTATATCATACCCTCTGAGGTCAGGGGACTATCACCCAAGATTGGGTTAAAAAAAGGAAAAAAGGAAAAACTGGGAAAGGATGGACCTGTAAACAACCTAATGAAACTCGCTGGGTCATCAAAAAACAAACACGAGAGTAGACAGGGAGAGAGAGAGCAAAGGATTAACAGGGAAAGGAGGAGAGCAGGTAAATGGCAATGAAATGGTAAAATACGTTTCATACATGTATGAAAATAAGAGAAAAATACAGACACGTCAAATGACTAAGCTCGAGAGATAGAAGTGTAAGCAAGATTTCCCATTTTCTTTTTTTTTTTTTGGTTTTTCGAGACAGAGTTTTTCTGTGGCTTTGGAGCCTGTCCTGGAACTAGCTCTTGTAGACCAGGCTGGCCTCGAACTCACAGAGATCCGCCTGCCTCTGCCTCCCGAGTGCTGGGATTAAAGGCGTGCGCCACCACTGCCCGGCTAAGATTTCCCATTATCTAGAAGTTAAGCGCACACTGCAAATTTCTGTAATCCAAGAAATTGGATAGTTGGATGGGGCACCACCAGAGAAGCCCTGAGCCTCTCTGGGTCTCTGACCCCATCTCCATTCCCTCCCTTCGCAGCCAGGAGGGCTCTAAAGATCAGCCCAACTTCCCTACCACACTGAGAAAAAAACAGGCTTTTCCCAGGGTAGGAACTGTCCCTGGCTCTTGTGTTGGGAGAAAAACGGTGAACCTTTAGGGCACTAAAATAAAGGCTACTTGGAGCAGCAAAGCTGAGAGAGTGCCCACAGTGCCCACGGCAATCTCCAAGGTCCCTCTGTGGGTAGCTCCTAGTAGCCTCTGGGCCTGAGGGGCATGGTAACCAGATCAGGGTCAAGATGCTGGGGACAGAGCCATCCAGAAGGTCTGTGTTGGCCTCCTTGCATTCAGGAAGTCAGTGACAGTCTACATCCCGGGGTCTGCCCACAATGATCTTGCCTGTCCTACAGAGTCAGACCTACTGTGGATTCCCAAGGACTCTCTAGGGACAGTGCAGGAGGGCAACTCACTTGTCCAGGATGAGGTAGAGGTCGAAAATACCGAGGCAGTCCCCCGACACTTGGCGCTTGTCCTGGCTCCAGTTTTGCCTCATCTGTTGAACCTGGCGTTGCTGAGAACTTTTGGAGCCCTCGCTCAGGTAGCGGAAGAGTTTCCAGCCAGGGCCACGGTAGTGGAGGCTCTTAGCCTTAGAAATGGGAGGAGGTAATAGGAACAGTAACAGAAAGAATGCCAAGCAAGACATGTGGAGACCATGAATACCCATGCTGTCTGTCCCGTGGCCTTTCTAGCTCTAGAGATGCTGTGGAAGGTCACAAGTAGCTGGATGACAGCTACTCTTGGCCTTTGTCTCCACCACCTCTGCTTGAAGCCAGGGATCGAGGATCACAGCTTGTATTCTATCACCAATAGTAGCACTGCACCTGATAAACTCAGGACACGGGCTAGAAGGTAGTTGCTCTGGGGTATCCCTACCCCAACTACCTGCAGAGCCCTTCCCCTACCAGGAGAAAAACACCCTAGGATTGTGATGGACATAAAGGTTGACATGGTTACTTTGTGACCTGCCCCTCCTCTTAGCCTTTATGCTGACAGTGACAAGTAGCAGTCATAGGTCCTTTGCAGGAGTCTCAGATGAGGGCTCCTTGTCTCCAACCCTAGCCCCTCACAGGGCATCCTTAGGGGGATACCTCAAGGAACCCAGGTGTTTTGTTAATTGAAAAGGTGGCTGAGCTCACTAGTTACCGTGGATAAAGCGATCAAGACAGCAATGGCCAATCTGGGCTACTAAAGTGCTTATGAAACTAGAGAGGTAACTCACAAATACAGTGCTTGTGTATGCAAGTGCAAAGCCCTGGATTTGATGCCCAGCATTAGAATAAACAAATCAGAGAATAACATGCCCGTGAGGGCGCTTGGTGACATGAACGAAATATGTCTGTCTGCTGTGCCATGCACCCAGGCTTCATCCAAATTTCTTGGGGTGCTTTATAGTTTTCAAAGTCTCCTAGCTGGACTTCATTTGGTCCTTGTGGTAGTTTGAATGTAATTGACCCCATAATCTCATAGGGTGTGGAAAATGGGAGCTAGTTGTGGGTCCTGAAATCAGCAGGCAAGAGATGGAGATTGTGGACTGCTGCCCGTGTCCCCTGTGAGTGGGGAGAGTTCCCTCATCCACTGCCATGTGACAAGCGGCCCAACTGATGACTTAACAGAATCATTATATCGTGATCTCGGGTTAAGTGGGTCAGACCCTCAGGAAAGGTAGAGTAGGAGGCCCCTAGTAAAAGAAACCTGGGAAGTGCCAAGCACTAGCAGAGACTGGAATTGTCTGGAAGCTTCCTCATTGTCCCCTGTGGCACCAGGGTTGAGGAATTCCAGGGTGGGACTCAATTGGGATTGTCATGAAGCCTTAGCCTGTGGTCTTTTCTTGTGACTTGGGCCTCTTTACAGCATCAGTGGGTATGAACTTGCTTCATGGAGGCTCAAGAGCTTGAGGGGACAGTGTCTGCCATGAGCAGTTTGAGATGTGGGGCCCTTTATGACATCACTCAAGCACAGTGCCATTTTATGCTGTCTTCTGGTCAGAGCTTCACCAGCCTGCCCAGGTTGAGAGAGGAGTGTGGGTGGGCTCACCCTCTTCTTAACCCGTCTGTATTAAAGTAGCTGGAGTGGCAGAGGGGGCATGGTGTGGAGAGATGGTGCCAGCACCAGACAACTGCCTTCATAAGAAATTCAGAACCAGCCAGAGCATGAGGGAAATCACATTTCGAAATACCATGCTCACTTTTCTTTATAGGACGGTATGCTTATGAAAGACAGTAAGAATTGAAACCTTTCCTCTAACTAATTCTAAAATAGATTTCAATACATACAACATAAAGAAATCTTGTGTTTTCTTTTGTTGTTGTCTTTAGCGACTACCTCAAATAAGTAACATGTGGAAATTTATCGAATTTAGGATACTTGCTTTATCACATTGGAGTTCTCGTCACATCTTCCATGACAATTCTTTTTGTTATAGTTTTATAGTTTTTCTCATGGGATATGTATCTCTTAGACTGTGACCTTAATCTGCCTTTTATCCATTCCTAAGTGGACTAGCCCATCTGTTCACATGACCTGGGCACTTATATACTTTGAAGAGTGTGGTGATATTTTGTTTGTGTTTTAACAAATAAAGCCTGAAGATCAGAGTGTAGTGTTAAACCACTACAGGCCAGGGAATGGAGGCACACGCCCTTAATCCCAGGACTCCAGAGAAGACAGAGGCAGAGGTGTCTTTGTTAGTTCAAGGCTACCCTGGGCTACACGACTTTACTTCAGTCTAAGAGAGAAAGAGCTCAAACAAAGGTGACCCCAGCACTTGGGATCCCATGCCTTTAATCCCAGCACTAGGGAGGTGGAGACAGGAGTGATATGGTTGGCCGGAGAGAAGAACATGAGGCGGGAGGAGACAGGAGCTCAGTGCAGTCTAAACAGGCAGTCTGAGGATGTAGTCAAGGAGACAGTCTGCTGGCAAGATCGTCCCTTCTGTCTGAGCACTGGTAGAGGTAAAAGGTCTCTCTATTGGCTGGCTGGAATTTGTGCTACAGAAGAGCCTGTATGTGTTCTTTCTCCATCTCGGGTGCTTCTCCTTTCACCCATTTATGTTGTGTATTCTGCACACCAGGATCTTTGTCAAGTGTGGCAATATCTTCTTCCAGCGCATGGCTTGTTTTTCAGTTAATTTTGAAAGAACAATGCGCAACTTCTTAGTTTTGATGCAGATTGCTATGCGTTAGATGAAAGATTCTGGTTTCCAAGGTAACAACCTGTGTCCTAATGAAAATTTTTTCCTTACTGGGGCATCCTTTAAGGGGCGATGAGCCCGCAATCTCTTCCATTTCTTTTCCTGGCTTGTGAGGTATGCCAGCCCACCAGATGCTGACTGGAAGTTCTACCTTCCTAAAAAGTCCCAATCAAATAAGACCACCTAATTTTGGAGTTTTTAGAACTGTGAACAGAAACCTGGATGGAGGAGATGCTGCTAAAACCCCTCTCCTAGTTGGGAGCTCTTGGCAGCTGTGATTGCTGGGGGACAGAATGTTTCTGGATGGGTGCTGCCCAAACTCTGTGCTGGCCCTGTACCCATGCACGCCTGCAGTTCTAATTAGACTCTGTGGTTTACAAAGAGAAAAAAAAATCTTACAGTTTAAATTTTTTATGCTTAGTTTTAGAAATCTAATATTTAAAATGTGATTTAATTGGCTGCTATTATAGAAGTAGGTGCTATTGTTATATACTATTTTTTATAGCCGAACAAATATGTTCTAAAAATAAGCCCATCTTTTAAAATAGTTAATTGCTTCAGGTGTTTTGCTATGGCATCTCAAAGCTGACTAACACGCAGATTAACTCCTGCTTTCCACCTTTTACTACTCCCAAGGCAGTTGTGTCCCTGAACACCTTCAGATTCTCCAGTGTCACAGAACGTGTCCTAGCCTGGTACAGGGCTGTCTTTCTACACATGGGGCGTGGAGGCAGTGGGAAGCGGTGTGGAGACGATCAGAGGGGCAAAGAGGCCGTGGCAAGCTTCATCAAATACCCAGGAAGAGTTTGGAGGCCCTGGAAGACCCAGCTCTGGTGGCTGCTGGACTGAATCCATCCATGAAGACCTTGGGGATGCTGGAGGATTTCAAGGAGTTTGTTGTAGAAAAGGCAGGAACCTACGAAAGCAGAGGTCAGAGTGGCGCTAGCGGAGGAGGTGGCGGTATGAGTGTGAGGGCCACGGATGTTGGGGTGGGGAGGGGTTGGGTGGAGGGGTGGAGTGCACGGGTAGATTTGGGTGGTGAGTGGCTAGGGTAGGAGGTAACCTTTAGCAGCAGTGACAGAACTAGACAAGTACCCTACTCTTTTTTTAATTGATTTTTATTGAGCTCTACATTTTTCTCTGCTCTCCTTCCTCCCTCTCCCCTCCCCTTCAACACTCTCCCGTGGTCCCCATGCTCCCAATTTACTCAGGAGATCTTGTCTTTTTCTACTTCCCATGTAGATTAGATCCATGTGTGTCTCTCTTAGGGTCCTCATTGTTGTCTAGGTTCTCTGGGGTTGTGATTTGTAGGCTGGTTTTCTTTGCTTTATGTTTAAAAACCATTTATGAGTGAGAACATATGACATTTGTCTTTCTAGGTCTGGGTTACTTCACTCAATATGAGGTTTTCTAGATCCATACATTTGCCCTCAAAATTCAAGATGTTGTTATTTTTTTCTGCTTTATAGTACTCCATTGTGTAATGTACTAAACTTTCTTTCCCCATTCTTTGGTCGAGGGACATTTAGGTTGTTTCCAGGTTCTGGCTATGACAAACAATGCTGCTATGAACATAGTTGAGCACATGTCCTTGTGGTATGATTGAGCATCCTTTGGGTATATACCAAAAAGTGGTATTGCTAGGCCTGCCATTGGCATAAAAACAGACAGGAGGACTAATGGAACCGAACTGAAGACCCAGATATTAATCCATACACCTACGAACACCTAATTTTTGGCAAAGAAGCAAAAAAAAATAGAATATGGAAAAAAGAAAGCATATTTAACAAGTGGTGCTGGCATAACTGGATATCAACATGTAGAAGAATGAAAATAGACCCAAATCTATCACCATGCACAAAACTCAAGTCCATATGGATCAAAGACCTCAACATAAAACCAGCTGCACTGAACCTCATAAAAGAAAAAGTAGGAAGTACACTTGGATTCACTGACACAGGAGACCACTTCCTAAATACAACCCTAGTAGCACAGACAATGAGAGAAATAATAAATGGGACCTCCTGAAACCGAAAATCTTCTGTAAAGCAAAGGACACTGTCAACAAGACAAAACAACAGTCTACAGAATGGGAAAAAGATCTTCTTCACTAACCCCATATCAGACAGAGGTCTGATCTCCAAAATGTGCAAAGAACTCAAGAAATTGGTCATCAAAAGAACAAATAATCCAACAAAAGAAGTACAGACCTAAACACAGAACTCCCAGCAGAAGAATCTAAAATGGTTGAAAGACACTTAAGGAAATGCTCAAGTACCCTACTCTTTTTTTTATGTCCTATATCAGTTTTATTTAAAACACAAATATTTCTCTTTCAGTAATGGCAAATGGTTCACATAATGTTGAACACAAATCATTGATTAATACAGGACATTAAATATGAACAGACTTTTTTTTTTAAAGCAAAAGAATAGAGGTTATATACAAAAGGGACCTACAATCTACAGGTCAATCAAAAAAGAAAATGTGCTTATAAAATGCATGGTGAAAGCAGAAGATCCCACCCCTGCTTTGGAGAAGGGCTATCTTACAACATTCAGTCAGCTGAAGATGGGTTAGTGCTAGTGTCTATACATAAATTTCATCTCATTTTTTGCATGTGCAGAATCATCCAGATCTTCCCAGACTGAATGGGCAGTCCTGTGGCTTTCTTCCTTTTCCATATTCCCAACAAGGCTACATGAACTTCAACTCTTGATGAGCCACTTAACAACAGCAGTTCCTTAGGAACCAACGAGACAGGTGATCCAGGATTTCCCTATGAGAAACAAACTGGCCACCTACAGAAAGTATCACAATGAACAAGTCTTTCTCTCTGCCTTCCAATTCTGTACAGTATCTCATTTCAAGACTATTACCCTCATGAGACTTGTTTCTTCACAAGTCTAAACGTTGAGATGATATGAAGACCAACATCGAGAAAAGAAAACTCAATCCAGAAATGAAGAAACTGGAGGTATCCAATGCACCCCAAAGCATCTCGCCATCCATGCAACAGCACAGCTCAGTGTACTGCTACAGTCTGTAGATCAATACTGGCAGCTTGAATGAGTTTTTTTTTCCTCCTCCTCCCAAGGTGAAAGCACATCAAGTAAATACTAGGCAAGAGGAGATTTTGAGTACCCTACTGTTACATAGGACCTGAGCCTGGCTCCAGTTAGAGGCAGCTGGCCCAGGTCCTGGAAGTTGCAGGTTGCAGACCAAAAACCTGGGACCTGAGTTGACTCTGTTTTGGTAGTCTCTCCTGTGTGCCTACTAGCCTGGCTCCTCTTACTGGGCAGTGGGGGTGCGGGGCTATGGATTATAAACTCTTGAAAATGTGGGTTGCAGAGGCACTAGCCCTCCTTGTGTGCCCTGTGCAAAACGCGGAAGTTATGGGGAACAAGATCTCAATGCTCCCCTCTCTGTTGTCTGCTTCTCTGTCCTCCCTTCTTCCTTAACTTCCCCGCAGATGTGAATTCTGACTTTAATTTCTTTCCTCCCAAGTTGACTTTCTGGGTCTTGTTTCCATCCATAAATGAAGCCATCCCTGGTGGGTGTTCTGCTTTCTCAGTCAGGGTGTGTGCTGGGCACGAGGGTAAGGATCATACCCCAGCCACAGATCTTTCTTGAACACGTATTTCCAAACATCTGGAAATGTAGCATGCTCACTGCCCATCATGGGAAAAAGGAGCAAATGATGTAATTATACATTTCTAACTTTTCAGGGTGAGTGGAAAGAAAATAATAGTTGGTTTTAGATGTTTCTGATTGGTGTAAGAGCACGGAAAATTGATGGGAAAGTAAGTGCCTGTGAATGCCCCTGACAAGACACACAGCAAGCGACATGTTTTTACTGCTAAGTGAGGCATGGAGCATTTTAAAATTCTGACTGTGGTAGTTGAAATTAACGTTCATGTGTTTGTCAGGTAGGAGGACCATTGTGAAAGTATTTTATGTTAATATCAGGTTTTCTTGGCCACATTTCAAGTAAAGATGTCTAGAAAAACATCTTTAAAATTTTTAATTTGGGGAAAAAGCAGAAATAAGATATTGAGACCTTATATTTCTTATAGAATTCAGTCTTGTTAGAGAGACATGACTTTATTTCTGATATGTATTTTATTATATATATGCCCTAAGACACAAGATACTGAAGTTGTTTACCATTTAAAACCGATTTTGTAGTTTATTATGTTCTTTAATGTAAAATCAGTTGGCTGAGGCTTTTATCCGATTCTTCACAGGAAACTTGGCATTAGGCTACACAGAAATGAGCAGAAATCCAATTTTATGTAGGGAGTTATATTGCATTTAGTGAATTTGCCACTATTTTGTCATGTCAAAGAATACTGGGCAGTTCCTGTGTGTGTGCACGGGGCTTCAGTTTGAGAGGTGGTAGCAAGAATTTCTTAAGCTGTAAAGATGGTTTATTTGTAGAAAATACTTTTGTGTATAAAATGAACATTTAATAATGAGATTATAACTTCATATCATGTTCCTGTAACCCTCACACTATGGATGAGAGAGGGGAGTCTGCAGGATTTAAGACCTGCCCTAGCTACAAAGTGAGGCCCTATCTTAAAACAAAAAAAAACTCACCCCAAGTTAATGTTATCAGTTTCTGCAATAATTTAAAACTTTAAGCAAAATACTTTATTTAAAAGGTCATACTGCAGAAAGGAAGGAAATGAAGGAATAAAAACATTACCCGTTACAGTAGAACAAGGCAAGCAATTTACCACTCCCAAATTAGCGGTGATATGTTCAACAGGATGGAGAAAGATGCTCAAGAGGGATGAGGAAACTCACCATTACACAAATGATCTTTCATTAGGATGTGTCCATTCCTTTCTAAAACCAAGACATCTGAAGGACACAGTAGACACTAATAGGGTAGAATGTGACTGATGACTTCTCTAAGTATTGATTTGTGGGTCCTGAAATTCAAGAGTCCAGTTAGCTATATGTGGACTGAGGTTTCTGTCCCACTCGGTCTCGCAGCCGTTTGTCCCAAAGAAACACACAGAGGCCTACATTAATTATAAACTGGTTGGCCTATTAGTCCAGGCTTTTTATTAACTCTTTTAACTTCCATTAACCCTTGTCTGTGTTAGCCACATGGCTTGGTACCTTTATCAGTGAGGAATTTTCATCTTGCTTCCTCTGTGTCTGGGTGGCAACTGCAGACTGAGACTTTCCTCTTCTCAGAATGCTTCTATTCTAGTCACCCCACCTATATATTTCCTGCCTGGCTACTGGCCAATCAGCATTTTATTAAACCACTACAAGTGACCAATCTTTACAGGGTACAAGACCATTGTCCCACTGCAGCTACACCTACGACCATTGCCTTGTGGAACTCACAGCATATCTGAGATAAGTGAAACTTCTTTCCTAAGCACTAAAGACAACCTGGTACCCAGGTCTGACATTGGGGAGATGTCTCCCAAGAGTATCTCTGGCGCAACAGGCATGTTGTCTGCTGGAGAGGGCAAAGCGTCCTCGGTTGAGGGTGTTATGAGACCTCTGTCTCTCATCAATGCCCAAAGTCACCTTTGACCAAGGGCAGAGTTGCACTTTGGCATTTGGGAAGGAGATTTCTTCCCTGAAGTACAGATGGCAAGACCCCAGGATCCTCTGAGTTCACATATTTGATCCCACGGGGAAGCAGTCAGGGACCAGGGAAGCGGGGGTTGCTGGGGAAATAGCTCTGCTGTTGTGCCAAAGGCTAGCTTCAGTGACGGTCAGGTCCCAAAGAGGAGGTGTGGAGTCACCAAAGGGATGAGTATACATCTGAGGGTTCAACAGCTTCCCCCTCACTCAGACTCTCCATATATACATCATATCAACCACATAAGTCATTGGACAAGCGTCAGAGCCCAGATCTCTTTTTCACTTGTCTATTAAATGTCCAGGGTAATAAAACAAAGTATAAAGCCGACCATCTTATCTGAAACAACATCTTTTTTACAGCCTGTGTCTAGCCTAGCTGCTCATGGGGTTACAATAGGTTAGACAGTCTGAAATTATTTTTAACTTAACCAAGTTACATGTAGAAACTTTTGATATTTTCTAAAATGTAAACTATGTAAACTTTACAAAATACCTCACAGTAAGTGTTTAACTTATTGACAGTAGCAGTTTTCTGCTCCTCAGGTTTGTTTGTTTCTTTCTTTATTTATTTATTTTGGGTTTTAGAGACTGGGTTTCTCTGTGTTTGCTTTACAGCCAGTCCTGGAACTAGCTCTTGTAGACCAGGTTGGCCTCGAACTCACAGAGATCCACCTGCCTCTGCCTCCTGAGTACTGGGATTAGAGGCGTGCGCCACCACTGCCCAGCCCGCTCCTTGGTTTTATGGCAAGGGCCATTTTTTTTTTCATACGCTCCCAGAAAGGAAGATTCTGGTATCTTATTCTCTTTCCATCATCTCTGACTATTATTGCCTTTATGTAGGGCAAGAGATATACGGGTGACATCTTGAATCCAGAGCTGAGCAAGACATGCCTCAGAATCTATCCCCTTGGTACCACAATCCTTGTGGCACCAGGAAGACTCTTCCTTCTGTGACTTTCCCATCAGGCTCTCTATTTTCAGAGTTTCCTTGGGAATACAGATATATTTGCCCAGGGCCCCTATAAGCAGAAAGCTCCCTGTTATGCAAGCGGCTGCTCCTAAAAGGGAAAACAGGAGCCAGCATGCTGGCGACCGAATCTCTTGGCCAGGTTTCCCTGGAACTTTGTCAAGCCACATCCTCTGTCTCAGGACTGCAGCCATCCCTTGTGCCATGGCCTGCACCACTCTTGTCTCTTGGGCAGACTCTCTCAGACATCCGCAGGAGTCAGGCTGCTCTCAGTAGGTGTCAATGAAACCCTTCCACTCCTACTGAATCCTCGAGGGCCCGCACACACTGAGAGGAGCCCTGGAAGGCTCACCCTATCAGTTATGTCTTTATTCTGCCTGGTATGGAAGCTGCCCTCAGATAGGTCTGTGTAGAAGGCAGCAGAATCGACTCTCCGTGTGGTCATGTGACACCTTTTGTAGGAAGAGTGCTTTGCGGTCTGTGTTGGGACCACACATTACCTTGCCCGTCAGGGCTCATTTTGACTCTTCATGTGACTCACGTAATGTTCAGTCATGGGGTCTCTACCCTCCTGGCAAATGATAAGAATTGCCTTCGTCTCCTTTGGTTTGGTGATGCTTCACAGTGAGAATTGCCTAAAAATATCCTGTGTATCCCAAAGACACGGGGGTTGAGAAGAGATGGACAGTGGAACAAACTGCAGTCTCCCTGGAGTCAGTAACGACACCCTACCTTCCTTTTATCTAGGCAGGGTGGGCTGAACTAGAAAATATCGCGAATGACCAGGGAGACTTGTTACGGGCCCTTTCCCCTTGCTTTCTCTGACACTGATCACCACACACAGCCTGCTGAGGTTTCCTGTGGATGGCCAGAGTGGAGAGAACGTTTTGTCCAAAGTCCTATGGCTCCTGAACAATGCTTTTCTCCTCCAGTCAGGGTTGCAACTCGAGTTCATGGTAGTCAGAGCACTGAGGCGCCTGCTGTATTCATAAACTGCCTTTCGATTTAAGTGAGCTAGCCTGCTGGACCAAAGTGCACGGTAGGAGGGTCCTAGCTTTTCTAGGACAGGCTACCTGACATTCACACAGAGAGCTCGGGGCTGACTTCAGAGAAGTGTGAACTGCTTCCAGGGAATAGACTAAGTCTCATTTGCACGCTTACTCTTCTGGGTGTCATAAGTACCATAAATATTTATTCTTTGGGTTTCCAGGGATCCTTTGTCCCAATACCCTTTGTAAGTTTGCAGATGGCTGCTCTAGCCATATCTACATGTCACCTTAGGTGACATACACAGGGTAAACATAGACGACAGAGGTATCTGTGTCCCTTCTCTCTGAACCCCACCCCATGGGGCCTTGCCTCTGTCTGGGTAGGTTCCATATGACATTATCCTATATACATTATCCTATATGTCTAATAGTGTGGTGTGAGCACTCTGGCCTTTGTTAAAATTCATATGTACATGACTTGAAACTTCTTTGAAAACCAACCTAAATAAAGAACAAAACAAAAGGCTAACTAAGGGGCTAGAAAGTGGTTCAGTTAGTGAAGTACTTGACCCACAAGTATGAGGACCTCAGTTTAAGGTCCCCAGCATCTCCCTCAAAAGACAGGTGCAGTGGTACACACCTATAGCCCTGGGAATGCCTCGGCAGCTATTAAACTTACTCAGGATCAGTCAGGATAAATTTGGGATTGCTCTTCATGGAGATCTTGACATAAGAACCCCATGTGTCACAGATCTGGTGAAAAAGTGGTGGGATTCCTTCATACCTAGTCACATGACACCAGGAGGTTTGGTCCTTCAGGGCACAACAGAAACACTTCTGAGGTTTATCTCCAGATGAGAAACTTCCTAATAAGCAACTCCAACTAATAAGCAGCTCCCAACTCTTTCAAAATTAAAATCCAAGAATAGATACATGGTCCAGTTTAGCAGCAAAGACCTCTTGGTCTTGGCTCTGTGGCCTGCTACATGGGAGGGAATGACGACAGAGGGGCTCTGGGAGACTTCTGGGCAGAAAGTGACTCTGAACAAGTGTTTGGGAGATGATGGCCAGAATAACAGGAGGCCAGGGGCAGGCACTCCTGACCTGGGGGCAAGCTGGCCTTAGAGGTGCAGGGAGCAGGAGAGCAGAGGGCCTTCAGGAGGTCAAAGTTGATACACTGCCTCTGTGGGGAGAGAAGAAAGATGAGGGCTCAAAAGTGTCAATGAAGCTAGCTCAGAAGGTACGGTCCCTACTCAGTGGGTAGGGTTAGCACCAGCATCAGCACAGAGTGGTCCTGGACAAACTTCTCTGACCTGGGAGTTGTTCTTCAGCCTCTACTCTCCTTCTAGATGTGGTACTAGAGGCAGAAGCTGGCCTGGTGTGGGGCCCCAAGGATTTGTTGCCCGATTTTTGGAACCAAAGGCTTTTGTTCCTATCAGAATGGACTTTGTGGCTCAGTTAGGATTTTGGGGGTGGGTGGGAAGAAATGCTGGGGACATGGGTGGGGGTCCCTGTGCAACCCAAGTGTCTCCATGAGATAAACACCAGCAGACATACCAGGATCTTCCCTGTGAGGTCACAGGGCAGTGGGAGGAGCTTTTCTGTGAAGATGCAGGCAAGTGGGGCCCTGGAAGGCTCACTTTGCAAGTAGATGAGGGGCTACATGCCAAAGAAGGCTGAGGCTTCAGTTCTAGAAAGATTTCTGCTCCAGACTCCCAGAACAGGTACAGAGGCTGAGGGCTGCATGCATGCTGGGCAGGAACGGGGTGAATGCAAGGTTAAGCCATAGCTGGGCACTTTTAGTATCTGGTAAGTCTATCAGCAATGGCAATTCAGTACTGTCAATCATGCCTGCCAGCCAGTCCTCCTGGACTAGTGATCAGCCATGGATTGCCTAAGTGCCGTATCCTGAAGCCACCTGGGAGGTTCATGAGCATCAGGTCCCATGTGTTGGGCTTTTCTCAGCTCCTATTGAGACCATGGCTCTGCATGCCCATTCTCAGGAACAAATCAAACCAGAGGGAAACCAGCACAGGCAAAACAAACAAACAAACAAACAAACAAACAATCCCTCCAAAGCAAGACCACAGCTCTTCCCAAAATTAACCAAAGGTCATTCTTCTCTTTAGAAGTGGCCCTGGGTCACACTTACCTGGCCATTAGACTGAGACCACATCAGTGGCAATTGGTGGCAGCTTAGGGGATTGAAGTTGCACATGGCCACATTGCCCTGAAAAGCAGACACAATCGTGAGGAAGAAGGCGGTCATGGACTAGGCCTTGGAAGGTCCAGTGATCATCACTTCACAGGACTCTGTCCCTAGGGAGTCTTGAAGAAATCCCCAGCATGCTTTTTGGGGAATATACAAGCTTGAATGCCTGGGATGCTCACTGTGGGACACAGTTTCAGAATCTGGGACAATGCAGTGTTTATGTGGAAAGAGAAGCCAGTAGCTGGCTTTGGAGATGTTTAGAGGCTTGAGGGATTGTGTGCTTGCAAGCCTGGGCCTTTAGAGGAGCCATGATGTGGGTACAGACCTTGAGAGGGGCACTGGAAATGGAAGCACCTGTACCTGGGGTCACACTTGAGAGGCAAGTTAAAGGCCTATGTCCTGTTCAGAAGCAGGTACCCTGGGCCAGGGCAGAGAGAAGAGGAAGGCAAGAGAGGCTGGAAGATCCCTGGCTCTAATGGCAAGGGATCCTGTAACCTAGGTTTTGTGGCTCAGATGTTAAAGGCCCTGATGGGTGGGGGCAGGATCTTCAGGTTAGGTCATGTAACTGTCAGAGGCATCCTCTGTTTCTGGAAAGTGTGGATTGACTTCTCTCTGACCACCCACAGGCATGGGAGGGGTAGGGCTGACTCTCAGCTGGCCTGAATGACTATAGAGAACCCAAGGTTCTCAAAATGAAGTGGTAGGCTTTTCACAGAGAAAGAACAGTGGAGAAGAGGACAAAGTTTGATGGGAACTGGAGTTCGTTCTTCCTCAATGCTGGCTTCATGAGTCCTCTCCACCCAGGGCCCAGGGCTGCTTCTCTGCTTGTTTCTCCCTCCCCATGATGAACCTAGGACCTTCTCAGACTGAGTGACTTCTTCCCAGGGCTTGACTCCATACAAGGCCTTTGCAATGTCTTTGTGGGTTCTCTGTGTCAGCAGGCAGCAAAAACACCTGGGCCAGCTCCTTTTCTCCATGTGCATGAAGAGGCCCAGAGTCCAGGGCCACTGGCTTTCAGCAACTTTCACGGTGGGCAGATGTTATGCAGGGCTACTCCTTGCTGTTTTTGCTGTCTCTGACTTCATGAGCATCTTTGTCACTCAGTGACTTCCCACATTCCTAAGGGTGACTCCAGAGACACTGCTGGGGTGAGAACAATGACTATGAGGACTAGGGACTGGCCAGTTAGAGCACGCAGTGGCTACTGTCCTTACACCTAGACTGTGCCAAAGGGAGACTTCAGCATTTAGAGAGTTCAGGTGGTACGGTAGGGTAGAACTTTGTGCATCCCTTCTAACTGTGGAGGAACAGGCACTGGATGTGATTTGGAACCAATCTGTTTGGGTCTGTCCCACCGAGCTGCATTCCCTCCCACACCCAGGCTCTGCTCTCAGGTCTAGGTGTCCCTGTGACCCTGAACCCAGTGTGGAGTCATGGCCTTCGTGGGGTCCTCTCACCTCTATGCCTCTGCTCACACACACGTTGCAGCAGGCGCAGCAACAGATGATCACAGTGGGGGGCACATTCACTGGTGGTGCAAGTGCTGGGGGAGACACTGGAGGAGGGGCCTCTTTCTTCTTTCTGGGCTGGTCAAAGGGTGGGAAACATGTCTGAGCTTTGTCTGCAGCTTCTGGAAAGGGGCACTATGTGCCCCGTGCAGCACCTGGCATTGTGGGGGCCCCTCAGCTGTTGTTTTGGGGTGAATGACAGGATTCATTTTATTATCTTGGGGAGGTCCTCCAAAGTAACTAATGGCAAATCCATGCTCCCTGCAGTTTTTGTATTTGGGGTTTCACAAATTGACGATCTATCCTTGGTTCTCCCTTGCTGGCAAAAGCCTTGTCTAGACATTGTATTAGGCCAGCACTATCAGGCAAATGTCCCATATGTCTTGGCCTTTGCATGGGCATCCTCACCCAGGCCAACACAGTCCCATCAAGACAGGGAGCCTGTTCCTATCTCAGCCCAAACCCAGGTCCACCAGCCCCAGTCTCCTACTATAACTTCTGATCCTCATCCAGTATGAATCACAGATGCTCATCCACCTTATTCCTGTGCTTCTTTGGGGTCATCCCTCACAGCTCAGGACTAGCTGGGACTCTTTCACTACCCTTATACCTAGGTCCCTAGGCTGATGCCAGCCAGCCCCTCTACCCTGCCAAGAGACAGGGATGAAGACAGATCTAATGGAGCAAGACCACCTCCAACATTGGGGATGGGGACCAGAGCTTGATAGAGAAGCCTTTTCTCAGGATGTTGTAACCTCAGCATCAAACTGAGTCCATGGGAGTCTCCTGAAAGCCACCGAGGCAGATGTTCATACTGATCGTTTGACCAAGGTCTGTTTGTGATCTGGTGATATTGAGAGTCCCACAGCTTTGCAGAGCCTTTGCTTGTCTTTGCTGAGGAGTGGGAGGCCCTGGCTACAGGCTGCACAATGCCTTGTTTGCTGGTCACAAGATACAAAGAATGACTCACCTTTGGCTGTGGTACAGGAGAGGGCCGTGCCTTGGGAGTCTAGAAGGGAAAACAGGAGTAAAATGAAGGCTTGGTGGCACTATGGTTTGGATCACAGTTCCCCAGATGCCCCATGGCTGAAGTCTTAGTCCCAGCCTATGGTGCTGCAGCCTAGGGTGGACATCGGGGGATCCGTGGGAGGAAGTTAATCATTGGCCGTGTGTCCTGGAGTGGTTCTTTCTCTTTCAGAAGTGGAGATGAGGTATGGACTTCCTTACCCCACAGTCTCATCACAATATGCCCTTTTGCCACAGGCTCTAAGGAATGGGACTTTATGGACTAAAACCTTCAAATCTGTGAGCCAAAAGAAAACTTTTCTCTTCGAAAGTTGATGATTTCATGCATTTTGTTGCAGTACTGAAGGCTGAATAACAGTTCTGTTGCCCCTCAGCCCTGCAGATGACCCTCATCTGGAGTAAGGAGTTGAAAATGGTTCCATGGGTGCACACTGTGGTGCTGGAGTGCTCCACCTGACCCCAAGGGAGCCCCCCCCCCCCAAAGGGCGCTCAGTACTTGCCTCAGCAGGCTGTAAATGTCATGGTGTTGTCCCATATCCATGCACCTGTGTGGGCAGGGGCTGCTCACCTGTCGGCAGCACAGCCACCAGATCCACCACAGCAACACAGGGATCAGCAGCAGCACCAGCACTATAGTGCTGAGCAAAACTTGTTTGCTTGGCTCAGCTGGTGGGGGCACAATGGCCAGTGGTGGAGGCATAGTCGGAGGGGGAGGCAGAGGCAGAGGTGGAGGGGGTGGAGGAGGAGAGGAAGGTGGTGTAGGGGAAGGGGGAGGAGGTGGAGGAGGTGGTGGTAGTTGTGGAGGTAGTGGAGGAGGAGGTGGAGGAGGAGGTAGAGTAGTGGGGACGGGAGTAGTTGTTGGGATAGTAGTTTCTGGGGTAGAGGTTGTCGGTGAAGTTATGGGAGTTGTTGTTGGTAGGGTGGTGGTCTCAGGGATGACAGTAGTGGTCAGTGGTGGAGGTCTCTGTGGGAAAGGAAGATCACCATTTTTAGCAGACAGCCTAGCTTTGTTGTGGGACACAACAGGGCATCCTTCCTGGATGCCCAGCGCAGCCTTTCCATTCTTCCAGGTTACCTGGTCTTAAGGTACCATAGTAGGGCTGGAGGATAGGTCTCTTGCCTAGCTCTAGCCTTGTTCCAAGGCTCTGCTTTGAACCCAGGTGAGGACAGCCCCAGCTTCTCTGTACCCTTTGGATATCACCTCTCACTGTGGTCTCAGATGTCAATATGCTGGACTAGGGGTGACCAGCTTTCTGAGAAAAGGGGCCAGGTTTCTGCTTGCCCAACCCCCACCCCACAGATATAGGACTCTATCTTGTCTTCTACCTCTACAATGTGGAACTTGCCCCTCCTCCTCCTGGGTCCTAGCTTGCCATCTGTACAGAGGAAGGAGTACCTTCCCTCACAGGCACTTGTAAGCTTAGAGCTCAGACACCATCCTGGCTGCTCTATGGTTTATCACTCACAATGAGCTCAGCCTATCTGACCCTTCCCCAAAGGGTCACATTCTTGCTTAGAGCAAGGAATACAGATAGCACTGATGTGAGGTCCCTGGGACTTAGGAACATCTTTGCTGAAACACGGGTCACGTGGAGGAGGGCAGCAGTGATGGTGATGACTGTTGCTATGGGTGGGTAGCACTTCCATCTTTCTAGAAACTAGGATGGGCCACCCAAAGTGCTTGTGTATCATGAGCTGCCACTGGGTCTTACCTAGCACCCTCCCCATCTTGGACATCCCAGGAGAGTCTGCTTTCTCACAGGGCCTCTGCCATTAAACCCACTTGGGATACTCACACAGTCAGAAATCTTCACAGGGATGGTGTGGGCAAGGAAATCTCTTCCATTGTTCAGGCTAACTTCAACTGAGATGGTTCTAATGCACAGAAAGGCAGACCTTAGTCAGAGTCTTTCTTCATGGCAGCAACTCTGGACTTACAGGATTTGGGCCTATCAGAGTGGGCTGGTGAACCATGAGAGATTATTGCCCAAAGCTCAGAGTCATCATGTACAATTATGGCCACGTGCATGTCTCAGGACACGAGAGGCCCTCATTTGCTGCCATCCTAGCTGTTCTGTGGACTTACAGAGTTTGTTGTCTTAGCTTTATACGATTGCCTGAAATACCAGGTATTGAGGCTTGAGCTTATCATCCCTTGTCCCCAGCTCTGAACAGGGCCTGGACACTGGGCAATTCCTGCCTATCATGGGGATCACCAACAAGGTCAGGAGGTAGAGCATCCAGATGTTCTCCAACAGAGGGGAAACCAAATTCTGTGCACTATAATGACAACATTGTCTCTAGATGTATAGGACCAAGAATTATGGGCACTTACTGTCCAGGTTGCTCTATTTCTGGTCTAGGACAAATAATGACAGTGAAGTTCTTATCAGTGGGATTTTTATCTAAAGAAAGAGACATGAGAAGAATGTCAATAGTCATGCTCATCACCTACCATGTCACCCCAAGCTATGTATGGCAGGCAGAGCTGACATCTTAGCACTCTGGCAATGACTGGAAACACATGGTTGGTGCTTCAAACCCATGTATTGTTCTTGGGAGTTTTGCATACTGTGGACCATGGCCATCCTCTTTGAGCTGATGCTTAAAGCTGAGACCAACAAGTGAGAAGGAACCAGGGAAGAAACTGATCTGAGCTGGTGAGAAGACAAGGGTGGGTAAGCAGAACTCTGGGGGAGGTCTGGGTTTCCTTTCAAGCTTACTGATTCTTTTGGGGCTATACAGGCACTGGACATAGAGGACCCAGAACTTGCTGGTGAGTGTGGGCATTGGATTAAGAGGAGTCAAGGGTGACATTGGCATTTACAGCCAGTGTGATTACATAGATACCTTCTACCAAGTTAGGGAAGCCAGGAGAGAGGCTTTGTGGGATTATTTCTGTGGGGACCTGAGAAGGGTACCATGATTGTGACAGTTTCATCTCACCTCCTAAGCTTGATTCAGAGGAGGCAGCTAGCTGGATTTATGCTGGCGAGGATTCCACTTTTCTTGCCTGTCCATCCCCACCTTCCTAAGTGCTTGTTTTCTCCGGGGTGAACTGGACTGCCTGGCCTCAGAGAGCCCTGATGGTCCTGCTATTTGTGCTGATGGAGGACAACCACTTCCCAGTTATGACCTCTACTTCCTGAAACCCGTTGAGTTTCTCCTTCCCCAAAATTAGAGCCACAGCCCTGTACCTGCTAACTTCTGGCCACCAGTAAGAGAGACAGGAAATTTCCTTGCTGACCTCAGCCCTGGGACCAGGTCAGAGGGTAGGAAGACTGCTCTGCCATCTCTAGTAATGGTCATGCCCATCTCCAGGGGGCACTCGGGACATTTCCCTGGTGTCAGAACTAAGTTTATAGGTCACTCTTAATATTTGCACAAACAGACTCTTTAGTTATTTAGGATGCTCTGTGACAGAGTTATTGTTGTAGCCACCTGGATGCTTCAATCGTGACGCCTACATACAGGGCAGTAATCTAACAAAGACCACCAGTCATGTCCCTGACCTCTCAGTGTCTGAGTGGTGTTCTTTACACTTGGGGCACTGCTAGGAACATATCGGTCATAACAGCAGTTTCTCCGTCCACTTGAGTTATTTGTTGTAAACCACATTTTAGTAGAATTAAACTTTGTATTGCGTATTTGAGATTATTAACTCTTACCATTGATAAGTGCTAATGTTCTAATGCTACCACTTCTATTTTGCATTATGTATCATTTTTATTAGAGGAATCATACTGAGCAATGTTAAAAGAATACTAAGCCCTTGTAACATTAAATACAAAATTAAAATCTCATCTTATATTGTCCCTTTATTTTCTATCTTGGGTAAGGGATGCTATGTATGAAATAGTTTATTGTTACCTGGACCAGTTTACTGACCCTAAGTCCAGGTAAGTAACCTGGTCCTGGAAAGGGTTTGGATTTTGGGTGGGAAGGAAGTCCCCACAGAGGGCACTGACTGCAGACAGCAATCTACTTGGTCAGAAAGATGGAGGGAAGCAGATACACCGGGCCCACTGAGGCAGCCACTCTGGATCAGGGTGGGCAGAGACACTGTAAGGTGCAAATTGATGAGATCCAACTCTGCTTGTCATAGAAATTTTTATCTTATGTTGTAAAAGCATGGCCATTCAAAGGGACTTAGACATGGGACCTCTGTGTACAACTTCTAGGCTCTGAGTCTCACAGCTGTTGTATTCAATGTTACAAGGGCTTCAGATTCTTTTAGCATTGCTCATTATAATTTCTCTAATAAAAATGATACATACTGCAAAATAGCAAAATAGAAGTGGATAGATAGCATTGGCTGTAGACTCAGGAAGGGTAAACTGAGAACAAGCTGGGCAGATTCTGTGACAAGGACACGTGAGTATCAGCCCAGCCTCCCTGAGTAATGAAGCCTACACCAGATGCCCACAGAGGCAGAGGACTTACCACTTAAGTTCCTATAAAGAGAGGTGGCTGCTTGTGCTATGTGGATGCTCTTCATACTGCCTCACAGTATCCGCTGGGCATGGGCCAGCAAGGGTCGGACGCTTGCCTGGTTGAGAGGATGGATTTGTGTGGAAGATGCATGAGTCTGAGTCACTGAGAGGGCTTACTTACCGATGACCTTGGAGTTGCCAAACTTGAATCTGCAGATAACTTCGCTGAGTTCCTTTGCATTATGAAAGCCAAATCCTTTTAAGATGAGTGGGTCATCTTCTGCAAGGACAATGTGAGGAAGAGGTGGTATAGCCCCGATTGCCTTGTTTATAATGACCCCGGACAGAATTTCCAGGGCCTTATGAGAAGCAGCAGCTATGTCTGTATTCACATTCGTGGGCTCCACAGGCCAAATCTTCTGTCACCATGGGGCCATGCCAATATAGCTGAGTGGAGCCTCCCACATGCTGGTTACCTCTCTCCACCATTCATGATTTAATAGCCTGCAAAACCCACCAAGTGTACAGGGGCCAGTTCTAACCCCCCTGGCTTCAGGTTGGAGACCCTAGAAATAAGGCTAGAACAAGAAGGGACAAGGGAGGCCCCTGACCCACCCAACGGTGTCTTTCACAGAAGACATTTTGTTTCAGCTGCAAAGCCAGAGGCTAACATATCCCTTCCTCACCTTCTC
Source organism: Arvicola amphibius (assembly GCF_903992535.2). NCBI lineage: Eukaryota > Metazoa > Chordata > Mammalia > Rodentia > Cricetidae > Arvicola > Arvicola amphibius. Next base: position 33,805,500 of record NC_052058.2, on the reverse strand, counting down.
CTTCTGTCTTACCAACTGAAGATTATAGCTCATTAGCAATTTCCTTCTGACAGTAGTGGGGTTGTTCCCTGGCTTTGAGTTCAATATACAGGGGACACAAAGAGGGAATCTTGCTAGCTATTCCCACAGGAGGAAGGCAGGATTCTCTGTCATTTATCTGAGAAGATTCCGTAGAGATGGTCCTGGCTTATTCCTGGCCCCTGTATGTTTCAGATGTCCCATGCAATGGACCCCACTTCAATCTCTATGGCACACAGACTGACTCAGAAACAGCTCAAGGAAATAACCCATTGATGTGGGGTGTCCTTCTGTATGTGTGTTGCTTTTATTGGTTGAATAATAAAGCTGTTTCAGCCAATGGCTTAGCAGAGTAAAGCTAGGCAGGAAGTTCAAACAAAGAGAGAGAATAGGCAGAGTTGAGGAGATACTATGTAGCTGCACAAGAAGCAAGTTGTGAGGTAACAAGTCAGGAGCCTCAAGGTAAAATATAAACTAATAGAAATGGGTCAGTTTATAGAGAGAGCTAGTCATAAATAGCCTGGCCATTGGCCAGACAATTGTAATTGATATTAAGCCTCTGAGTGGTTATTCAGGAACAGGCTGGCAGAGAGGAACTGGTCCAGGGGAACAGTGGGATGGAGAAGAGCATTTTGCTTACGACCCATTCTGCTCCATTTGGGGTACTGGCCTTTGGAGTTCCCCAAAGTGACAAGGACCCTGCATATACCAGCTTTGCACAGGACCAACAATAGTTTACCAGGTCAGTGGCTAAGCCACTGCCTGGAGCTGCTTGTCACTGTGACTCAGCTGCAGTGAGGAGAATGACAACTTGTATTTTCACCTGGAGTTTGTCATAGCTACCCAGACACCAAGTCCTAGGTATGCACAGTCTAGGGACAGCCAGGGAGACATGCAGCACTTGGGCAGGCTGTAAGGCTGGACTCCTTTACCCGGAGGCAGGAGAGAGCCTATAGAAGGGTCTTCTATCCCTTCACTTCTCAGTCACCAAAACAGGTTCTGGCATACATTCATACATACACACACATATACATATATATATATATACATATGTATATATACATATATATATGTATATATATGGAGACAGAGAGAGAGAGAGAGAGAGAGAGAGAGAGAGAGAGAGTAGGCGGAGTCAGAGAAATGCCAGTGTAGCCACTGAAGGAGAAAGACGTGAGCCACCAGCCAGAATCTTACGGGTAAACCATGAGCCTCATGGTAAAATATAAAACAATAGAAATGGGTTAATTTAAGATATAAGAGTTAGCTAGAAATATGCTAGAGTCATTAGCCAAGCAGTGTCGCAATGAATATAGTTCAGTGTGATTATTTCGGGTCTGGGCAGCCAGGAAACAAATGAGCAGCCTCTGTCTACAAGAGTAAAAGATAAAAATGTCATAGTACTTACAGCCTCTAAATGCTACATCTCTTGTTTCTTACTTCCCAACTGTCCTGGCACAGTATTCCCATCCATTGAAGGAAACACTGTAGCCTTCCCCACATGTGGATCCTCACCTCAGACTGGGTACCATGGGTAGCAGAACTTAGATGTGAGTATAGCCCTGTCTTCTCAAATCTGGAACCAGGGCTCCCACAGAAGACAAAAGCCAGGACCCAGCATCTGGGCTGGAAGCTGACTGTCCCCACAAGAGACTTGGGGTTTCCTCTCTTCCTTTTTATCAGGGTTCAAATGCCATCCACGTGAGGATCAAGGCTGCTGTACACAAAACTCCTGAACAAAGAGAGGCAGCCTTTCCCTAAGACCACACCAGCATGTTCTTGGCACATTGAAGTGAGAATCTGAGGCTTTAGAGAGGGTACCCTTGTCAGGTCTGTGAGTGTGGCTGCCTATGTGGATATTTCTGTCAAGTACATAGGCTTCCCCCCATTCCCTGAGGCACAGTGGATGTTCACTGGGCCTAATTCTTCATTTTCATCCATTGACATGATCACATTGCTGCTGTCCCTGTTTTATGGATGTGGAGAAACCAGATGGTTCTTGGCATGCAGTTTGGACATCCTTCATCTGAACAGGTGGAGTTTGAAATGCTCTAAAATTGAGAACTTTTTGAGGCTCAACAGGACTCCACAAGTGGAAACACTCTTAAAATTCACATTTTAATCCTGTGTGAGTCATAGGTGAAATGCAGTTTCTCCAGAAATGATGTCTGATGTCACCTTCAGGCTGTATGCATGCAGTGCATGGTGGAACTTGAGTCCCAAGGCATCCTATTATATCTATGTAAATCTTAGAAACTGTAATAGTGCACTATCCAAGACCAACTCTAACAGTAAGGGTGCTCAGTGTGTGATGGTTTTCTCTGTGTGCTTTTCCTGCTTTACAACTAAAAGCTTTGTTTTGAGACAAAAAGATGGCAGTTGCACACATGCCCACAATGCCACCACTGTCACACACCCCTTGACAAAGGTCCATTGCATTATAACTAGTCATGGAGATAACACATCTACTTTTCCCTCTAAACCACAAAACCCATCACATACTCCAGTTCACATAAGTCCATAAGACACACAACACTAAATGTCCCATGTTTAGTTGCTTCAACACTATATCACATATCACAATATCACACCTCTTAAAGAAACACATCAAACATACAACAAACATACAGTAACACACACCCCATACCCTACACACTCACCATATACATTCACCACACATACCATGTGATTGAGGAAGGTCATCTGTTTATGTGTTACTTTCATTGGTTAATAAAGAAACTGCCTTGGCCCTTCGATAGGACAGAAAATTAGGTAGGCGGAGTAGGCAGAACAGAATGCTGGGAGGAAGAAGGCAGTGAGGCAGATGCCTCAGGCAGACGCCATGTCTCTCCTCTCTGAGATGGACACAGGCTAAGATCCTTCCTGGTAAGCCACCACCTCATGGTGCTACACACATTATTAGAAATGGGCTAGTCAAGATGTGAGAGTTAGCCAATAAGAGGCTACAGATAACGGGCCAGGCAGTATTTAAATGAATACAGTTTCCATGTAATTATTTCGGGTGTGAAGCTAGCCCTGTGGGAGCAAGTGGCAGGATGCAGCCCACAGCTCCTTCTCCTACAGAGTGGTGCCCAATGTGATGGACTAAATCCACTTAAAAACCTGAGAGGGCTTTAAAGAAAGGGAGAGAGAGTTTAACACAGCTTTTTGCTGTTTGCTAGGATGTGCTGTAGAGAGAATGAATAATTATTTTGGGTAAAGCTAGCCATCAGCCAGAGCTGGGCAGCGGGAAGCGGCCCGCAGCTCCTCACTACAACCATACACAAATCACACGAAACCCCCATAAGCCACACGTGACATTAGGTATCACACAGAGTTTATGCATCTAGAATAACACAGTTCACACCTCACAAACACAACACTCACATAATGGAGACATGTACACATGCACGTATCATAAAGACCAAATGTGCTACATAGACACACATGCCACATAGATAAGCTGTACAAAAATGTGTATCATATATACTATATACACATATGTTCATACTACAAGTAGGGGTATTAAAAAACAAATACACACACTATAAATACACTCTGACACCCACATCATATGTCATGTAGACTAATTACACCACATCCACCCATATCTGCATTGGCACAATTATCACACAGTGCTTGTACAAACATGCCACGGTCATTCCATGCATCCTAAGTACCCATTTGCATACACACAAATGACCTGTACCCAAGCAGCTACTCCTTACATCTCACCTCCTATGCACAGAGAGGAAGGCTCAATTCTTCTGAGTTCAAGGCAGGTCAATGTTCCAATCTGATGGAGAAAGAGAAGAATGGCTAAGCAATGAGAACCCTGGGGCCCAGTGAGATGCTGTGACCCACGCTGCTTCTCTCTACCCTACTCACCGAGTCTACTAAGCCATGAAACATCGTAGCTGGACCTTCCACAATGAATATCTTGTCTTCGCTGTCTGCAATTCCATTCAGCTACAAGAGAGAGGAGGCATCTTGAGACCCAAGCCAGGAGACAGGGGACAAAGAGGATCTCTAGATGTGAGACACAACCTCTTGACCTCAAGTGATGATGACTATGAGGTGCCAATGTCTGAGGACAACTTATTCAATTATTAGGTATATTTCTGCAGTGGGACCTGTTGTCTGTGTCTCCTGGGACAGGCACACACCATCCTCTGGGAGGTAGGGTAGCTGCCTTTAAGACCGTCCCCCAGTAGGCTCCAGAGAGCACCTGCTTACTTGGGCCAAGATTGATGGAGGAGTGTTTATGTGTTACTTTCATTATTAATAAAGAAAACTGCCTTGGCCCTTTAAGAGAAAATTAGGTAGGTGGAGTAGACAGAACAGAATTGTGGGAACAAGGAAGTAGAGTTGGGGAGATGCTTCAGGCATTCGCAATAGGAGTCTCCATGCTTCTCCTCTCCGAGATGGACGCAGGTTAAGATCTCTCCTGGTAAGCCACACCTCGTGGTGCTACCCAGATAACTAAATATGGGTTAAAGCAAGATATGAGAATTAGCCAATAAGAGGCTGAAACTATGGGCCAGGCAGTGTTTTAAAAGAATACAGTTTCCGTGTAATTATTTTGGGTGTAAAGCTAGCCGGTGGCCGGGTGGTGGGACGCAGCCCCGCCGCTTCTCACTACACAAGATACCTTATTTCTGTCATAGAAGTCCATACCGACACAGTAAACATACGCCCCCATGCTCCGAGCTTTATCAGCCTAAGAGAAAGAAGGTATTGATTAAACAGGCAAAATGAACAGACTGCTTGGGAGGATGGGTCAGACTCACCTCCTTCTTAGATGCCTTCAACACTCGTGGTGACATTTTCCCCCAAACCACAATGATAATCAGACTAGATCTCGTAGTGGCTGACAAGAAGCAAAGAGTGGCATGTTGGATGGGGCTGCAGCCCCGTACTGTTTACAACAGGCAGGCCTGGTGGTCCCCACTACTCCTGGGACATCACCCACTAAATAAAACTCCTGGAGAGTTAGAGCCCTGCTATCCAGTGACCAGGACTCCCAGTCACATACCATGAGTCCAGCCTATCCCTGGATGGCAGGAGGAAAGAGCAGCCCTTATGTCAGGGAGGTTTGTGCCAACTCTAGGCGCATTCTCAGGGCTGCCCTTCTGGTAATGTTGGGCACAGTGAGTCAGCATCACAAATTGGTGTGTTTTGGACAAAAGAATCTCAATTCCCTTAACTTTTTTTTTTTCTACATGGTTCAACCTATTCCAGGCAAATGCCACAGACCTCCACTCGGGAGGAACATGGATCCTAGCTTTGCATGGAAGTTGTGCTGGCTGATACATGGGCCCAGGAGGCAGGTCAAACAAAGGAGGAGGCGAAAGTAGCCTAATAGCCTAGGGGGGTAATTAAGCCCTGGCTTCCACACACAGGGTCTTCAGTCTGCTCAGGCCCTGTGTTTTCTTCTTTGTATTCTCATCTGTATGTATGCCAAGGACCCTAGTGGGAACAAAGCCAACCCGTGACAACATGCAGTTTCCGGTCCTTTCAGGAACCTCGTGAGTCAGGTGCTGTGCTTCAGAGGGGCCAGCTGTGTGTGTGGGGGCACCAGCTTCCAGAGTCCGACTTGAAGAGGCTCAGGATCTGCCCACAGACCCTGTAGGAAGCCCAGCTCTGTGTGTCCTGCCCACTGAAGGTGCGCAGGCAGCTCACCTCCTGAGTTGGCCATTTGGATCTGTTCATTCACCTACCAAAAAAAATGAAGAAAACTCAGTGACAATGGGGTGAGGTGGCCCCAGTGGTAGTCTACGCCATGCCAGCGCCCACATGTGGTTCTAGGCCTCCGAACCTTTTCCATGGCTTTGTCTAGATATGTTAATCCGTGTATCAGAACCGTCTCAGCGCTGGTGAGCTCATTGCGGATTTCTTTTCTGAAGTGGAACAAGGGTTAGGTGAGGCATGTGGACAGTGCCACGTTTGCTCCAAGCTCTTGCACAGATTCATTCATTGTACAGACTGCAAGCGTGGGGCGAGCACCAGGTCCCATCACCCTGTCTTTCTGTCTGTCTTTCCCGCGTCTTTCTCTGGCCCCTTAGCACTGAGGAAGCTCAGAAGGTGACAGTGTTACCCAGTGGGTCCCAAAGAAAGGTTTAGTTTTCTCTGAGGTCATTCAGACTTTGGGTACCTTGATAGAGGCCCTACTTGTATCACCCTTGAGGCATAGGGTGGCATCTTAGGGATGTGTGACTAAGTCACTGGGCACTATACTTCTAATGGAGAACCTAATGCCATAGACGCTCTCCTTTCCTTCCATGGACGGTACTGAGGAGGTCCATGTCACTCTCCTGCGGTGAGGTTGAACCACCGCCTGGCTCCTATCCCACGGTCACAGAGCTTCCTTCTGTTCTACTTAAGGCAGTGGTCAGTCTGTTTACACTTGGGCCCTGCTGCAGACTCCATGTCCAGAAGTCCTGACGTTGGGAGTGAGACCCAAGGACTGTCCGCGAGGCTTGTGCTCCTAAGGCTGGAAAGGAACGTGGTCTGTCAGGTGTTATTAAAGCGGACAGAACACACTGGAGTCGGCAGTGACTCTGTGACTGTTCTAGGGCAGGAAGGAGATGCACGTGGGATTTAGGATAATCCAATGTGACAGGGCTGAGCAGGCTCAACAAGTGGCTGAGAATAAACCCTGAGTGGCTTTCTTCTGGGACAGTGAGACCCTGCTGGGGACTAAGCTTCAAGGGTCCCATGTCTGGCCCAGCTAAGCCCTACCTAGAAGCTGAGGACAGCATGCCCATAATCCTCAGTGCGGGCCTAACCAGGGCTTCCCCACCTCAGTCCAGCCCTTCCCCTCTGTCCAGTCCAGCCCCTTTTCTCCTGTCCAGCCTCGCTCTATTCCCGGGTCCAGTCCAGCCATCCTCCCTCTGCCGAGGTCAGCTGCTTCCTTTCAGCTCAGGTTAGCCTTTTACTCCGCCCAGCCGTGCCCCTGCTGGCTCTCTGGGTTCCCTGCTACTCTCCTTCCCCTCCCTGCTCCCTCCCACTCAGTCAGGAGGCCCCAAAAGTGTGAGCCTGTTTCCACACTGAGCAAAAGTCAGAGAGTTGGGACTTTCCTCTAATTCCTTCAAGGTTATTGTACGTCTACCTCAAAACAAAGGTCCCACCTAGCTGTTGACCAGAGAGTTCTGCTCTCTCAAGGTTGTTGTCAACAGGTGAGGCTAATGGCCAGACCTTATGCTCCAGAAATAGAGTAGATGTGTTCCAACCTCAAACAAGAGTCTAAGGACCCAACTAAGTTCCAGTTCCCTTAATGGAGATAACATGGGATTCCACCCGGGGAGTGGTTTGCCTACAGACTGTTTTTGTCTAGGGTGTAAGCATGACTTGGTTTGCTCTAGCAACAGAAGGTTTAACTAGGACTGTAGCCTGAGACCCTCAACTGGTATGTTTATTTCCTTGTATCATGTTAATGCAGTCTTTTGTTTTACTCCCACCTTTTTGGGGTCAAAGGTATTTTAAGCAGTTGGAAATTAAATGTGGGTGAATTTCAGTACTCACTGGAATTCCCTCCCAATACTATCCTATATTTTTCTCCATTTTATTATTTTCATTTGTGTCTTTACATTTTTTGCTATTTTTCTAAATCCCCGCACCTTTACACTGGCGAGAGGTATTTTTGTCGTGGCTGGTCCCCAACACCAAACCCAAACCACCAGGCCTTCCTCAGGCCCCGAAGAGATCCCCTCCCTACTCCTTCTGGGGTGCTATAAGTCTGGGGCTTGTCCCACTTCCCACCGTATTTCTAGCGTTCTCCGAGGGCCCCACAGTTCAATACACCTCCAGTTCCACATATCCATGCCTCCTTCTCTGTCCCCCTTGTTCTGTAGGAATCCCAGACAGGGCATCTAAAATTTTCCATTTCAGACAGACAGAGATCTCCAATTTTTAGCATCTGGGACTGTGGACACAAAAGGGCCACTCTCCCTCAGTGGCTGCCTGTCCCTCATACTTCCTCCTAGTACCTAGCATTCATAGTCTCATGCTGAGGTTTCTCTGCCTATAGTCAAAGGGGGTACTAGATGCAGTCCCTATATCTCCCTGCTCACCCCACTGGTCTAGGTAGATGGTGAGCAACTCAGAATAGAAAGTGTAGAAGCAAAACTTTGAGGAGATACTGCTTTACTGGCTCCCTAGATGAGGGCCACAGGAAGATTCTGGAGTGTGATGGAGGGAAAGAGTGGAGAATTTCTGGAATTGCAGGGGATGTGGGTTCTAGTGAAGCAAGAATTTAAGGGGACTGGTGATCTGGGGCTGGAAGTCAGTTTGGTGCTGGCCAGCCACCCTAAGGACAATGGAAGCCACATGGAGGTCTTCTAGAAGCTGGAGATGCCTTGTCCAACCCATAAGGCAAGCCTTGTAGTCAGACAGTACCTACCTGTCTGCAGTGGGTGGCATTTTGACTATGACTTTGTCATCAAAGAGAATGAAGGACATCCGCAGATTGGGGCTGAGGACAAAACACAGTTGGGAGAAGCTGATATAACAAGCCAGTAGCCTGATAGGAAGCAACGGGGGTAGGATAAGCCAAATCTCTGCTCCCACCCCATCTCTTCTGCATGGGGGACATTTCATAGGTGGGGAGTCCAGACAAATTCAGTGAAGGATTCTGAAGCCTATGGAGATGTAGGGCTCTTAGGAAGAAAGATTGCTAAGATGACCCCATGCTCCCTTCCTGTGCTCTAAACCCAACACACACACACACACACACACACACACACACACACATGCACACATAGACACATACTTAAATAGATTCCAACTTTCTGTGACAGAAAACCCTGAGCAAAGGAAGCTCAGGGGGAGGAAAGGGAGTTGTTAGCTTACACTTATAGGTTATAGGTGATAATTTCAGAGAAATCACAGCAATGAGATCTTGAGACAGCTGCTCAAATTATATCCACAGTTAAGAGCAGAGAGAAACAACTACATCCATGATTGCCTTTTTTCACCTGTTCTATATAGCTCAGGACACCTTCAATTAACTGCACCCCTTCAATTAATGATCAAGGCAAGCCCCCAAAGATGTACATACCCACAGGTCAATCTAATAATTACTCAAACATGAGAGAGTATACTCAAGAAGGGGGAAGGACAGAGAAGGAGAGAAAGGAAAGAGATATCTTGATATAAGGAGCCATTAAAGGACTAACAAGAAGCATGGCACTAGGGATATTCCCAGGAATCCACAAGGATGACCCCAGTTAAGACTCTAACCAACAGTGGAGAGGATATCTAAGATGTCCTTCCCCAGTAATCAGATTGATGACTACCTTCATTGTCATCATAGAACCTTCATCCAGCAGCTGATGGAAGCAGATACAGAAATCCACAGTGAAGCACTGGGCCAAGCTTCCAGAGACCAGTTCAAGAGAGGAAGGACTGATAATATGAGCAAAAGGGTCAAGATCATGGTGGTGATACCCACTGAAACAAAAATGACCTGAGCTAGTGAGATTTCACTGACTCTGGACTGAAAGCTGGGGAACCTGCATAGGACAAAACTAGGCCCACTGAATATAGGGGATAGTTGTGAAGCTTGGGCAGTCTTTGGGGCCACTGGGAGTGGGACCAGATTTTATCCCTAGTGCTTGAACTGGCTTTTTGGAGCCTATTCTTTTTGGAGGGATATCTTGTTCTGCCTAGATATAGGAGGGTAGACCTTGGTCTTGCCTCAAAGTGATGAGTCAGATTTTGTTGACTTCCCATGGTAAGGTTTACCCTCTCTAAGGAATGGATGGGGGAATTTATGGGGAGTGGGAGGAGGAGAAGGAGTAGGAAATGGGGATAGCTATGTAAAATGAGAAAAGATTGCAAAAAAAAAGAGAGACTCTCTTCCCAGGCAATTCTAGGTGGTGGGAGTTAACATAAAACATACATGCTGAACAGGCAAGTCGAAAACAATATAACATGTAAAGATGGAATATGCACAGAGAGTCTGGATTTTGTATATGATTGTGTTTTCTTCGATTTTTTTTTTGACTGAATGAGCTTGAGCTAAGTATAGAGAGATATTTCATTGTATGGGCTGCTAAGCTAAACCAACATGTATATTTTAAAGGTATCTTGATTTCAAAATTTGGGTCTAAGGATATGTTGCTTTGGAAAAGAGATTTTGCTTTTGTCTCCACAGAGGATAAGAGCCCTCCCACCCACCTGGCACTTGGACAGTCCTGTCCTTCACTTACCCAATCACCCTTTCTCATTCTTGTTCCCCATTTCTGAGGCAGGATTAGCTAATTCTGAAGAGATCCATGGGACCAATCTGCTCTGTCCCCTGGCCTGCCTAGCATGCTAGCTTTGATCTGTGCTCACTCCACAAGGGATTCCCATGCCCCCCCCCAAAACCTAATCTGCCTGCCAATGGATCCCTCCTGACAGGAGTCTTTAGGGCACAGACATACTTCACGTATTTCTCCACCATATCTTCCCAGGCTGAGAATATGGCAGCCCAGTCTACCACGGCACTGGACCTGCAAGGAGATGAGACTTGAGTCATCATGAGACTTGGATGATGGGAGAGCCAAGTGGATCACTCATCATTCTACTTTTCTCATATTGCCCGCTGTCAACTTTCCTCCCCTCTCCCATGGTCTTTTTTACTCCTCTTTCTCCTTAAAAGCCCCACTTTAATATCATCATCAACACATTCTCTCTCTCCTCTCTTTCTCTCTGTCTCTGTCTCTCTCACACACATGCACACACATGCACACACACACAGAGAGAAAGGTTCTGCACATGTTGAAGTTACTTAGTATCCCAGTTTCCTAGGAGCCTGCTGAACTTGGACATTCTGATTGGAAAGGCTGCTTCATTCAGGCACCTTCACATGAGGGTGGATAGGCCTGGTCACTGCTACCCTGACATGACAGTTCTCAGCTGATGTGGGACTCCCCTCTGTATGCTATGTGTTTTATTACCATTGGTTAATGAATAAAACTGCTTTGGCCTACAGCAGGGCAGAATAGAACAAAGCAGGAATTCCAAGCAGAAATAGAGGAGAAAAGTAGGTGGAGTTGAGGAGATGCCATGTAGTCTCCGAAGGAGACAGATGCCAGACAGAACCTTACCAGTAGGTCACAGCCACATGACAATACACAGATTAATAGAAATGGGTTCTTGCTTCATGAAAGAGCCTGCCAGACATTCTACAGGACACAGAAGAAAGTGACTGATAAACTGCCAATATAGGAAGAACTGTCTTTGAAATTCCCTGCTTCATGGAAAAGTCTGCCAGATACTATGGGCCTTTAGGCTGAAGATGGGTGCCCCAATGTTACAGAAGAACTTTGGATGACTATCTAGGCAGTGAGATGCCTCAGTCAATTCTAGAAGTTTGGAAGATGCTTACATTGTACTTCCTGTTTACTTAGGTAATTTTATATCTTTCTGGATTCTTGGATGGAGCTGAAGAATAGATAGCTATAATTACAGTTTTTCTTAGTTATGATAAAAGATAAAATAGATATAAATGCTGTAACTGTAATTATTGCTTAATACCTGTTTTGTTATATGTAATTTTTCTATGCTAAAGTTGAAACCTTCCTTTTTATTTATATAGAAATGGGGAGATGATGTGGATTTCCCCTCTGTACATTGTGAATGTTTTGTTACCATTGGTTAATGAATAAAGCTGCTTTGGCCTATAGCAGGACAGAATAGAGCAAGGTGGGAATTCTAAGCAGCGATAGAGGAGAAAAGTGGGTGGAGTCAAGGAGATGCCATGTAGTCACCAAAGGGGACAGACACCAGACAGAATCTTACCAGTAGGTCACAATCATGTGGTAATACACAGATTTAAAAAAAATGGGCTAATTTAGGTTATAAAAGTTAGTGAATAAGAAAGCTAAGTGAGTGCTTAGGCCAAGCAGTGCTTTAATTAATATAGTTTCTGTGTGATTATTTTGGGTCTGGGTGGCTGGAAAACAAACAGCCTCTGACTACATCCAACAGGTCCCATGAGCACAGGCCTTTCCAGTTCTGTCTGCTAGACCTCCTCATGGCCTTCTATTTAGTAGAAATTTCAGGGCCATGTTCTTTGGAAAACCATTCCAAATATGGGCAGTAGTATGAGGCTCTAGGTCTGATTTACATATCTTGGTCCTGGAGATAGTTTGAGGTGAATTGACACTGGGCCTGACCTAGGCTCTTTTCTGGTACTGTGTTAGAGTTAGACCTTTGATGCTCTCTGAATCAGAGGCATCTAGCACTATGCTGTATTATCTCTTTCTGGTGATCACAAATGTGACCTTCCAGAAGGTGATGCTCATCTATGTGATTGTTACACTCCATAAGCAACCTCATCCTCTCCATTGTCTCCACCAGGCTGTGTCTCAAACTTGGTGCTAGATGATCCTATACCAGCAACATCATCACTCATGGCCCACATTGTACTAGGCACACATGCATCATGCTTTCGGTCCAGGTCAATCTCAGTGGTTTAGTTCATTATCATCATGGTGGAAAACACGGTGGCATGTAGGCAGGCATGCTGCTGGAGAAGGTATTGGGAGATCTCTATGTGATCTTCTGTGACACTGTGTATAGCTCGAGCATAGACCTCAAAGTCCACCACCCCCCAACAGTGACACACTTCCCCCAACAAGGCCACACCTACTCCAACATGGTCACATATCCTAATAGCGCCACTCCCTTTGGGGGCTATTTTCTTTCAAAACATCAAATTCTACTCCCCGGCTTCCAAAGATTTGTAGCAACGTTATAATGCAAAAGTGCATTCCATCCAACTTCAGAAGTCCCCATAGTCTATAACAATCTCAAACTTATTTAAAAGTCTAAAGTTCAAAGTCTTTTCTGAGATTCATGCAATCTCTTAACTGTAATTTCCTGTAAAACCAAAATAAAAATAAAGCAGATCACAGACATCCAACATATAATGGCACAGGATATACATTACCATCCCAAAACATAGGGCAGGGAGCATAGTGAGGAAATACTGGCCTAAAGCAAAACTGAAAAACAGCTGGGAAAACTCTACATCTCCATATCTGATGTCAAAAATGCTTTTCATATCTCTAACTCCTTTCAGCTTTGTTGACTGCAACACACTTCTTTATCTTGGGCTGGCTCCATTCCTTGGTAGCAACTCCCCTTGGGAAAAATCCCACAGCTCTGGCATCTCCAATATCTTAGGGTCTCCAAGGCAATTCAGGTTTCATGAAATGGCCTCTCTAGGCCTCCATTCAGGATACCCCTGACATGTGCCTGACCTCAGCAGCTATCCTTAGTCACAGTTCATCAAATCATACTCAACACCACTATCTTCCATGTTCCTACTAGCCTGCCCCATTAAGCAGCACTTAAAGCACCCAACTACCTTTCTAATCCACAGTCCCATGTTCTATATTCCTTCAAATAAAATCATGATCAGACCTATCACAGCAATACCCCAATCCCTGGTACCAAATTCTGTATATTGCACTGAAGAGGCACCATGACCATGACAACTCTTATAAAGGAAAGCGTTTAATTGGGGTGGCTTACAGTTTCAGAGGTTAAGTCCATTACCATCATGGTGGAACATGGGCACGCAGGCAAATATGCTGCTGGAAAAGGAACTGAGTGAAGTTTGAGTTACATCTTGACCAACAGGCAACAGGAAATGATCTGAGACACTGGGCATGGATTAAACATATGTGAGACTTTTCTTTTTCTTTTAAGCCACCACACCAAGCTTAGAATTCTCAAAAATAAAGAAAATTAATTTTAAGAATTTGGAGAAGTGGTGGTGTGGGGATAGATGTGCAGTTAGCATATGGATTTTACATCACAGAGAGCTAGAAAATAAAAGGAAAATAAGTGCTATGCTATCAGAGGAAATACAAGCAGCTGCTATATCTCCCTCAGTCAGCTGTGATGTGTTCAAGGAAAGTATAAAAGGAGCTTCACTGTGAAGGGGAAGCCCAGCCAATCACCTTGTTTGTAAGGCGTGTCCCCCTTAGGCTAAAATTTACTTATAAAATCTTGCGGGTGTGTGGCCCGCCTTCTTTTTATTTTTCTGCGCTCCTTGCTAGAACCTTGACTTTTGTAAGTTCCCTTTTTCTTTCCTTTATTAAAGCTGAATATTACATATTAAAGCTAGTCTGGTTAATCATAACTGCTTATCAACCACGCCCCTTCATCACTGGTCAAAGACACCTGAGGGGAACTGACAGGTGCCCTGAGAGGGCCAGAAGGAAGGTCCTTCTTCTTTTTCCATAGGAAGCAGTGTTCTTTTCTCAAGCTGCTGTTCAACCATCTGTTCTGAAGCCAACAAGGGCTGACACTCAGATGCTGAGGCCCCTTTGCTGGTAGAAACTTGCCCACAAGTTGCTGGCTGCGGAGGGAAACAGCAGAGAGAAGAAAGCCAGGCCAGAGGAGGCATCATTAAGAAGAGGATCACGGAGTGACTCAGAAGCACTGCCTCCACACTACCGAGTTCTCCACACTACTGAATTCTTAGAGCAAAAGGCTCTCCGTCCTCACAGAGCTGAGCCAGCATCTCATCCCTGTGCATTGCTGTCACAAAGGCGAGGCCTTGACATAGAGAAATCTGGGTAAGAATTACGGGCTATGCAGGGATTGGGATTAAGGGGTGTCCATATTCACTATAAAAACAGACAGTAGAAGATAGGAAACGCAGACCTAGGAAAGCCTCGTGTCTTGGGCCCACCAATCCCACCACCAGGGCATGGAAACACACGGGGGCAAAGGTTACTCACTTGTCAAAGACGAAGTAAACGTCAAAGTCACCATCACAATACTGCAGAACCTCTTCCTCCTCCATAGCCTGCCTTGACTTCCAGTCGTTATAACCATAGAACCTAGCAACATCCTCATGATAGGGATTTTGGCCAGAGTGAGGGTGCAGGGAATTCTGGACTGAGACAAGTGGCATAGACAATAGCAGCAGCAGCAGTAGCAGCAGGTGCACTGAACGGGATGCCTGGGGACTATGGTCTTGCATCTTCTTGGCTGACCCTGTGACTCTACTAAAAATGGGGACTTTGTGCCAGAGTCTATGCAGGCTGAGTTCTATCTACCTCAGACTTCCTTCTCGTCTTCCTCTGCCTGCATTAAGGGACATAACCCTTGTGCCCTCTCACCAGTCCTTCCTGCTGTTGTCTACTCAGGGGCCTCAGAACCTAGGTACTGGGTATGTAGCTGCTCTAGAGCATCCTTCCTCTCATTGCCTCTGTCACCCTGCCCCCAATACCCTGGGCTTATGATGGACAGGGAGGTTGACATGGTGACTTTGTGACTTGCCCTTTTGCTCACTGCCTTCATGTTGACAGTGCCAAGTGGCAGTCATAGGACCTTTGCAGAGGTTTCAAATAAGGCCTCCTTGTCCCTCATCACAGCTCTCCTCAGAGATCCTTAGGGGCCACCTCAAGGAACCCAATCACTTTTTCACTAAGAATGTAGCAGAGGGAGTGAGGTTACCAGATCACTAAGGGTGAGGAGGCCAAAGGACTGGGAAGCGTATGTGTGGGACACATGAGGCCAATTGTGTGCCCTCAAGTAAGCCAGGCAGTAACAGGGTCTAGAAAGGGATGGAGATCATGCCCTGCTGCTAGCATCCTCTGTGAATGGAAGCAGTCTAGGCATTCTTGGCCATGTGACAAGCTGCCCGATCTTGGTGACAACACAGAACCATTTATTGTGCTCACGAATTCCATGGGTCAGACCCTTGAGGAGTGTGGAACGACAGAGCTCCTGGAAAGACGTCAGCACTGAGGCAGGACTTGTGTGACAGAGACTGAAATTATCTGGAAGCATCTTCACTACCGCCTGTGGTACCTGATCTGGAGGACTCCAAAGGCTCATCTGCAGCTGTTCACAGAACCCTGGTATCCGTGGACGTCTATGACTTGGGGCTCTTCATATGTGGGAGCATCAAGAAGAGATCTACTATTCTTACGGAGGCGCATCTCTTCGAGAGCATCTACAGGGGGCAACGTTGAAATATGGAATCCTTTATGACTCCTATGATTGTAGATCAGAGCTCCTGCAGCAGAGAACGGTTAGAAACAAGGACATGGACCCCGGCGCTCAGAGTATTGTGGGTGGTCTTGGCCCACGACGACATCATAGCACTTGCAGTGGCAAAGGGGATGTGCCATGGGGAGACAGTTGCATTTAAAAAGGTTTCAGAACCTTCCAGTTGAGGGTGAACAAGCTTAGAAATACCCCCAATCAATTTTTCTTTGTTCTTTATGCATGAAAACAAATCTGATAAAATTGTTTTTAGTAAGTCTAAAATAGATTTTTTTAAAAAATTCATATAACATGCAAATGCCTCACAGCACACTGCGTTAAATTGGTGGGCTTTTGTTTTGTTTCAGGAATTATTTGAGAGTATATCTTGAATATTTGGTATTTTAGAATTCATAAGATTCCACTAGCATATTGTGGGTCTCTTGACTCACAACTGAGAAATGCAGCAGGGTCCGAGCAGGAGATGAGCGTTAGCCCAGGGGCTGCTGAGGACACCACCAGACAATTCTGACTCCTGCCGGAACTCTCCCCAAGGAGCCATATCCTGAAATATACCCTGTCCTTCTGAGGGCCCCACCCTGCAAATATAGTAAAATGGTTAACTCACCAAGTTTGGGCGGCTTGTCACACAGCAGTGAACAGCTGAACTGCCCCTGCTCACAGAAGATTGTGGCACCTCCACCCCTGTCTAGACTTTGTCAGCTGACTTAGGGACCCACAGTTTCCTAATGTTCACTTCCTCACTAATGATGACGCATGATCTTGACCACTTTGAAATACCATCTCAGTTAACAAATGTCTGGGATTCCTTGGCTAGGTGAGGGACAAGGGGCCTTTATCTGACACTACATGATCTGTGACTGCCTCTTGGCACTGTCAGCATGCAGGACATTGAGCAGAGGGGCAGGTCACAAAGTCACCATGTCAACCTTCCTGCCCATCATAACCCTAGAGTGTTAGGTGAAGGGCTATGCAGGTAGTGAGAGGCAGGAACCCCCAGAGCAGCTATGTCCCCAGTCCCTCTTCTCAGAGGTCACTGAGTGGACAGCAGCAGTAAGCATTGGTGAGAAGACACAAGGGCTATTGTCCCTAAGTGCAAGCAGTGGCAGCAGAAACTGAGAAGGAAGTCAGAGGTGGCCTGTGGCCCACCTATCTGGGACCTTCCTAAGACCACCAAGAAGATGCTGGGCTGCTGCCCCCAAGGATCTCACTCTGTGCTCCTGTTTCTGCTGCTGCTGCTTCCGTCACTGCTCAGCACAGGGAACTTCCTGTCCCAGTATCCTAACTGGGAAAGCTATCCTGGCCTGGCCTTCGGCTCCAGAAATTCCCACCACCATGAAGCCCAGAATCCAAGGCATATGTGGCACCGAAGGAGTTCAAAGCAGAAACCATGCCAGGCCACCCCTGACATCTACTTCGTCCTGGATAAGTGAGTGGCTTTTCCTTACAGGGCACACTGAAGGCCCAGCCTCCCTAGGGGCCATGGTGGTCAGAACCCAGTCTCTGTGACTGACTTATTTCCCGAGGTCAGGGAGGACACTATGGTGCCTCCTGGTGACTCTGTCTATAGTGTCTTATCCCCATCTGTCCTCCAGCCCACTAACTGTTAGGAGCTGACTTCTCAGCCCAGTGAGGAGCCCACTCAGGGGCTCTACAGAGATAATTGCTGCCACCATGTGGCCTTTGCTTAGCTATCCTAAGTGATCAACTTTCTCCTATACAAAGAGCCAGAGACAGTTTCTGTGCTGTTTGCCTCAGCATGGCTCTCGGTAGGAAGGTGTTGTGGGCCAGTATTAGAAGAGCTAGCCTGGATTCACTTCTCTGAACTTCCTGGTAGGCTGGGCTTGGATTTTCTGCCCATCCAATCAGAACCAGGTTGGGGAAGGCCTGTCTGGGCTCTCTTGAAGGCTTGCCTCATCAAGCATCCTGGGCTGCAGAGGAGCTTAGGGCTTCTAATTTCGAGGGCACTCTTGGGTTGGCAAGGTAGCCTTGGTGGTGACAAGACCTTGCTTCCTGAGCTTTGGGTGACAAGACTGGGCTCTGCTCATCAGTTCAGGCTCGGATCTTCTTATTTCTGTCATTCTCCTTGAAGACTGGTGGGTGATAGGACATGGGCCTAGCTCCTTGTTTCTAAGGTTGGCCAGCAATGTAGAGAACCTTCTTAGCCACTCAAAGAGAAGCCTTTTCTCTGTCCAGCCCGGGGACTCTGAAAAGAATGGGTACATCCTGTCTCTTAGCACTGCTGAGGTCGGTGTTTTCCCTTGGGTATCAGGGCCAGATGAGGATGGGCCCTATGGGGCTGTGGGACCGACAGTCTGGTGGAGCCAGTCCTTCTATAGAGTGGCCCTTTCACGGTTAGCCTGTTGTATGTGTCCCACCTACTTCTCTAGGGCCCCTTTGGGGTGCAGAAAGGAATGAGCCCTTCTCTATGATGCACAGAATGGACTGTGAGCACAAATAGGGGTGGTGGAAGATAATTAATTATGCATCCCGTTAATGTAGCCTGCTGGTTCACAAGAGAATGAGGGTAAATTTAATGCCAACGCTTATAGAGTATCATAGCTCAAGGCACCTGTCAGACTTGTCACTTCTGATCCCACTCCCTCAAGGCAGGTACATGCATGTCTAGATCTTTCTTGTTGGTATTATGGCCTTGTCTGCATTAGCAGGATTATACTGAGTACCTTCTGTTTCTGTTTGGAGTTTATAGCTCCTCTATCAACCCATAGCTAAAGGAAAAGAGTCTTTAGCTTTTTTGTAGCTTGCTTTTCCTGAAAGATTCTGTCACATCCCTTCCCTCCATCATGTTTACATGACTATGATGTTTAGGTGTCAGATTTTAGCACAAAAGGCATTCTCAGACACCAGGGCATCACTGTTTTATTTAAGGATCAGCATTAATCCACAAGTGAGGCAGTGTTCTGAAGTTCTAGTTCCCTGTATGTCATATGGTCTTTCCTCCCACTGTCCTTGAACCCTCAATTTGTCATGAGTTCTAGAATCAAGATTCTCCTTCAGTATAATCTCAGGTTGAAAACTTTCAGAGTTTGTGAGCAGGATAGATACTCTGGGTCCTTGTGACTCTTCACAAAGGGACAAAAGCAGAAGCCCTGTCACCTCCTATTAGGGAAAAGGACTCGTCTGCCACATTGGTCTGAGACGTCCCCAGAGCACAGCGCTGTGTTCAGTTTTTAGAGTCAAAGCTTATCTATCACAACTGAAACAGCTATCCTGGAAGCGCCGAGCAACATATGGGATTTGGAGAAAGTTCTAGATTCTCTTGTAGTTGGTTAGAATGCTGTAAAAACTGGCTCTACCTTTCAGAGCTTTATTCTTCTCTCTGTTGTAGACATTAGCTGATATCATGGGGTTTATCGGTAGGAACGTGGGTGCTGAGTTAGTATCATCTAGCAGTGAGTTTGCCCATCATCTCCACACAGAGTTCAGCTGGGTAGAGACAGCAGCAGGGTGTGAATGGGGTGATCGCTACTTGGCGTGGAACTGTGATAGTTAATATTGACTTAACTTGACAGGGCTGAACGTCACCTAGGAGACATACCTTAGGGAATGTTGATGGGGGAATTTCTAGACTGGGCTGAGTGGGAAGACTTTCTTTAAAAATTGGCAGCACCATGCCAAGGGTCCCAGAGTGGATAGAGAAGGAGAAAGAGAGCTGCTAACTAGCATCAGTTTCCTCTCTGCTTCTGGGCGGTTACAACATGACCAGCTGCCCTCTGGTTCTGCACCCATGGCTTTCCTGCCTCCGTGATGGACTATGCCCTGAAATCTAAGGCAAAATGAACCCCTAAACTGCTCCTGTCAGCAATTTTGTTCCAACTACTGAGAAGTGGAATAGTTGCTGTGATAAACCGGACTATGTGATTTTTTTTTTGTTTTTTTCGAGACAGGGTTTCCCTGTAGTTTCTAGAGTCTGTCCTGGAACTAGCTCTTGTAGACCAGGCTGGCCTCGAACTCAGAGATCTGCTTGCCTCTGCCTCCCGAGTGCTGGGATTAAAGGCGTGTGCCACCACCGCCCAGCTATGTGATTTTTTAAAAAGACTTTTAGAACTGATTTGCAATAGAAAATGTGAAAGAATTTGGATATTTGGGCTAGAAAATCCCTACAGTGCTGTAAAACAGAGCTTCATGGGTCATTCCAGTGGCTGTTGGGAAGACCAGAATGCCAAGATGTATGTGGGAATGGGATGGATCTGCTCCTGAGGTTTCAGAGAGGGACGGGGACTCTGGGATTTGGGAAATAATATGTCTGCATTACACTTATGTTTTGAGAACTTGAGTGAGAGAAAGTGTTTAACTGAACTGGGTAGCTTGGTCAGCAGAGCACTTGGACTAAAATGCACAAAGCCCTTGGCTCCATGCTCAGAACCACAAAAAAGAGGCTTGGTGGTGCATAGCACTTAGGAAATAGAGCCAAGAAGATCACGAGTTTGGGGTCATTCTGCATAACAAATTTGAGGACAGCCCAGGATACATGAGTGTAACATGATTGATAAAAGCTCAGGGTCAGAAATTGGGGTTCAACCTGAAGATCCGAAAAGTAAAACAGCCAGCCACTAGCTCTTACCTCGACCTAAGTCTGAGATGGTGACCTTGCCTCCAGGAATTTCAGAATGAGACTGTCTTTTGAGAGCTGTTTCCTCCCATTTTATAATCCTCTCTAGGGCTGGGATTAAAGGCGTGTACCACCATCATTTAAGGCATGCACTTCTCAGTTTCTATGGCAACTAGTGTGGTTACTGTTATTAAAGATGCATAGCATTGTGGCTACTGAGATTAAAGGTGTGTGTTACTATAACCTGGTCTGTAAGGCTGACCAGTGGGACTGTTTTACTCTCAGATCTTCAGGCACTCTTTATTTGTTAAAATACAATTGAAGTACCACTACACATGAGACTTTTTTTTTTTAAGTAAAGTACTAATTTGTTTGGTGGAAGAAATTTCAAGACAGGATAGCATGAATATTGCCCATTGTTCTTGTCTAGGGTCTCCAGTGAAAGATAACAAACAAGGGAGCAAGATACACACACACACACACACACACACATATATATAAATATATAAATATATAAATACATAAATACATAAATACATAAATATATAAATATATATGTGACTTGTGGGGAAAGGAGAAAGTTCAAGTTGCAGAAGACAAGGTGGGTGCTGAGAAAGCAGTTGGAATTGGTATGAAAACAAACATCTTTAAAGAAAAACCTTCTCTTTACTGAAACAATAGAAAAGATGCTCCAAGGACAAAAGGCTCCTAGCAAAGACTTGGTCTTCTGAAAAATGCAGATTCACCAGAAGGGGAGCATCTACATTGGGAATGCCACTGCAGTAGTTCCCTGCTGGAAAACAGCCACCCACTGAAGTGTTTCTGTGGGGCCAGCCCACAGAGACAGATGGTCTAAAGGAGCAAGGTTTAGTACACAAATGTTTGTAGACACAAAGATGCTAGATTTCAGTGTTCATGGTCCATGGTGCCATGGTTCTAGGAAGCCATTGAGTCCAGACAACGCATGGCTGGATCCGAGTACATGAAGCTGAGGAGGTGAAGTCTAAGTCTCAATGGAGATCCAAGGGGCATCTGCTCAGAAAATCTGTGTTGAAGGCAGCAGAGCTTGTGGGTCAGGGCTACCCAAGGGAGATGATTTCAAGACACCAGATGCTGCACATGATGTTTGCCCTGCTTGGTTTTGGCTTTGCTTTAGTCTGATCCTTGCTGTGTCTCCATTCCTCCTCTTTGAAACAGTAAATCTTGACTCTGTGCTAGTGTATGTTAGAAACATGTAATTTGTCTTTGAATGTTATTGGAGCTCACTGTCTTAGTCTCTAAAAAGATTATGTGCCTACACTTCTGAGCAGTACTGGGACTGTAAAAGGCTGCTGGATTTTTGGAGTTAGACCGAATGCATTTTTGTCTTCTGATATGAACTGACAAAGAAAAGGGGTTGGTTTTGTTTGATGTCAAGTTGACAAGTGTGAGACATGTGATGGTTAGCGTTATCAACCTGACAGGATCTAGGGTTGCTTAGGAGACACATATCTGGACATGGATATTAGAGAATTTCTATGTCGGGCTACCTGAGGTGGAAGGATCCATGGTAAATGAGTATAACACTGTTTCATAAGCTGGAGTCTCAGACTGAATCCAAAGGAAATAAGTTGAGCACTGCATCCATCTCTTGTTGCTCTTTCTCTTCTTCTTCTTCTTCTCCTTCTCCTCCTCTTCTTCTTCTTCTTCTCCTTCTTCCTCTTCTTCCTCTTCCTCCCTTTCCTCTTCCTCCTCTTCCTCTTCCTTCCTTCCTTCCTTCCTTCCTTCCTTCCTTTCTTCCTTCCTTCCTTCTTTCTAGCCTTGGCTGTCCTGTAACTCTTTCTGTAGATCAAGCTAGCTTTGAACTCATAAAGATCATCTCTGCCTCCTGAGTGCTGGGATTAAAGGTGTGCACCACCACCACCTGGCTCTCTTTGCTCTTTGACTCTGGATACCATGGGTTTAACTGCCTCATGCTCCTGCTTCTATTACTTGTCCACGATGATATACTATATTCTCAAGATGCAAGCCACAAAACAAGCCTTTCTTTCTTTCTTTCTTTCTTTCTTTCTTTCTTTCTTTCTTTCTTTCTTTCTGATTTTGTCTGATATTGTGTCACAGCAGCAAGAGAAGTGACTAATTCAGAGACAGTTATATGGACATAACCTTCAAGAAGGTCACACTCAGCCGGGCGGTGGTGGCGCACGCCTTTAATCCCAGCACTCGGGAGGCGGAGGCAGAGGCAGGCTGATCTCTGTGAGTTCGAGGCCAGCCTGGTCTACAAGAGCTAGTTCCAGGCCAGGCTCTAAAAAAGCTGCAGAGAAACCCTGTCTCGAAAAACCAAAAAAAAAAAAAAAAAAAAAAAAAAAAAAAAAAAAAAAAAAAAAAAGAAGGTCACACTCATGGGCACACATGTCACTGGAGGTAAGAATGTTTCTGTTAGTAGGCGCTTCTGAGTCAGCATTCAAAGCCCATGAGCCAACAGACTCCAGAGTCTGTGCCAGCCTCAGATTCGCTCCATGCCACTACTCAGATTTCAGAAAGAATAGACAGCCATCGAGCACTCCCCCAGTCCCACATCTCAAGAACCTTTTGTGTCTTCATGGAAGTGAAGACCAGCAAAGCTGTGGATTACAGAGTCCCTTGTTTGCGGGATGTGGGTCAGAGGTGAATCCTACGGAAGGCCACAAAGGCCACTTCCTCCACCTGTTTGCTTTCCATCCAGGGACCAAGGCGGGTGGAGGTAGGAACAGAGCAGGGATTTGAGTGTCAGAACTGGAAGATTCCCACAGCTTTCATGAGGCCTGGGAACTATGATGTCATGGTAGCAGTGACTGAGCCTGCATCTGCCTCTCCTAGCAGTGTTGATTAGAGGAGCCCTTCTTAGCTCAGGTTGACTGGATTGTGTAGGCTCATTGAAGGCTAGGTTCTGAAACAGACTTTCATGGCCACTAACCATAGCTAAGGACCATCTCCCAGAGAAAATGCCTCTTTTATGGATGCTGGGAAAGGTGGAGGAGTTTGGAAACAGGAATGCCATGAGAAAAGAGTGCGGGTGGCACACAGGTATGAAAAAGGATCCGTATGTGTTGGGGAAATCCTGATGTTCAAGAACTCAAGAGTATAACAAAGAAAATATGGCCCAGGCCTGAGCCATCCTCTGGGCCTGGATTATAGCAAGCAAGGACTCCTGGTAACAGTTGGGTTAAGTGATGAAAAGGGAAACAGAAAACCAAGGGTAACTGGGGACCCCAGAGAAACTACCTACAAGCACTCAGGGGCTTTTCCAAACAAGGGACCCTTCCCGATTTCAAGACTACAGTCCGTACCTTGCTGTGCTCAACCAGACACACCAATAAGCCTCTAGCATGGCATCCTTTCTGTCCCACCAGATGGGGGCTCTGTAGTCACCCTCTGCCCATTGCTGGCCCTGGAGAAAGTTACCTCTCAGGCTGTTCTAGTATGGTTGGCACTATTGGTACAGAGACCTCTAGTTAAGAAGCCTGTGGAAGGCTGGGAATGGAGGAAGTGGGCTGATTCACTGGAACCCTGTATCCACTGAAGGATATCTCCTTTGTCCTCAGGTCGGACCGCATGTCAGACTCCTGGCCGTACGTTTACAAGTTCGTGGCAGATATGATACAGAGGTTATCGAAGTACGACTTGATGGTGCAGGGTCCTTTGTAATGCAGGGGGGGCATGTCCTGTTGGGCAGAGGACACACTTTTTGGATTTGGGAGGCACAAGAGGGAGGATCTTATAGAGGAGTCTTGGTTTGTTAAGCATGGGTGGGTGTATATGAGTGTGTGTAAGCACACATCATGTTGAGGGGGTGGACTCTCATAAACACCTGCTTCCTCCCAGTCAGGATCTGCGAGTATCCATCATCACCTTCTCCTGTAAGGGCAACATCATCCTGCCCATCACTGGAGACAGGTACGTGTTCATGTGGAGGCTGACTCAGGCTTGATGGTTCAGTCCTCCGTGGAACTGAGGGCTTGTAGACACCTCCACGAGGGCTCCTATGGAGTCCACAGTGGCTGTTGCCACGTGCCTATGTCCTGTTATTCTCTGCTAACTCCAGCCTGTCAGCCCCTTGAATTCTTACTTCACTGGAACCCATAACCTTGTGCTTTCAGAAGTTCTCTCCATTCCTGCCGTCTGCCTTCCAACACTCTTGAATCTCCTCTGGGACCTGGCTATGACAACACATGGGGTTGAGGAGGGGTGGAATGGATACGTGGATCCCCCAAACAACCCTGGCTTATATAGAGCCTGTTGGTCATCCTCCATGGGGACAAAGAGATAGCTGGGAACCAGGGGAAGGTTCTGGGATCCAGGGAAAGACAGCTGAGACTTACTTTGGGAAGGGCAAATCCCAGGGTAGGATCATGTCCAAGGCACACCTGTACACTACAGGCAGATATGCAGAGCAGATACACCCAAGAGGGAGGTGACCCACTTGTCCCCAGAGTACCAGAGAAAGGATGTTGAGGGCTTCTGGGAGGAAGAGCTTTGGATGCCTGGCCTGGAACTCCATATAGAGCAAGAGAAACAGAGAGAAAGAAGCAAGGACATTTAGGATTAGGGATGTGCAGAGGTCTAGGAACCCCCTGTCCAGGGCCTGGGAGAAAAGCCAGGCCCAGTGAGTGAAAGAGGACATGTTCCACACCTATGAAGATGGCAGCTCCTTTTCATCTGGGAAAAGGAGCAGGGGTACTGGCCCCAAGAATCCAGGAAAAAAATGATGTTCCCTGTGGCTTGGGCTTGGAGAGACCCAACCGAGTTTGAGTTGGTAGAGAGAACATCTATGGGAAGGATTCATGTAGGAAGCCCAGAGAGTCAGTAGGGGCTGGGCAGATGGATGGGGGCTGGGCTGAGGTTGACAGGCTGTGATTTGACTCTACTGGGCTTCCTGAATGTTACCCTCATACTGCGTAGGCTGGGCTAGGCTGGGCTAGGCTGGGCTAGGCCAGGCATAAGGTCTTCTTCAGAGCTCGACTCATGGCAAGATCTCTTTATCCCCAATAGGAAGCTACCTTAGAGACCACTGTGAGTTATCTTGCTGTGTCTGTGCAGTCTTGTCACATTGGATTATCCTCAACCCCACTTCCTGTCCCAGAACAGCCATCAGACCCAGCCTTGCCTGCCTCAGTGTGCTCCATCTGTTTTAACAGCCCCTGACAGGCCATGCTGCTTCTAGTCCAGGGACCAACACAGATACCTCATGGAAAGCCCCCATGGAAGCCTTCAGGCTTCTCTGTTGAGCGCTTGTGGAGTTCACAGCTGGACTCATATCTAAGTAGACTGGCTGCTGCCTTTAGCAGGCTGGAGGGAAGGAAGTCAGGTCTGGGCTCTTGCAACAGTGGAGATGGGAGCTGGCCAGTAGCTCAGCAGGGTGACATGGCCCCCCTGAAGCCCTACCCACTGAGTAATAGTCTTCTCCTGAGTATGGCCTTGGCATCAGGGTTTTAATTGGGAATGTAGATCCCATGAGAGTCCTTGGCTCTGACACTGGCTGAGAACTTCTCCGGTCCCTACCCCTGTCCTAAACTGCCTGTGTACTCATGGCATCAGAGACAAAGAAAGGCCCAGGGAAAGCTTGAAGGTACTTTGTCACCACCCACAGTCTTCATGTCCCCTTTATTTCTGATTTTTTTTTTCCAGAGAAGAAATCCTTAAGGGCATTGAAAGACTGAAGTATAGCATACCTGCGGGACATGAACTCATTTACCTAGGACTGTGGAAGGTGCTGGGGGCTGGATGGAGCTACCTTTGCTTTAAGGACCATCGGGCCATCTCACAATGACTCCCTTTTTGTTGTTGTTGTTTCTTTGCAGGCAAACAAGCAGATAAGAAAGATCAACTCAGGAGGTGAGCTGGCTGCACTTTAGTTGGGTGGGTCCCCACAGAGCTGGGGTTTCCTAGAAAGCCCATGTGCAGCTCCCCAGGCCTCTTCTAATGCCTTTCCGGTGCTAGGAATGACTCTGTGGTCCCTTCTCTGAGCTTCAGGACCCCGTGAGCACAGCACTGAATTTGTGATGCTTCCAAGAAGGGTGTGTGGGTCTCGGTCAGGCTGAGGTCTTTGTCCTACAGATGGCCCTATGAGCAGAAAAGGGTAAAGCACAGTGACCCATGAATGAACCAGGGCTTGGTGTCCCCTTGGCTGCCAAATCTTACTTTTCCAATTCTTTTTTTCTCCTGACATGTCTCTTGCACCCATGTGTCAGGCAGTACAAGGGGCAATGCACAGCCAGGACCCAGGACAGGGAGTTGTAAGCCCATAGCACTTGTCTGGAGTAGGTAGGAGCAGGGGGCAGAATGCTGAGAGTGTGGAGTCTGTTACCTAACTCCTTCTGACCTATAGTCCTGATTACCAGGCCCACTATTACCAGCAGGACATCTCTAGGACTGTGCCCAGACTTAGCATCAGCTTCTCCCACCTCACTGGGCATCCTCAGCCTCAAGGATAGGCTGAGTAGAGACTGGGCTTCCCAGTCTATAGACTGCTCCTTGGAGCTGGAGAGATGGCTCAGCGGTTAAGAACACTGGTTGTTCTTCCAGAAGTCTTGAGTTCAATTCCCAGCAACCACATGGTGTCTCATAATCATCCATGATGGGATTTGATGCCCTCTTCTGGTGTAAAGGTGTATATACAGATAGAGCACTCATACAAAGACTGCTCCTGACCCCTCTACCTCCTTATCTGTAGAACAGGTAGTGTAAAAAGTTTCTTCTCACTCTAGGGTCACTGATTGGTGGGTTCTGGGTCTTGGTTGCTGAGCCAAGTGACTAAGGGATGAGGGAACTGGGCCTACATTGGGTAGTGCTGGGTTTGATAGCCTGAAAGGTGGGCCCCAGCGGTTCTGTAGGCCTCTCCTGGGACCTTAAGCACCAAGTCACTTGCTTTCCTGCAGATGTCCAGCGTCCCAGCATGATCATCTCCTTACTCAACAGCCCCCTTAGCGAT
Organism: Arvicola amphibius; assembly: GCF_903992535.2. Classification (NCBI taxonomy): domain Eukaryota; kingdom Metazoa; phylum Chordata; class Mammalia; order Rodentia; family Cricetidae; genus Arvicola; species Arvicola amphibius. Next base: position 33,777,940 of record NC_052058.2, on the reverse strand, counting down.
GAAATCTATAAGTATTCGATGGAAGAGGTGAGTCCAGCTGTATTCAGCTGCATCTCTTGCACACTGTATACGTTGGTGGCTTATATGTAACTCCTGTCTTTCTCTTAGGCTGATGATGCTCGGAAAATGGGAGTGTCTGTTTACTGTGTGGGTGTGGGCCACTCTGACAAAGACCAGGTAACAGTTTGAGCCCCAGTTAAAGCAAGCCCTTGCAATGGTAGTCATCATCGACCCTGGTGGTATGGGCAAGAGGTGGTCATTGAAGCAGTATGCAGTATGCAGCATGCAGCATGCAGCATGCAGTGACAAACATGACTAAACTCTTCCCTCAGGTAGGGTGAGAAGAGAGCTTGCTGTTTCCAAAATCTAGGCTGTGGCCAGGAGCCAGTGTCTGAGCTAAGACTGAATCAAAAGATTCACGACTGGATGCTCAAGTCACGTCTCTTTTTTAGATACTGGCACTTGCAGAGAAACCAGAAAATGCATATATAGAAAAGAAAGCTGAACACCTGAATGACCTCATTTTCCCAGTGAGTGCAATGGGTATAGGCAGAGGCGTGCTATCTCGCAGGATTCCTGCAGCTTACTTTTCTAACCTTGTTTACTGTTCTCTATGTTCCAGATAGCTTCCAAGGCCTGTCCATCCCTTACAACTTCAGATACACGCATTATATGTATCAGAGGTAAGGGCTGAGGGCACCATTGTAGGCAGACAAATGTATTGTGTGCAAATGCATGAGGTTTGTGATGTGGGGGTGATACACATGCAATGACTATGTGCAGTTTCTGGATGGCATGTAAATTTTTGTGTGTATGTGGTTTATATGGGTATATATTCTGTGTGCATGTGTTTTGTGCTGTTGTTATTGTATGTCTATATGTATAGATTTTTGTGTTATACATATGGTGCATGACATGTACATTTGGATGTATTGTGTGTACAAGGACTTTATGCGTGTTGGAGTATGGATAGGTGTGGTATGTGTATATGTGGGGGTGAGCATGTATGGGGTGACTTTGATTTGGGTATAATGGAATGCACATTTGGAAGGTATATGCTATGATGGCATAGCAGTATGTGTATAATTTCTGCTTATTTATCTCATAACAAAAGTGTAATCGTTAAACTAGAAAAAGGGCACAAAACTCTCAATGAAGCCCAGATGTAGCTACCAGTAAACCCAGAGAAGCTTGGTTTCTTCCAGAAAAGCCAAGCATTCAACACTCACAAAATGAAGACAGCAGCACGGCTATCACATTGAGGAATGAAGAGAAAGAATTGGGAACAGAGGATATCCACGATGTTACTAGAAGCATGAGGGACTCTCAGTGTCTACAAAAATAGCTATGCTCACCTCAGCACCGAAACAGTAGATTTCTGACCCCAAGGACTGGAGTGGCAGGGTGGCATCTATCCATTCTAGCCCCCCCCCCAGATCAGTTTACAGAGGTCACACCTTGGTATAGTCTTGGGAGACGGCTGCTCCTCTTTGTCAGGATCATTTGTGTCCTGCAAAAGAAGACAGGACAGGGAAGTCTGGCTCTGCTTCCTTCAGTCTAGGCAGGTGGATCCTGACATCTGTGTCCTCCCAGGGAGCCCCGAGGCTCTAGACGTGAACAGACAGAACTATGATCATATCTGAGCCTTGCTCTCTGTGACAATCAGCCTAAGTCAAAGAGGGGCTACAGTGTATCCTCTTATGGAAAGAAATGGTATGCATAGGCTGAGATTAGACACAAGATGACGGGTCAGCATCTAGAAGACGGTAGGTGCTGAAGACAGAACCTGAGCCTGGTATTTCTATTCTAGAACTTGGCTCTATTCTGCCCCTTGTCCTTCCCTATGCTGTGTAAAAGAGAGGAGACAGCTGTGTGGAGAAGGGAAGGGAAGAAGCTGCCTTCCCTACAGGCTCTATTCTGTTTCTGGATAAAGAAGCCCAGCCATGCAACCTTCCTGCATGTTTCTGATTGTCCCGTGGACAAAAAGGCCTTGGTGTCTGGGCATCTAAGGCGAACCCCAGAAGAAAGCATGAGTCTCCAATGAGACAGGTGCCTCCAGACATCAGTTCAACCACAGAGCTGTGAAACTGTCGGCCATCTTGTGTGAACTTGGTGCATACAGAGTGCCTGTTGTTTGGAGGGAAGCCCAAGGCAGGATGCTGCACCTCAAGCAAAGCAGAGTGGGCCATTTCCTATGGCTAGCTCTGAGTCAGCTTATGTTCCAGGGGTGTGAAGAGGAAGGGGCATCCTTGGTCCACTACCCTTGGGTATCTATCTGTGTACTTCACAGTGTACCCTGTGCAAGGAAGGGTACAGGGATCAGCTGTCTGGGCCCTGAGGCAGCTGGGCAAGGGCTTGGGCTGAGGGAATTCTGCCTGGCTCTTGTGGTAACAGCCAGCCTGCTGCCTACTCTTTGTCTCCTGTATGTGAGCATCAGTGTCCACGAGCATCTACCCCACTGTGAGGAAGGGTCTGTCAACAAGTGGGAACCAATACACATTCTCCCTTGTTGGAGGTCACCTGGAAATTCCATTTTAGGAAGTGGAGAGCCCTGAAAAGGTAGATTAGAAAGAAAGAAGCATTCAGATCTCCTCACGGTTTGAACATTGTCCTTACAGAATCAAACCCAGTCATACTTCGTGGATATGGCTTTGACTTTGCCGTGCGTAAAGAGGAGGTTATTTGCAGGTTCCATTTCCACAGCATGGATCAGAGTTTCAAAGGTAAGTGGAGTCACTTCTCTCGGTCAAGTCTCCCCGCCTTCGTTGACTGTCCTGCTGGAAGTGGAAAGTGTGTAGAAGCCAAAAGAGCCCTGGCTGAGACATCTGGGACATCCCCTCCTTCGTTGGCATTTTGCCAGTGTTTCTTTAAACCTATTTCATACCAGAAAACACATGTTATATTCTTTATTCTTTGCCCTACATTCATCCAATTCTTATACATTTTTGTTATGGGACAAACTTTCAATTTATTCCTAATTTTCTATTATTTCCTATACTTCTTTAAACTTCTACTATCTCCCTAGACCTCATTCCCTCTCCAATTCCTGTCCTGCTTTGCTTTGTTATTGTTACACATATAAAGATATGACCTGCTGGATCCACCATTGTCGCCTGTGCGTGACTCCAGGGCTGGGCCATCTGCATTGGATAATCATGGAGGGCTCTGCCCTGGGGAGACTTCTTCACCCTCCATTCTCAGAACCCCTTAGCAGCTTATAGATTTTTGCCTTGGGTGGCAGTCTTTTTTACTTTTCTGTTTTCATGTTTTCTCATTATTGGGAAATTTGACCCCCCCTTTTTATATTTTGCTAATCTCAGACTATTTTCTTCTTTCTTGTCCATAGTTTTTTTCTTCACTCCTCTACTTATTTAAAAACTCCCACTTTCCCCTTTCCCCATCTAAGTCCTTTATCTTGTTTACTATTCTGATACTTATTCTAAATAAATATATACACAATGGATTTTTCAGCTAAAAATTAAAATGAGGTCATGTCATTTTTCAGGAGAATGGATAGAAGATCATGTTAAGCAAAATAATCCAGATCCAGAAAGACAAATACCACATTTTCTCTCACAAACAGCAAGCAGATTCTCTCCACCCACTGTGTGTGTGTGTGTCTGTGTGTGTGTGTGTGTGTGTGTGAGAGAGAGAGAGAGAGAGAGAGAGAGAGAGAGAGAGAGAGAGGAGAGATGCTCGCTCATGTGCACTTAGCTTATGAAAGGGAAAGTTGATCTCAGTCCCCAGTAGGTGAGCCCTGAGGATCAGGGGTTCTTGCTGCTTGCTTCTACTAGGCACCAGAGTGCTGTCTGGTACTGGGGTGCTGGGCACAGTTGGGACCTACCAGGATGTCTTTGGGTTGAAGAAGGTAGACATGAGATTGCAACAATGGACAGACACATCCATTGACAATTTTTGTCACTTTCTTTTAGATGTAAAAGCCATCAATTTAACCAAGACTACTGTTACTTGTCCTGGACCAATCGTGGACGAGCCAGGAAAGTAAGTGCCCCTTGTTGGAGGGAGGAAATCAGTGGTCAGTATTGACCAGTGTAGTGTGGGATATAAGGTGTGGCAGAGCACCTGTCTGCCTGCAGGTGGGCTCCAGTACCCTCCCACCTAGCCTGTTGGTGGTCCCCCGTGGTGCTGAGTGGTGTACAATGCCCAGGCTCTACTGAGGGCGGGATGCAGGAGATGATGGAACTGACAGCCAGAACATGTTCTCTGACCATCTCTCTGGGACAGGCCAGCCTGGTGGTACTGTGCACACCTCCCTAATGCCTTAGCTCAATGCCATGTGATGCAGCTGCCTCTCATGGTCTAATCTGCAGCCCGTCACTGTCCTACTTCCTCTGGAAATGAGCTCTCTTTGCCCACAAGTCCACTCTCCAGCAGTTCAGAGTGTCTGCAATTTAGGATAGCCCACAAGAAGAACTGGGATTATTTCTTCAGTCAAGCCCAAGGTCCTTGTTACCAGGCTGTTTCTAAGTGTCTGTCTCTGTGTTAGAGTGATCTATATTCTACTCAGCCTGGACAATGGAAGAAACTTCCTGAATAACAACAATGCATTCGTTGCCAGCAAGCTCTGTGTGAGTACCAGGGTCAGGCTGTGATCCCATCTGTGCAGATCCTCTGGCTGGTGCAGATCTACCCTCTAGGTCAGAGGGGCAGAGAGGGGGTGCTTCCAGGCAGGTCACAAGGGCAGCTTGTACACCCAAGCAACTTACGTGACCCAGCCCAGTTTTCAGAAAGACCAGTGAGGCATGTACCAAGCTGTCTGCCAGGACCTGCCCATGATGTCTAGGGCAGGTGGCCTTTCCACGTGGGTGTCCCAGGTCCAGGAATCGAGAAGTTCACTATTGCAGTCAGGGCGGGTGTGGTAAAGAATGGGAGCCCTGGACACTAATGTGGCCCCAAACATATGCTAGACCCCCTGTCGTCAATCGTATTTGGTGGCACCAAAGTCCAGTGCAGTGTGCCCAGAGTGTGTCCAGGAAAAGGTTGTTTCGCTTGGCTTATAGAAACCCACAGAGTTGAGTGGCATCTCTGGGTTTCCCTGGCTCATCCCTTATATCCACACATAGGTTAAGAGAGTGAATTCAGATTTCTGCCCCTTAGGCTCTCGCCCACTAACATCCCCAGACCTAAATGCAGAGGCAGAGAAGCCCCGTGTCTTCAGCTCCCAGCAGCAGCTACTGTCACATCTCCCAAGTGCTCTCTGCTTTCAGTCAGACAACCACAGGGTCCAGGCACCTCCACCCAGTGATTTCTACAGCTTTCCCTTAACAAGCCTCTGACTCAGTAGGGTTGCACAGGCTGCAACCCACCATAGGAGGTAACTGGGAGAATAGTCCTGATCCTGAACTTCTGTGACCTGAACCTGAACCAGGACTGTGAACTCTGACCTTGCCAAGTGCCCACAAAGGTGGACACTGTTTAGGTCATAAGATGGAGCTAAGGGGGAGAAGAGGTGAGTACTAGGCTGTGGAGTTGTGAGGTAGAAAGAGAAATCTTAGTCTTGTAGCCCCACCCATCCCAGAGTTGCAGCCTTGCCCAAGAGATTTGGTCACCCATAGCCCAGTGCACTGTCAGCTGAAGCCACCTGAAGGCCATGATCTTCAGACCACAGAGGGTCCTGAACCATTCTTACCTTGGCAAGAGCCTTGGAGCAGGGCCAGAGAATAGGATCTCCTGGTTATCTATCAGTTCTGAGAAGCCCAGGAGTAAGAGAGAGAATGAAAAGCCAAGCTGCAGATACCTAGGAGGGCCTTGCACAATTGCCTTTGGTCTCTGTGGGATGTGCTTCTGGCGGTGGTGGCATCTGACCCTTCCCTCTCACAGGGCAAAGACCCATTTACCACCACAACGACAACCACTAGGAGGCCCACAACTAAAACAACACGTACCACTACCACCAAGACGCCACCTACCACGACAACGACAACGACGACAACGACAACCACGACCACAACTACACCTACTACAACCACAACAACCACTTCACTGACGACCACTGAAAGTCCCATCACCCTCCCGCTGGTCACAGAGGAACTGAAGCCCAGCGGTGATATATTCATTTTTGCCCCAATACTCCTGGGCCTGTTGCTGACTCTGTTGCTGATTGGTTGTTTATGGCAGCTGTGCTGCCTTCCGGTGAGTTCCCTAAGCTGCTCAGTCTGGAGCCCAGGAACACGCCCTTCATCCAAGAGGCATAGACACAAGGTGGCGCCATGACCCTGGGGATGACAGAGGCAGAACTATCAGGTTCCAATTCTATCTAGACGTGCAGGCAGTAAAGAAAGCTGATGTCAGCCTGGAGGTCAGGGGAGACTGCAAGACGCTGGGACTATAGACGCCAATGCAGGTGGGGCTAGAGCAAGGATGTAGTATTTCAATTGCCGGGTTTCACCAGGATCAGCACCTCGACTGGGCTCATCACTTCCCTGCCTTTAGAGAAGAGCCGGGGCTCTAGGAGATCAGGTGGGGCCTGCTGTGCACATCTGCACAGGCATGGACACCCACGCAGATTCCAGGATTTGTGACACATCCCAGTGGCATCAGGCTCCCCAGTCTGCAGAGCTAAGGCAGAGCCCATTCTACATATACTAGCTTCTTTTGTCTGTTTTACCCTCCAGCCTGTCGAGGAGCCTCCCCCACCTAAGCCCCAACCGCAGGTAAGTCATGCTTTGAATGCTGACTCTATCATGTGTTGAAGGACAATGACCTTCAAAAGAGGTATCAGAAGACCTGTCCGTACTCAGGAAGGAAGAAGGATGGAGGATCTAAAAGGGTCTAGGATGGGACTCATGGTGACATCACCCAGACTTTTAGGGCCTCCTGCCTTGGCCACACAATCAGCACCATGGGGAGCTGTTTCAGTGGGAGCAGCTGTTTCTACAGACTCAGTGGCTTTCATCAGACCTCAAAGGACTCTGTTTGATGTTGAGGTTGCAGCTTCCTGAGAGCAGGCTTTTCTGTCAAGCTCTGGTCCCCATCCCCATGTTTGAGGTCTTCTTGCTCCATTAGATCTGTCTTCATCCCTGTCTCCTGGCAGGGCAGAGGAGCTGGCTGGGGTCAGCCTAGGACTTTGGGGGATAAGGACAGTGAAAGAGTCCCAGATGGCCATGAGATGTGAGGGATGTCACCAGGGAAACACAGGAACAAGATGGATGAGCATCTGTGGTTCATGTCGGGTGAGGATCAGAAGTCATAGTGAGAGGCTGGGGCTGGTGGACCTGTGATTGAGCTGACATAGGAACAGGCTCCCTGTGTTGGTGAGACCATGCTGGCTGCAGTGTGGCCTGGGTGAGGATGCCCATGCAAAAGCCAGAGACAGATGGATGGGACAGTTGCCTGCTAGTGCTGGCTTACTATACAGCAACCAGGCCAGGTTTCTACCAGCCAGGCTGGCCTCAGAAGTGGGCTGTTATTACTTCGTGAAGCTCCATATCTGAAAACTGTGGGGAGGGAGCTCTCTGCTTTCCTTCTAGTGGAAGACCTTTCCAACTTGTGGAACACACCCTTCCATCTACCCTAAAACAAGAGCTGAGTGGCCCCCAGTGGCAAATATGGGCCAAAGCCCAGACAAGGATCAGACAGGATTTTCTCTCTCCTATCAGCCCAGAAAGAAGCAACAGCCCCCTCCTCCAGTGTCTCCCCCAGTGCCAGCGCCACCCGTAAATCCGTCCCCCATTGTGATCATCTACTGCTGCACCTGTCGTGGCCTGACTGTGAGCAGAGACATGGAGGTGAGAGGACCCCATGGGGGCTGTGACTCCCTCCTGCCTGGGTGTGGGAGGGAGCATCTCTAGGGAATGGGATCTGAACTGATGTGTGTCTGAGGACAACCTTATCCTAGGGAGGAGAGCATGCAGGAGGGGCCCAAGGCCACTTGCCCTTTTCTACCACCTGACCTCTTCTTTGGCAGCATCCGGGCACTGGGACTGCGGTGGGATATCAGTTTAGCTATGCAAGGCTGTATAGCATTTGCCAGTGTTGTGGAATATTAGTTCGACTATGTAGAGATGTGTTGCATTTGCTTATGAAATCCTTGCTTAACTGTGCAAAGATGTCTTGCATTGGTTTACCCTGCCTGCCTACGGCAGCTAATGGGGCTAATGAAAAGCCAAATGGCCAATAGCTAGGCAGGAGGTATAGGCAAAACTTTCTGGCAGAGGGAGTAAGTAGGAGAAAGAATCTAGACTTGACAGAGACAGGGAGAAAAGGAGAAACCAGGGAGATGCCAGAGGCCTGCCAGCCAGCCATGGACAAAGCAGGAAAGTAGGTCATACATAATAAAAGGAAGGCAAAAAGCCCCAAGGCAAAATGTAGATCAATACAAACAGGTTGGATTAAGTTATAAGAACTAGTGAGACAAACACAAGCTAAAGGCTGAGCCTTCATAATAAGTAAGCCTTCATGTCATTAATTTGGGAGTTGGTTGGCGGCCCAAAGAAACTTCCAACAACAGGACAGTGACCACTACTGCCTTATCTGGCCAGGCCCTGGTCCTCAGGGTCATTTTCTTAGCTCTGACAGAGCCTCTCATGCAGGTGGATGAGTCAAGATATACTGAATGACAAGGAGGATCGCAAATCTAGGGACAATAGAAAAAGAAAGACCAGTGCCCAAACACACTCGCCTACCGTGAAAACTGGGGAAAATCCAGTGTACCTGGCCAACTAGCTCCACGTTCTATGGGTCCACAGAAAAGATTTGACTCAGTGGTTCTATTGCCAAGACGGGGCAAAGAGTTACAGGTTGGCATGGAGACCCTAATGGGTGTCACAAGAAACCTCCATAGAGTTGACCCCTGGTGGGCAGACAGTCCAAGCCTGCTTTCATCTATGAGGTCTCAGTCTGAAGGAGAAAAAAGTTGGCCTGACAGCAGCCTGGGCTCTCGTCTCTAGTTTCTTCCTGGAAAGTCCTCTTCCTCCTTGGCCCTGCTTCTGAGATTGTCCCTGCTTGCTTCTAGAAGCTTTTAGTTCCTTTGTAGCCTCCCAGACTAACTGAAGCCCAGTTCTGCCTACCTCCTCCCTATGGCATGAAAAGAAGCCAACACAAGTTCTCTAGGGAAAGAGGCTACTGGCCATAGGACTAACCTGGCATAGAGCGCCTGGCCCAGCCCACCGCACCAGACTTATTGAGTGTGAACTTTAGAACTGAGGCTGTGGGGTTCTACCCTCTATGCATCTGCCTTGGTCTGTGTCACTTGCCTCTGAGCAAGACATGGGCTGTTTACCTGACTCTCCCGTGTGTCCCCTCTCCAGGTCTGTGCCCACATCAAGGCTCTCCTAAAGGCCTCTGCTTGTCACTAGACACCCCTCCAGCCTCTAAACTTCTCCAAAGTCAGCTGCTGGCTTCTCTTCCTACAGAAACACTACTTTGTCTCATCCCAGATTCTTAAACTGTGTCCCACAGTGGTGATTCCAGGCTCTCAAGGCTGTAGGCTCCTCTCTCCAGGAGCACGCTTCGGCTCCTCCGGATTCCCTGAGCACAGAACAAGGATCCTTGTGCCTTCTGGGGCAGAGACCATGCCCTGAGTCTTCCTCATGACTATATGTATCCGTTTTTTCAGGGCAATGTGACCGTGTGCAACTTCAACCCCCTAAGCTGTCACCAGTTGCCCTTGATGTGGCCTCATCCTGGTGACCAGGTGAGTGGGACCCAAGGCTATTACAAAGGGGCAGAATGGCAACTTCTTTTGCCTGTGATGGTGGCATTCTGGGACTGTGGCTTAGAACCATGTCCCAGCATGAGCAGAGGAAGAATTCTCAAGACATGAGACCTGGTACTCAAGAGCCTTCTAGAACTTCCATAAAGTCAATGACTGGTCACTTTGGCCATGGTTGACAGTGCTGTCTGAACAATAGTGACCCCATTTAGCAAGTAGTAAAGGTCTTGTGTGTGTGTGTGTGTGTGTGAGAGAGAGAGAGAGAGAGAGAGAGAGAGAGAGAGAACACATACACATGTATAAACATGTATTCTTGCCAGTGTATGTGAGCGAATGGAGGCCAGAAGTCAACAATGCATGTCTTCCTCTCTTGTTCTTCCCTTAATTTCTGAGACAGGGTCTCCTATGAAACCTGTAACTTGCTGTTTCTACTATACTGCTTTGCCAGTGGTGGCATGGAATCTGCTTATACCTTGCCTGGTATTGGGGTTAAGAACATATATGACTATGCCTAGCTTTTATGTGGGTGCAGGGATGTGACTAAGGTCACCCTTCCAGGGTGGCTTCCAGTTTGGGCTCATCTTAATGGTCCTTCCTGGGCTCTGGCTGCCCAATTAATAATTGTGGTTGGAAGAGTGGCGTGTGAATCCTGTCTTGAGCCTAGAAAAAAGAGGGCCCTTTGCTTTCTCCAGTCCAAGGTCTGTACCTGCTCTGGAGCTAGGACTGTGATGTGTGGCAGAGTACAAGGTCTGAGGAAGTGAATAGAGGGACCTGCGGGTCTATGTATAAGGTCTCTAAGCTGTGTTAGAAAATATATTAAAAGTACCAAAGAAAGTCAGGTGGTGGCGCACACCTTTAAACCTAGCACTCAGGAGGCAGAGGCAGGTGGATCTCTGTGAGTTTGAGCTCAGCTTGGTCTACAGAACTAGTTCCAAGGCAGCCAAGGCTATGCAGAGAAACCCTGTCTTGAAAAGCCAAGCCAAACCAACCCAAAAAAGTACAAAGAGAAAGGAATTGTGAGACAAGCATCGTTTTGGAAGACACTGACTTGAGAAAGCTTAGTGCCACCAAGTTTTATCGAAATGGCCTCATCTTACATCTGCAGCCACACATTCCACACACAGGCCTGACAATTCTTTGGTCAGCCAGACTCATGATTTTTTTCCCACCCTTACAAAGTGTCTGCTCGTGCTCAGATACACGCAACAGTACCCCATGGAGGAGGAGGGAGGAAGTGTGCGAACGGGGCTTCTTGAGAAACGCTCCCCCACAATTTCTATCTGCTTTCCACTTGCCAGAGCTCACTCCCTTAGCCATCTTGGGACACGTCACTTCCTAGATGAACACCCTGCATCCTTTAGCAAAGTCTGCTTGGTGTTGTGAAGAGGGTACATGACATAGGGTTCCTTGACAACCCCCTTAAGAGCTGAGTTACACAGACAACAGAGCAGAGATAGGCTTAGAAGTGGCCCCTCTGCTCTGACTTGGAGTGAGCAACATGGAAGACTTTTGTAAAAGGCCTAATAAAGACCTCCAGGCAGTTATCTGGGCACAAGATGCTGGCAGAGGGACATATAGGTAGATGTGGAGTTAATCCAGTCTGTGTGGCTCAGGGCTTCCAGGTTGATGTGTATGCTGCAGTGGGGGCGGGGAGGGGGAAATCCTAGGACTGTGCACAGTAGGGGTGGAAATAGAACAAAATAGAGACCTCTGGGCTGAGAGGCGGTGTATTGAGGGCCACCTGTTCATCCCCATCTGGCTTCCTTGCACCTACTGTGTGAGAAAACAGGGTCTTTCCCTTTGAATGACATGCTTCAAATTACCTGTTAACATCCCCAAACTCACCATTGCTTGTCTCTGAGCACATGTGACAGACACAGACATTGTACTTGTCCACACTGAAGTATGGAATGACTTCTGTGAGCTAAAACCAAGTTGTGTCCAGGAAGCCATGCTTGCTGAGGTTCTGGGAGAGTCCATTTCCTTGTCCTGACCCCTGGAGCTAAGGCCTCACCTTCCATAGCCTCAGGAGCCCCCTGGCCATCTCACCCCTGGGACTGTCTCCTGCTGGGGTTTGCATAAGATCCTCTCACATCTCTAGCCGGACTCGCCACTCCAAATCCTTAATCACGTTCCCAGAAATCCTTCTGCTAAGGGTAAGACACAAAGGGCGAAGTTTTTCAAGGTCAGAGCCTGCGGATCTCTCTGTCTTCACACCATTCAGACTGCCGCTACCTGTGGCAGATCTGGAAGGAAAGCACAGGTGGGAGGGTAGGACCCAGGGGAGAAAGGGGTCACCCAAGTTTACCCTGTGGTTTTGGTGGTGCTTCCCACTACCCGGTAACCAAGCTACTGCAGCTTTAGGGACTGTTTGCTGTGGTATCTCAGCCTTCTGTCTCTCCTCTCTCCTGCAGGGGCGGTGTACCAACTTTGCCCACCTGAAGGCCCTTTGTGCTCAGGATCCCTGCGGCCCCAGGGTCAACCTGCCACCTAGCCAAGAGTATCTGCCTCTAGCTTCCTGCTCCCACTGTCACCAGTTCCCAGTCAGCTGCTCCAGGTTTCCGTCCAGGTTGCCATTGGTCACCCCTCCTTCCTGGGTTCCTAGAGCCCGGATGTCAATGTACTGTACCTCTCAGGTGCCACAGAGCCAAGATTGAGAAATCTTTGTTGCTGTATCCTAGGTATCAGGCTAGGAGTCTAATAAAAGAAATAATATATTCTAACTTGTTACTCATTAAAAAATCCGTTGCCCAGGGAGATGCTCTATTTCCTGAGATATGTGCACCTGCCAGGACAGGGCTCTCTTGTATCATATGACTAGACAAGGCACTGTTAGTTCTGACAACTTTATCTGTCCCAAAGGGAAAACATTTCTGTAAAACTCCCTTTCTCCCAATGTTTGAGTTACAAAGACTAAGTTTAGTCCCCTTCCTTCAATTTGTATAAAGCAAAGCATTTGAATCTCTCATCTGCTGGATTCTGTGAAGTTACTTGGGTTGAGGGCACAAGTCAAAGAATACCAAGTTGATTCCAATTATATTTCTTTATTGTAAGGGGCAAACTCATGGAATAGGAACGGGAAGTCCTCAGGTGTGTAACGCAGGAACGAGAGAGAGAGAGAGAGAGAGAGAGAGAGAGAGAGGAGAGAGAGGAGAGAGAATCCCTGGTTTTCTCTGCGTACCCAAAAGGTCACACTCTAACCTGGTCCAACCTCTTAAAGGTTATTGGCTGAAGGAGGTTCTCCATCACTGTGACCCTGGTCTCTAGCTTTAGGCTATTCCTGTTTCAGATGCATCCTAGAGGGGGTAAGGCCACTTCAGGACCAAGACTTTTCTTTCCCATGACCTACCATTCCATCACTAAGTCCAGCAGATTTTAAAGGGTTCTCTGGAGGAGACAAATATCTATTGTATCCTTCATCTGTATCATATATGCTCCATGAGAGTGGTGTCTTGTGTGAAGTGCAACCACCCAGCATGCCCAACTGTGCCCACATGACTACCCAGCTGCCAGGCACACAGGAGCTGACGGAAGAGGCCAGCAGTTGCTGCACTGTGGATCTTAAGCTGATACACTGTGGGTTTTGCATCTGTCTGCGTAACCTCTTAGAGGATGAAGAACTTCATGTTGGCCCCATTTTCAGACTCATTTCCAGAGCGCCTGTAAGAACCTGTGCTGATTAGGTGTTTTAGTCAACTCAACACAGACTCGAGTCCCCTGGAAAGATGGAAGCTCAACGGAGGAACAGAACTGCATTAGTCAGATTGACCTGTGGCCCTGTCTAAGCAGTGCACTTCTTGGCTTTAGAATGCCTTTACCTGGCAGCACATCACCTAAGGGGTTCCCAGAGCAGTTGTACGTAGTTCAAAGATATTTCACATCTTCCCTTGGGTCAACAGTTCTCCCATCCATCCCAGGGTGTGGCTTAGCCCCACTGGCCCTCAAAGCAGGCTTCCATGGGAGAAGGTAAGACACAGGTAACAAGGTGGCCACTGAGCGTTTTCTTTGGCCTCATAGGCACTCTCTGGAAGAACTGGCCCATGAGACTGCCATTTCTAAAAGCTCACCCTCCACCTCCCCACCTGTGCTGGCTTAGCCACCAATGATCTGTTCGTTGTTCCTGGGCTAGGCAGACGGTGGAATTCTCTTTCAGAGGGAAGATTGCTGGCCTGGCTTGGGAGCTGAAGCCTAGGACCATGATTTCCAAGAAGAAAGGAGACATGAGAGAGAGGGTGGCAGAAGAAATTCAGACCAGAATAAAACCCCCATCTTGTCACCAACACCTAGGATGCCTTGGACATCCTGCGAGTACCACACTCAGGACACCAACCACCTGGGGTGTGGAGAGGATGCAGACTACAAGGAAGAAAGCACTCAGCCAGCCAGAACACCCTGTGCCTTCTATTGGCTGCACTTCTGCCGTGCTTCAGCTTGCTCAGGAAGGAAGGAATCCAGGCTGCTCTTTCAAATCCAGTCCCCTTGCCCTCCTTTGACAGCCAGGAAGGGCCTGAGGGTCAGTGCAGTCTACCGAGCTCAACTTTTAGATAGATTAGACTCCCGTTAGGACAGGAAACAGTCAAATGCAGAAAGCAAGGTGTTGTAGGAAGGCCGTTAGTTAGTTCCTGGCTGCTCAGCAGCTCAGACCCGAAATAACCACGCAGAAACTGTACTTATTAAATCACTGCTTGGCCCCTTAACTCTAGCTTCTTATTAACTCTTACATCTTAATTTAACCCATTTCTATTAATTTGTGTATGGCCACATGGCTGTGGCTTACCTGCTAAAGTTTTGACCAGCATCTTGTCTCCTGCAGCTCCATGGCGTCTCTCTGACTCTGCCCTTCTTTCTCCCAGCGTACAGCCTAGCTTTCCCCACCTAGTTCTGTTCTGCCCTGCCATAGGCTCAAAGCAGTTCTTTATTAATCAATGGTAATCATAGCATACAGAGGGAAATTCCACATTACAAAGGCAAGGGGCTCTGAGTGTCAGGGAGAAGCCACAGTAGTGGTCACAATCTCCTCATAGGCCCCGGTGGCCTGCCCTGATGGCTGAGAAGGAAATCTCTGGTAGCCAATGGGCTGAATGGTATCAAAGACCCAGATGGGGCCAAGATATTGGTTCAGTGCTCAGAAGCCCTGGAGTGGGCTCCTTGCCTTCAGGAAGTAAGTCGGTCACAGAGGGCTGTGATATGGGCTCTGATCACAATGGCCTTGCCTGTTCTTTGGTAGAAACAGGGGGTCCACAAGCTTCTGTGACAGTATAGGGACAAGGAGACCAGCTGTTACTTCACCCGAGTCACTTGGAGGCTGGACTGGGCAAGCATTTGCTTGTCCAGGACAAAATGGAGGTCTTGATGACCTGACATGACTTCCGCCATGTCTCTTGGTGTCAGTTCTGCCCTGGACCTTTGCAATGATACAAACTCTGGAGCACAGGCTCTAAGATCTACTGTACTTTTGTTATTTATTTAACATATATGTTCCTTTTTACAATCATTTCTTTTCAGTTCCTTGAGATTTATTTTGATATTCATTTTCTAATATATTTGGTTAGATTTCTAGTTCATTTTTTCTCCCCTTTTTGGTTAATATAAACTTTTTGGGTTACAAACCCCATTTCTTCTTTCATAGAATATTTAAAAATTTTATGTGCATTGTTTTGAGTGATTTCTCCTAAGACACATAATTATATGTATGGATTAAAGCTTTCAGTTTTGTGTGTGTGTTTAACATTCTGTTTGCCATCTCATTCCAAACTAGTTTCATTGTGATCAGAGAACCTGACTTCCACTGTTTCTTTTAAGTTTATTTTTTTGGGTTGAGGAATTTATCTTAACACATGATTCGGGGGAGCCCCATTGAATAGAACCTAGTAATTGTCTTACTGTTTAAATCTTCTAAATTTTGGTACGTGTCTTCTTGTTGTATTGACATTCAGTGTAATGGAGAATTTGAGAAAATGCCCCTTTTTTCGATATAATTTGCTTTTTTTTATAGATGCGTGCACATTTAGAAAGTTCGTTGTTTTCTTGGTTAATGAATCACTTTCATTAGGAACTTGTTCTCTTTAAGTTTCCAACATTGAAAACTACTTCTTTTGGTGTGCTCACCATCCCTGCCCTATTAATGACCACATCTTGTTTTTATTTTGCTTCTCCTTAGGTATGTCTCTTCTAAATGTATACAGCTTGACAAAATAGGTTTTACCTGCCCTTCTTGTGTGTCATTTAATGTCACCATTCAGATTTCTACCCCCACTCTGTGCGTGCGTGTGTGTGTGTGTGTGTGTGTGTGTGTGTGTGTAACTGGAAGGGAAGTATTACTAGAATCTACCCCATTCTCTTACTCTACGACACAATCCCATCAAACAGACCACCTCCCAGGCTGCTTCTAGCCAATGGCCGGGCCCAGCAATCTGGAAGTCAGTCCATGTTAATAACTTCAGAAGCCCTATCTGCCCTGGTTACAACTCCCTTGCAGTCAGTACTCTGCCTCTTCTTCCCCAGTCCTGTTTCCTCCACTCCTTCCTCTTCAAAGAACTTTCCAACTGATGCTAATATATCATTCACCTGCTTTGTGCTCACTCCTGAGTAACAGCACAGGTGGACACCTAAGTGTAAATATGTACATTGTTTTCCAAGGCACCCAGAAACCTTACAACCTGATGTCCACGAGCACTAGTGGCTATTTGACAGTCAGCATCTCCTGGGTAACCCATGTCTTGAGTTAATGGCTTTTAAAATGTGTTTCTCTGACCTTGATGATTGCCTGTGTGGGTGCTCTGGTCAGGTGCTTAATTTCTATTCTCTCTGTTAACAAAAAGATTTGCTGTGGGAACATCCCTGTAGTGGTTTAAATAAGAATGGCTCCCATGGGCTCATGTATTTGAATGCTTGGTCACCAGGGAAAGTATTTGAAAGTATTAGAAGGATTAGAAAGGGTGGCCTTATTGGAGGAAGTGTGTCACAGAGGATGGGCTTTGAGGGTTCAAAAGCCCATGCCAATCCTAGAGTCTACCCCTCTGCCTGTGGACCTGGATGCAGCTCTCAGCTACTGCTCCACCACCTGCCTGCATGCTGCTAAGCTCTCTACCATGGTAATAATGTACTCCACCTCAGAAGCTGTAGGCAAGCCGCCAACTAAATGCTTTCCTTTATAAGAGTTACCGTGGTCATGGTCACAGGAATAGAACATTGACTAAGACCTGTGATTCTAAGGGATGTGCAGCTCCAACCTTACCCATCTCCCATTTACTTTGGTATCAGATTCCGGAAGCTCAGGGGAAGGCTCTGGAGAGTTTGCTGTTTATCTCAGTGCATCCTGGATCCCTGGTGACCTCATAATAATTGTGTCAATCAATGAGTGAAAGAAGGAGCTGGGGAACTGGGTGCATTTTCCTTTTAGCTCCCAAAGGAGTCTCCTTTCCCTGCTGACTTCAAGAGGATTAGCGACCCAGGTTCAAACATCAGGGCTCATACACAGGAGTGCTGCAGCTGGGCCAAGTACCACCCTGCCCCTGACTCTACCCCGTCTTCCCAGAAAATCCCTGGTCCCGCAGAACATGGCCTTATGGGCACCCATCTCAGTCATCCCTCTCACAGAGACCCGTTCTGCCTGCCTCTACCCCTTTTTCCGGAATAGTTCTCTAGAGGACACCTGCTGACTGATGGCAGCCAGGGACCTGCCTCTGTCCACAACTTGGTAAAGCAGGGGGGCAGCGGATACTCCAGTGAAGGCCAGGAAAGCGCTGTGAAACCGCAGCCCAGGAGGCTTTTCTGGCAGTTAGGGGAAAGCCGTTTGAGAACAGAGGGGTCCTTGCACATCTCATGCATGGCACGGGCCACCAAGCTGTCACTACAGCCAGGGCCAGGAGGGTTGAAGAGCCTAGGTGCTGAAGTGCACTGTGCAACAGCTCAGAGGTGAGAGAAGACGCGACTTCCAAACGCAGCAGGACTGAGCCTAGAGCTCCTGACTCCTTCAGTCTCCCGAGCCTGAGGGCAAGGCTGGAGAGTCCGGGGAAGTGGAGCTCCTGACCTAGGTCCCTGGGAGCTTAGAAGGGCCAGGGGTGGGGACTCTATGGGCTAGCGACCTAAAGGTCCCGCCCCCGAGGCGGGGCCTGGACTCAAGTGGGCTCCCCAGCCAACTTCTGCAGCTCAGGCTGGCCGCCCTGCAGCTGGTACCCGCCGGCCTCGCTGATGCTGTGCAGAGCCCAGGTGAGACTCGCGCCGGCAGGAGACTCACCAGCGGGAGAGGGCGGCGGCGGAATGCCTCTCCATCCCATGGCCTTTTCCGGGCAAAATTCGCAAGTCGGCCTTAGATCTGGGGCCGGGATTTCCCTGCGGTCTGTGGCCTGCTCCTACGTCTTTCTCTAGTCCACTCCCTGGGGCTCATCTTCTTGTGTCATCCTGTGTCTCTCTCCTCTCACTTTTTTCCTTGTAGGAATTTATCTTTATTGGCGGTTCCTCCTGGCACTCCTGTTTCTTTCCTTTCCTTTTTTTTCAAAAAAATCTTCTCTTGCTCCTCTTTTCTTCCATCTGCCCCCACTTCTTTTCTGTACATAATTCTGTCTGGTTTTTCTCCTAGACTGACTTCTTTGTGTGTGTGCACGCGCTTGTGTGTGTGTGTGTGTGTTTGTATGTGTATTGTGTTCTTGATTTCATGCATACATCCCTGTACTCTGTTATTCTCAACAGGGCTTGTGCTGAGTGCCGTGGTAAGAACCATGACCCGATCACAGATGTGTTCTTCAACAGATATTTACCAAGATCTGGAAAGGTAACTCAGTGTCTGGTGTGGAAAAATACATAAATGTCTGAGTCTTCAGGGTGAGCAGAAAGAAAATACCTTGTTTTGATAAGATGCTGGCTGCATCCTTTCCTTGAAACCGTTTTCTTTCCTAATAGGCACAGACAGCATGCCAGGAAAACCAAGTAGCGTTTGAGGGGACAGCTGCAATCATGCGTGCCTTTTGGGCAAGCTGTGTCTGTCAGGTTCTGAGGCACCGAGGCGGTGGCATTCTGGGCTGGACTGTAGGAAAACAATGGGAGCCCAGGGCTGGGTGTGTTTCGTCTCCATGAGTAAGAAGGACAGATGTGAAGTCATTTCATGTTGCCCTCAAAGATTACATACATTTTAAACGGAAGAAATCTAGGAGAGCCAGCCTGAACCAAATGCAGCATGCATATCAAAGCGATTTTAATCACTTTGTTAAAGGTTTAGTCTTGGCAAAGACACAGTTTCATGTTTAATGATATTTATGGGATGTCTTTCTATTCAAACACACATACAAAACATACACAAACTTGCTTGCTTTCAAATATGTTAATTACCCATTCAAGTTGGCAGCCTTGGCTTCTTAGACACAATTTAAATTGACCTTGTAGTTTATTGTGCCTCTGATGATGATTCTGCCAGCTTAACTTTTCACTGACGCAGAAAAGGAAGGTTGACAACATGTAAGCCACACAAACCTGAGCGGAAGTAGAATCTGGTCAATGAGGATGGAGGTGTGGTTGGTAGAAGAGTATGCAATGTTATACTAAAGCGGTCCAGACAATTAATGAGCATGAGCTGGGAGCTTTGGTTTGGAGAGTGTGTTCCGCGTTGGAGAGTGCAGTTGTCTCGTGAGTCCTCCAATCATTGATGCCAGTGAGACAGAAGGGGCAGTGGCAACGGGGAAAGGGGAGCTTTCCGGCTGATTTAGAATCACATGGCAGTTTTGTTTGACAGATTTCTTTTCCAGAAATCCAGGAGTTAGTGATGTATGTTTAGAACAGATAAGCCATTTAAAAAGTATATGAAGCGAAGTCTTGAGTCTCAGGGTTTTAAGTTTTATTTCCCTTCATTGCACAGTCTGTATCTTTATCAAAATGTCCCTACTCGTTTTTCTTTAGACAATGCTACTGCTTGAGTATAAAAGGGTCTCAGTTGAACAGCCTGGTAGATAAGCCATGTACTGTATCCTGTGAATGCTGCCCTGGAGGTGAAACCCTGGCTAGGGCAGGGCACCGGCTCTTCCTTTCCGATAGTACCAGCAGCAAGAGCCTCCTGTATTGAGGTCTCACGCACTCCCTCATTGAATCCAACTGGAAGCACCCTGAAGTAGACATCACTGCTCCAGTATTATGTATACAGTGATTAACCCCCTGCCTGGTTGTCCTGGGTCACACACCTAGTGAGTGGCTGGGACTGCAGCTCAGGCTACATCTTGGGATCTGAGTCCATAGGGCTAATTCAGCCCCACAGATTCTAGTTGAAATATCACCCCAGAGAACACTACTTGCTGACCAGTTGATGTTTGTTGGAGTACTGCTCCTTGCTGTAGTGTCCTGACCATCCTTGGCCATAGCTAACCCTGAATCCACCCACTAGAGTCCCTGTGAAGCACCATTTTTGCCCTCTGAGTTTATTGGCTCTGTTTCTGAAAATTCCTGGGCTTGGAGGGTGAAGATATGTCATCTACCTCTCTGTGGCTTCACATGGCCAAGCTGGGTTAGTCCTGAGTCTAATGTCACTGTAGTCCTGGGAACTGACTTTGCTTGAGTTTGAGCAGCCTTGCTCTAGAAGACTAAAGCTTTAGCTGGACATAGAAACCCCTAGGAGCTGGCTAGACGGCCCTCAGCTCTGCTTTTCTATGAAAGCCTGGAAAGCTCTTATGTTCCCAATGTTTTTACTATCCCAGAGCTAGGAGATGCCTAGAAACATGAGCATTCCCACAGGAAAACATAGGTGCTCACCATTCTTACACAGATGTGAATACATGATTATATTCTGGAATCTTCCAAAAGTGAAGGTTCCAGAGACTAGGGATGCCCAAAGACTGGAACCCTGGGGTTATTTTATGCCTTCTTTTGTTTCAACTGAGAAGCAAATGCATGAGACAGACTAGCAGGGTGTACGATGTCTTGGAGCAGAACTAGCTTCTGAACTGCAACTCAGATCCACAAGAGTTAATACAGTGTTCAGAGGACTTTCAGAACTCTGAGGCATCCAGTTTAACAAGAATCTTAGTGTCTATAAACAGAGCACAAGGAAAGCAGTGCCCTTGCTATTTGCTTATTCGTTTGATAGCACTGTGTGCTAGTTTCTTTGAGTTTACAAGCAATGGAAAGGTAGCTATGAGGTGACTCTGTCACTTTGTGATAAGCATGACACCCAATTTGTCTTCACACCGAGTGCTGAGCCAGGTTCCTTGGCACTTTAGATATACCGTTGTAATTAATCTTTATGGCAATCCATGGGGGTGGAGTATCCATACGTTCCCTTTACAGAGGGGGAAGCAGAGGTCCTAGTGTGGTTAATGGCAGAGAATGATGAAGTCCAGGTCTTCTGTCCCTAGAGTCTGTGCACTTGACCTTGATGATGTAAATGGGGCTCCACAGTAGTGGGAACAGTGAGGCTGCGTGGGAGAATATAACCAGAGCCTTTTAGACATTGGTCTGATGAGGCTGTAGTTTGTACTCAAACATGAGTAATAAGACTGAAAACAGACAGATCTCTCAAAATGTAGCACTTGGCTGTGTTAGTCAATAGCAGTACCCTTGGCAGCTCACGAGATAGGCGCTACAGGGAGAAGTATCTATGGCAGGAGAGATGGACCATGGTAAGATATCTACCTTGTTGATCTGGGGATCCCAGTGTCAGAAAGCACTCCGGATCATAGGATTATCATATGATCTGAGGATTCCGAGAATAGTTGGAGGGTCTTAGGATGTCATCTTTCTTTTTTTCCAGATAGAAGAACATGGAGTGGGTGGCTCTGAACCATTTTGTTCAATTTGTGCCTTGTGGACACCAGAGTGAAAAGAGCCAAGAATGATAAGAAAAGCCTCTTAGTGGAACAGTTACAATGATGGAGTGATGAGCACCCATAAAGAGTGTCAGGATGGAGAGCCCAGGATGAACTGGGGCCATTGAAGACAGCCCAGGACAACAAAGAGTCTTTTCATATGAGGTGCAGAGTGAGGAACAAGGGCTGCATAGATCCCTCACTGCCTAGGGCAGCTGGGGTCTGTGGGAGGAGAAAGGGGAAGGGGCAGTTCTAGTCTGCCCAGAAAGCAGCTGCGCAGGGGCAAGGCGCGGGTCCACAGTCGCACAGGGCGTTGGGGGTGCAGGTGAGGTGGGAGACAGGGTCAGGCTTCCAACCCACGGAGCTCTGTGGTCAGGATGTGGAATGAGCTCCCCAATCTGTGGTGGCCATCTGGGAAGCACAGGGATGAGGGGAGTAGATGCAGCTGCAGAAGGATGAGACTGACCCCGGCCCTCAGACAGATGCCGGTGTTAAAGGAAGGGCTGGGAGTCCATACAGGAGAGGTGAGCACACGGAGGCAGCAGGGTTCCAGCAGGAATAAGCCACAGCAGCCTCACATTATATTCCAATTTGAGAGGCTTCCATCCGGCAGTTTTCATGGAAGTAGATGTGGGAGCAGGGCCTGAGACGGGCTTTATAGGAAAACCTGAGACTTGCCTGCAATTAACCCCAAACAATGCTGATTCATGAGCCAGAGGTAGTCTCAGGGAGGCAGGCAAAGATACACATGCACACAATCATGTTCAAAGGCATGTACAGCCAAATGCGCATGCTGATAGGTGTGCACTCTCATATAAGCACACACACATAGCTCTCTCTCTCTCTCTCTCTCTCTCTCTCTCTCTCTCTCTCACACACACACACTTTGTTGTTCCTTCCTCTATTTAGTTTTAGTTTGCTTTTTTCTGTTCCAATTCTGTTTTTGCTTTCTCCTTAGTATCATTTATTCTCTCCCCCTTTTCTCCCCCACCCCATTTTTAAAGTTTGGGATGATGGCATCAATGGGACATGTGGTGGGATAGGATATCTAACTCAAAATCTGGCATTCTCCAGATTCACAGTGGTGTCAAAAGCTGCCCTGTGGAGTTGAGCAAAATGACATGGGATAGGGTGGCAAAAGATGTTGGGTTGAGAAACACAATGCACCACAATTTTTGCGTAAAAATTAAATGAAATCCAATGCAAGAAACTGTTGGTCTATACACACTTCAACAGAAGATTATCACCACTTTTATTTATATATAATGGAGCATCCTGGTGACCAACTTCCTGCCCTGCATGCCCCTCAGAAGAGGGCAGTCATATCTGCTTGCATGCCACTGAAAGTTCTGGCTCCTGGGATGAGCTGTCTCTGCTTGGAAAATGCTGCCTGGACCAGGAAGGCGGCACTATAGGGTCTCTGCAGAGGTGAGATCAGGGAATTTTGATGCAGGTTCTTGAACATCCTTGGAAATAACATTATCTGGACCCAGACGACTTTGGAGAAGTATCTGAGATTAGAGAGGAGACAGAGTGTGTGTTTTAGTGTATCGTGGGAGTGTTTGTATTAATGTGTATGAATATGTTTGTGCGAACATGTGTGTGTTCGTGTTTGTTTGTGTATGTATGTATTTGTCTGTGTTAAGTGTGTTTATGTGTGTGCGCACAAGTTTGCCTAGGTAAATATATATGTGTGTTTGTGTGAGCTCATGGAATAAAAACTTACTGGTGGGGATTCAAACAGACCTGCTATTATTTGAGAAAGGGAGAAGCAGTTTATCAATTAATTACACCTGGGAGATCAGGCATGGTCTTGGAGATGTTTTTAGCCCATTTTACAGGTAGAGACCTGGAACACTGAGGGGCTGGCTGCTTTGATCAGGGTTACCCTGTAGCTACTTTCACCTCCGTACACTGATGTCTGATGCTAGAAGCAGCCCACTAGGGCTGTGGTCTAGAAAGAATGCTGAGGTGACCCATTTCATCCCGTTAGCACGCAGTATGCATGATGAGGGACTTGGGGACCCAGACCCACATGGGGGGATGACTGTATTTGCATTTATTTTCGCCATAGCGGCTATGCAAAAGCTTTAGTCAGAGAAGAGTGTGTTGAGGTCCCCTTTCCTGCACTTTTGGTAACTTTTGTATTTTAACTCTCTCAGAAAGTTGATGCTGCTTTAATCTCTTTGGGGACTTCTGAAAGAATGGGGCAGGTGGGAGATGCGTGTGCTGTGTGCTCCCTGCACAGGGACGCCGAGGGCAGCTAGTGGATGCAGCTGCCCAACTAGCCCCCGAGTCCCCAGGAGTAAAAAGCCTAGTCACTTCTGTATACTCTGGCTCAGGGGAAGTCATTCCAGTGATGAAGCCTCTAGAATGCTGGTCCAGTCATCACTGTGGCTCTGCCAGTACCTGTGAAAGGGGAGAGTCTGGTTCTATTTCTTAGTTATAGAACCAGATGGCTGGGCCTATGGAGATAGGGCAGTGCTGAAGGCCTTCCTCAGAGAGCTGATGGCATTGCCTCCTAGGTGTCTCCTTCTCAACCACGGCACCTCTGGGGCACAGTCAGAAGCTAGTTCATCTGTGGATGTCCAGTGGTTTGGGACAAGTAGACAATGGACATGGGTAGAGGAGAAGTGAGTGGGATTAGTTGTGGGATGGCTCAAGAGTGAGTCTGGTGAGTGGCGAGGAGGAGGGCTCTAGACAGAAACAGGGCAGGTATGAGGCAAAGGCCAGACACCACCCACACCCACCCTGCCAAGTGTTCCTCTGACCCTCTGGTCACTTGTGCCTACAGAAGCCCTTGCCTGTTCCTCAGTACCTGAAGTGGCCTAGCACACCTGACAACAGGAATTAAAATCAGCCTGCCAACCAGCAAGAAAACCTGCTAATGTGGGTATAAACACATTAGAGTTGTCAGAAAAGTCAAGCTGACAGCTAGACTTGGCTAATACGGTAGAGGCTGTCCCAGTACTGACAGCTGCAGGGATGGTGCGCTGGGTGGTAGCCTCAGCCTGTGTGCTTGCTCACACGTGTGCACATGTGAGTGTGTGTTGTGTTGACATCCTCCCTGACAGAGTCCTGGAGGCGAGCTCTCAGAGTTGGGTGGGGTTGTCACTTCTAGAACAGTCAGGGTGCTTTGGATAGAAGTGGCAAAAGTCAACTTTGGCCAAATCAGAGAAGGAATTTATTAGGATAAGGGGTGAGAGTAGGTCCCACCATCAGAGGGGTACCTGGAGACCTGGGCTGGAGAAAGACAGGGAGGGACTGAGTAGCAGCGGAGAACCTCAGTAGTAGGAGCAAGACTTGGCTGGGAAGATGCTGGGCAGCACAAACGATCAGGTATCTGCTCTATTGTCCCAAGAAGCAATAATCTCCCTCCTCTTTTTGGCTAGCTTAGGGACCTTTTGGTCCAGACAGTGCCTTCTGATTTTTTGCTGTATGTCTCACCTAGGACTCCTCTGGGGGCTGCAGAGGGTAGACAGCAGCGTAGGCTCTTTCTTCTGGACTGGAGAGGTCAGCAGAGTAGAAGTGGCTCTCATCCTGCCCAGGGAAGGCTGTGCCTAGGGCTGGACCTGGGCAATATGGTGACTAAGGCAGGAGAGGGCAGGGTGCTGATGGAGGCCGTGACTTCGCTTGGTAGGCAGGCTCCCGAGCGACCCTCATGTCTGCACACTAGGGCACATCAGCTCTAAAAGGAAGTGGTGCTGAGTTAGAAGCTTCACTGGGAGCAAAAGCCACTTCTAAGCACGTGTTTGGTGCTTACACAGTGTGGGAAGAATGTCCATAGTACCCTGCACTGGCACCCCTCGGGACTCTGGGGCCTTAGTCCTCTGCTGCTGCACCCGCTGTGGCTGCCCATGTACCTCCCTTCCACTTGTGAGCCCTCTATAGCTTTGCTTTTGTGACTCAGGGTGGCCATATCCAGGTGAGGTGAATGCAAGCTCTATAAAGCAGCTCCAGAGTCTCCCCCCAACAAAACCCCACCCCTTTTCTCCCATCCTTGGCTTGTCTATCAAGTCCCTGACTCCCAAAGGACTCCACTCCCTATCAGGGAGCAGAGCAGGGAAAAGAGCGCTTAAAGTTAGCAGTGGTCACTGCATGGTCTCAGCCAGAACAGAGTCCACAGGGAAAGCAGCCTGATTGTACAAAGCTTGGGTGGGAGTAGGGGGAAAGCAGGAACAAGGACTCTAAGATTGGTCCAGAGGAATCCAAACAACCAGTGGAAGCAGGCTGGAGACGTGACGTAGAGAAAGGGGCTGTTAGTGTAGGAGACAGGGAAGGAAAGGCGTGCCACAGGCGCCAAGGTAATGAAGCCATGAACTGTTCACATTGCCTCCCCGATGCTGTGGCTTCCCTAGGACTGTGGATCAGTTGAGGCCAGGCAGCTCCTGGAGGGGGAGCTGTGGTGCTCTCTTTTTCCCTGCAGGGTCAGCTTATTGGTAGGTGTCAGGATCTCCCGTTTTCTGCCCCAGAGCAGGTACCCTTCCCTACCTCTCCAGCTTCTGTGGTTCTGAACCAGACTTGTTAACACAGTCGGTGTTTCTGAGGCTTCCCTGCCCTTTTCTGAATGGAGCCATGGCATATTCATCTGGCGTTGCTGCTCCAGGGCTTTCTGTGGCAGAGACCTGCCTCTGCACGCTGCTGGAGTCTAAACTATCGGAGCTCATTGTCTCTCTTTCTCCTCAGATGACCCTGCTCCTACTTCGCAGACATCAGAGGAAGGCCAGGAAAGGTGGGTTTGTCTGGTGTCGGCCTACATGGGGCACTGAATGACGAGTGCCTGTCTCACTGCCACTGTGTTTTCTTGCATTGGTCAGGTGCATCCAATCCAGGCGTCCCTGGGGGCTTTCTGATCACGTAACTCCTCCTTCAGCTAGAGACTAGTCCTTTGGAACTCCAAAGCCCAATAGATTAATGGCTGCTGGAACATCCACCTTGCTTAGCCTCTCAGGCCCTGCTGATCACATGGCTGAGGAAAAAGGGGCTTCTTTGAGTCCTTCAGACAAAAGATGGAGGCTCATGGAACCTAAGCAGATTCAGGCAGGGCTGCTCAAGAAAGCGGGCCTCCTGGGCTCTGGAGCTGCTGCAGGGAAGGGTGGCCAAGATCTGGCGCATTCTGATCGGAGCCTATCAACAGCACTGGACAAGGCTGGACTGGACAGGCATCTGGGCTACAAGGCCTGCACAGAGCAGAGGCAGGGTTCCTCCACAGAGCTGTCATGTCTCCAGGAGAGGCCAGGCGACATTCAAGCCCTGAAGAGGAAGCCACAGGACCCAGAAGGCCAGCTTGGCATTCAGCAGCTGCCCCAGGATCTCCCCCGAGCCTTGGCTGACAGCACAGAGTGCTCAGTATGGTCGGGTGCAGCCCGGAGTGGGAAGAGAAGCGCATTCAGGAGGCCAGCCTCGCGCCTGGTGGAGAAGCCCAGGTGCTCCCCTGCGTTTCCAGACAGTGGAAACACAGAGGGCCCATGGGAGCTCTCGGGACTCATCACCACTGTGGATATCCCGTGTTGGGCTCAGCTGTCAGCTTTCAAGCTCACGGGAGATTTCTGGAGATTGCACATGCTGTCCCAGAACATTCTATTCTGCAATGCGTTCCACGGGGCTCCCACACCATGGCTGGATCACTCCCAAGTGCAAGCTTCCACATCGCCGACACCTTCTGCCACAGCCTGCCGGGTTCTCTTGCCACCCACGCTCTCATCCCCAGGCTTGCCCACTCAGAACTGGTGTGCAAAGTGTAACCTTGCCTTCCGTTTGACAGCTGACCTGGTCCTCCACATGCGGTCCCACCACAAAAGGGAGCATGGAGGCCCTGACCCGCATTCTAAGAAACGCAGAGAGGAAGTTCTCACTTGCCCCATTTGCCATGAGTACTTCCGGGAGCGCCACCATCTTTCCAGACATATGACGTCACACAGTTAGTGGTTGGCTAAGGAGGAACCCGATGGCCATAGTATCCAGTGCTCGGTGGTGAGGCATGGGGTGACTCCTGGCCTGCATTGAGAAGGTGGTCACAAGTGTCTTCATGATTGTTCCCTTTGCTTCGCAGAGGTGAATGGCTCAGTTATAATTTGACAGATGTCCCGGCCCTTGTGATGTGTTTTCCTGCAAAGCCATTCATTGAAATGGTGAGCTTTGCTCATGGGATTAGGGGATAAGGGGACCCATGACCCAGGGTGCAGGGCTGTTCCTGGCTCTGCTCCCAGTGCTCTGCCTGGAGCACACGGACACAACACCTTGGCTTTTCTGACCAGCAAGCCTGCATTCAATCTGGGCGCTTTCACCGCTGAGCCACAGACTTGGATATGTTTAACTTGCAGGCCCTCAGTTCTCTCGTTTTAAAATGGCGCATTAGCAGAATGTCATCGGTCTTGAGGAAGGTGTGTGGGAAGCGGCCAGCTCCTTTCCTGGTAGGTTGCAAGTACCGAGCACATGGAGCTCATGGTCACTGCTTGCGCTGGTCTGCTACATTACTTGTGAAATCTCAGGGGTGAATGAGGACTGTGTTTCTCTGCCACAAGCCTGCAGCAAAGCTGACGGTGAGCTTGACTTGGTAGACATGCTCAGGCTGCATTCAAGCCTATTGCCTGTCCCTGCTGGGTTACACAGTGAAGCTGGGAA
Organism: Arvicola amphibius; assembly: GCF_903992535.2. Classification (NCBI taxonomy): domain Eukaryota; kingdom Metazoa; phylum Chordata; class Mammalia; order Rodentia; family Cricetidae; genus Arvicola; species Arvicola amphibius. The sequence goes on along the minus strand of NC_052058.2, from coordinate 33,749,857 downwards.
CACCTGATGGCAGCCAAAATGCCCAGCTAGATTCCCAGCTTCTGCCTGGGTCACAAGCCTAACCTTTGGGTCAGTGTAAATCCAGGCCCAAAGTGACCAAGTGGAAAAGTGGCCTGGCTGAATCCAGAGAGAGGAAAACAGAAATACATCACTTATTCAGCCTGATTTCTGGGTGCCATCCTTCCTTGTGATCCTGAGTTGGGCAGGAAAGAGCAACTGGAGGCCACTCAGAATGAGGTCCCCAGGAGGCACTTTATATTTTCATACCGTCCCCAAACACTATAGGACAAACTTGAAAAGGTTGACGACTTCCCTAAGGCCACCACTCTGGTGTATTGGTGGAACAAAATAATCCTGTGACCTACAGATCTGAGTTCTGTCTCTTCCAGCATGCTGCATGTCTGCTTAGCTAGTGTGGTCATGGAGCGTACGGCATGACTCAAGGATTGGAACTTGAGTCTGGCTTAGTCTCTTCATGTCCAGTTTCAACTTAATCTTGCTACTTGTGCACAAACACAGACACATAAACACATACAGAGACACACACAGATATACACAGGCACCCACACAGAGACTTACATAAACACACAGAGACAGACACACACAGACACAAACACATACAGATATACACAGACACACACAGGCACAGACACACACAGAGAGACTTATATAAACACACAGATACAGACACACAGAGACACACACTGACACAAACACACACAGATACACACAGACACAGATATACACAGACACACAGAGAGACTTGCATAAACACACACACAGATACAGACACACACAGAGAGACACACACAGACACAAACACACACAGATATACACAGACACACACAGGCACAGACACACAAAGACACAGACACACACACTCACACCCCACTTGAGTACTTTTCTCCGTCTTTTATACTAAGTAGCATAAAGATCTGCCTTGTTCACTGTAGTGCTCCTCACTAGAAGGAGTGGGAGTTTTGCTGTTTGTTTCCTGCTGTATTCCCATCACCTTGGACAAAGCATACACACAATAGACACTCAACAGGTATCTGCTGAAAGAAATAATAAATGGATGAGTTAATAAATGAATGATCTGCCTGACTCTAGCTTTGTTCCTGACAACTCTGGTGTTGGCATTGGGGGATAAGAGGTGGAATCTGTCAAGAGCGTGTTCATGCTTATTTCTGGCACAGTGGATTGACCCATGGTTTCTATGCCATCTCTTTGGAAGGGCCATGGTTCTGCAAAAGGTGCAGACGATGCTTAGGATTGGTGCCAACACAAGCTGTTTGGCAGTCTTTCAGATTTACAAGTTCAAGGATGTTCAGGAGCTCATGACTTAGGATTTGTTAGTGACACAGCTCCTCAGAGTGAGCACGCTGGGCTCCCCGACTTCCTCAGAGTGAGCACACTGGGCTCCCCGACTTCCTCAGAGTGAGCACGCTGGGCTCCCAGGCTTCTCCGGAATTCAAGGCCCCTCTTGTGTCCTCCTCCTTCACATCACTTTAAACTATGACTTCCTAACTTATCTCTTTCATAAAAAACAGTCTGGATATTTTTCATTCCTCAAAATTCACGCTCAAATCCCAGTTCCCTGTTTTCTCTCTGACGTCATGGCAGAAAAGAATAACCTCTGACCTTGGAGGAAGTCCTCACATGAGACATTTCATCTGCTGACATCCGTCCCTCTTTTACGTTCTAAAACTGTGAGCCAAAGATTCCTGTTGTTAATAACTGCCCAGTCTAGGGATTTTGTTACAGCAGCCTGAACAGAGGGGGCAGCTGCTTCCGTACACTGTTCACTTATTGCTTCTAGGGCGTAGAGATGACTCAGTGGTCCTCAGTTCTTCTTGTTCTTCCACGGGACCCAAGCTGGGTTCCCATCAGCTGCGCTGGGCTGTCACAGGCCTGAAACTCCAGCTTCAGGGGATCTAATACCCTCTTGTGGCCTCAGGGGATCTGACACCCTCTTTTTTAATATTTATTTATTTATTTATTATGTATACAATATTCTGTGTATCTGCCTGCAGGCCAGAAGAGGGCATCAGATCTCAGTTCAGATGGGATGGTTGTGAGCCACCATGTGGTTGCTGGGAATTGAACTCAGGACTTTTGGAAGAGCAGACAATGCTCTTAACAGCTGAGCCATATCTCCAGCTCCATGATTGTGGCCTCAGGGAATCTGACACCCTCTTGTGGCCTCAGGGGATCTGACCCCCTCTTGTGGCCTCAGGCCTGTCAGCACCCACCAAGGACAACCACTCCCACATCCATAAATAACAATTTAAAAAAATCTTGGGAAAATTAAGGCTTCTAAGAAGTCCTTAGGGACAAGGGATTGTGACTCAGTAGTAGGGTGCTTGTCTAGTATGTGTGAGACACAAGGCTCAGTTTCCAGCCACGCAAAAAGATAAAAAAGAATTTGGAAATGAGACTAAAATAAGATGCGGGAGAATTGTCTGTGTTCTGTCAATCATGTTATAAATAAGCGCTGATTGGCCAGACAGAAAATATAGGTGGGAAAACCAGACAGGAAGTAGAAATGATGTAATGAGAAAAGGAGAACTCTGGGAAGGAGGAAGTTGGTTCCTCCCACTCAGACACAGATCACTGAAGCAGCAGGATGTGATCTACACCACTGAAAGAAGGTACTGAGCCACATGGCTAACATAGATGAGAAAAATGGGTTAATCAAGATGTGAGAGTTAGCCAGTTAGAGGCTAGAGCTAATGGGCCAATCAGCTTTGTAACTTATAGAGATATATGTGTGATTTTGTTTGGGGCTAAACAGTTGTGGGAACCGGGCAGAACAGAAACCCAAACAAGCAGGCCTGGCCCCTTCATGTTACAATAAGACATTCTTTATTCAACTTACTAGGCAAGGTCTTTACCCAATTTGTATCCTGAGCACTTAGAGCGCTGAGTTTAGACCACCATTGAGGTTTTCCTTGACTATCATCTTGGAAACAGCTACAACCACTATGATGCCAGGTCCTCATTCTGAGCTTGTTGCAGATTCCTGGATCTTTAGGTCAGGGATCTAAACGCAAATGACTGTATATGGTTAGGAAAACACATACAGGCGAAGGTGCCGGAGCGCAGGCATGGCGGCTGCATGCCTCAGTGACAGGTCTTATCAAGAGCTTGGGTAGGTTTCCTGGGGGGAGCCCCCTCAGGTCCAGCCTGGAATGGGATAGAAGAGAGAGCAGCATAACTGAGTGCCACCTCCAACCCCTCGACACCTCCATGGCAATGAGTTCCCATGGGGCATGACCTGGAATAGACTAAAAGAGAGAACAGCAAGCCAGGAATTAAAGAAAGTAGTTGCCGACTAACTCAGCTGCTGTTTAACGCAGATGGGCAGATGAGTGCCTTCTTGGGGTGACTCAGAGGAGCGTTTCCTGGACTAGGACTGGGATCTTGATACCTTGCTTCCTTTCAGTGCATCCTGGCAATGAAAGTGACGTGGGCAATGTGGGATAGACTTGCTGATCCATGTCTGTGCAGAGGATGAAAGAGCTGTCACCTGGTGCCCCCAAGTCTGATGACGTCTAGCTGTTGAATGGGCTGGGGGCTAGGCCCAACCCTTCTAACCTCACTCCTGGCCCTCCCCTCATGAGCTCTGGAAGAAAACATGCTACTCAGGATGAAAGTGTGAAAAGCCAATTCAGCTCTTGCTTCCTTCATCCCCCGGGAAGAGATGACGCCCCCTAGAGGTATCCACAAGCCATTTCTCCAGATATTTCCCTTATCCCCACCATTTTCACAGTTTTCTTTTTACCAGTCTTGTTACAGGTAATATATTAAATGAAATATAAATCCTCTAAGATAGCCCCCTCCCCCCTTAAGGAACTTATTCTGTAATGGGATATGATTTAAGACACTTCTTAGGAGAGACTGTTTAGAAATCATTTGTATGAGGGATGCGAAGGAAAAGGAGGAGGTTTTAAATTTTGTTTTCCCTCTTTTATCCATGTTGTGTGTCCCAGGGCTGGGGGCAGGGGACCTCTCGGGTCTGGTCCCCTTGCTATCCTAAAATCCTGAGATTAAGAGACTATTTTCAGCACTAGCCAGCAAGGCAGCAGCTAAGTCCCTCTGGAACCAGTTGGTGGTAGCTAAGTGCCCTCCTGTGGAGACTAGAGGGAGAGCTTCCTGGCCCAGAACTGGGATTTAATATGCATACCTTCCTTTCATTTCACGTGGTAATGGTGGTGACCCTGGGCACAGTAAGGTAAAAGATAGATCAGGGGACTCTCCTCTGTTGTGTTGGCCTAGCCTCAAAATAGGGGTTCTGTGGGGATCACTATATGCTCTTCTCCTCCTCCTTGTTGAATGGAGTGTGATCTCTAATGCGTTGACAGAGAACAACAGAAGCCTCTTAGGCATGTCTTGCCCCACAACCGGTTTGGAGTCTGGGACTCTTACAATCCTCTAACCTTGCAGGTGATGGGAACGCCCGGACTATTAGAACCAGCTGGACTCTCAGGGGCACGCCAGCACCCTGGACAAAGGTCATGGGGTTGCCCCATCCCTTTCTGCTTATAGTATTAAGCTCCTTCTCCATCTGGTCTGTAGGAAGGGACAGGTAAGTCTGACCCTTGAGAGGAATGCTCCTAGAGAACAAGGCCTTTCAGTAAGATTAACCCCTTACAGCCCATATATGAGGCAAAAAGCTGGACAGGAACCAAGCTGGGGCCTCAATTCAAGAGAGAGAATGACAGAGAGTGCCAATAATAGAGTAATGTCAGATATTGACTCACCGGACTCTGATGATTGTGTGACCGAGGGGCCTGGACAAGGAAGGGTGGTGTCTGAGTGTCTCAAAGTAATATATGGGAGAGTCCAAGAAGCTAAGTTGGGAATAGGAGTTGCCTTGGCTTGATGGACCTGAGAGTGTGCTGGTAATAAGTGCAGACATGAGTTTCTGGGACCTGTGTGTGCGTTGTTCCTTTCCTCTTTCACTCTATCTGTGTCTCCAGATAGGTACCATGAGCCGCTCACATAAGGAAGACTGACTCGGTTTGCTATGCAGAGAATCTTAGCGTCTTTTAACTTCAAGTTCCCTTTCCAGGTCCGGGTCCAGGGGATACTGGAATGTGATGGAAACATTGGAATCTTCAGGCAGACAGATGCGGGTTGAGGTCCCACCCATTCCCTCACCAGTGGTGCCAGCCAGCTCTATTCTTTTAGAGGAAACAGCCTGGCTGATGGAGGCAGAGGGGGACCTCTGGAAGGAGCCTGGATTGTATTCAGACTCCTAAGAGTAGTCTGAGGGATCCGGCTGGAGAGTGGGTGGAAAAAAATCAGTGACTTAGGACCACAGCTGACATCATCCCCGGAAGATGCCTCCTGAGGATGCCGCTGCTGTTGGTCTGCCCCTGCCCCCTGGGCATCTGGAGGGATGCGGATGCCTTGACTCTCTGGTCACTTGTTCCAGATTGAATCTTCACCCCAGGTTCCTCTAACCAACCAAGGCAGAACCAGCTCACTCCCAGAGAGGTGGGCTCCCAAGGTATCCACTGTTGAATCAGAAAAATGATGGCATCTGACTTTGGCTAGACTTCTGATTAACTGTAATTTCTCACAGATGTAATATTTACGTCCCCTAATGAACACATGAGGGAGCTGAGGCCCGAAGAGTGAAGTAAGTCTCTCGGAATCACACAAGCAGGGAGAGACTGTACTGGTCTTTGCACTGAGGCAGGCTGACTCTAGTCTAGGACCATTGCCTCTTAGGGACTCTTCTCTAGGCAGTGCAGTTGGGACTGAATCGCCCCAGAATGCAAACTGTAGGTGGCCCAAAGGAGAGCAAGCCTACTGTGTGGCCTCAGGCAGGTTTCTGAGCTTCCTGCATCTTAGTGGCCTCCCATTTGAAGGGTGGCGGTAATGGTTGCTCATGTGAAAACTAAGAACTTTGATTATCCTCCCTGTGGAACATCCATGGGCTCCCTAACATCTGCTGCCCCCAAAGCGCTTGGTCTCAGGCCTAAAATCTCCATCCGTAAATGCCTACAGTGCCAGATAAGGAGAGAAAAGAACGCACAGAAAAACCTCTGGTGCTGTGATTCCAGACACAATTTTGTCTTTTGGGATAACTGCTATATCTGGGAATTGTGCTATATGCTTATTATGAGGACCTAGAACAAGAACAAAATATTAAAAAGGATGATAGAAATACCACTGACAGGTCTCTCAGTAAGAATTAAATCAGGTTATAACCTAAACTAGAGGAAGAAGTGAGAGAGGGAAGAGAGGAAGGGAAAGAGGAGGAAGGAGGGCGGGGATTCCTAAAATTTAAATGCCTAAGCACCACAAAGCACTCACACATTTACCTTATAAGGGAAAACAGAGGCCATGTCATGAGATTACTAACAAATCCCCCAGCTATTGTCCCACTCTATGTAGCCAGACAGGACCTGCAGTGTTGCCTTGCCCTGGATTGGAGAGAGTCTAGACAGCGTCAGTTCAAGCATGTCCCTTGAAGTTTGGTTGCTGTACTTGGAAATCTTTGCTCTTTGGTTGGGAGGTTAGAGTTCTGTTATCTTCGGAAAGCTCTGCCACTTTATCAGGGCCTGGCCAGTTACAGCTTAACCTTCCCAGAAGCCAGGGCTAAACAATACAGGTGTGTGGTCCTGTTTTAATTATTTTATCTTTAAATTAGTTTTTTAAAGCATTGGAAGCAAGTTGTATGAATCCCAGGGCACCAGCCAGAGGCTTTGCTCCCTACATCACCTCTGGGCCCTAGAGCTCCTCGCTTTTGGTAGGGTGTCTGGGGGCTGTAGCCGGGGGGCAGTATAGACTTGCATCCTGTTATCCTGCCATTCAAATGTGATGACTGCGCACCCAAGACCACGGGGCAGATGAGAACAAAGGTGACAGGTGTTTGGTGGGTCAAGTCATAACCACAGGGTCGTGGGGGAGCGATGGGATACATAAGGAAGGGCTCTAACCTCAGAAGCCATGAGCTGCAGGTGGCCGCTGAGTACCAGAAACACACAGATAGATGTGCAACAGCCTCAAATTGCACAGCACTGCTGAAAGATCACACAGAAGCCATCTACTCAACACCATTGTTATTCTCTGATAGTCTCAAGAGGGTATTGTGGATACAGGAAGTCAGATAAAGGACAGAAATGGGCTCAGACTTAGGGTGGTTTGATTTGGGATATTACTCTACCATAGGCTTGTTTGGGTATTAAAAGCATCTTGACTCAGTGATATTATCCATAAAGGAGGAACTTACAGAGGATAGTGCCGTCCCAAGTTAAAGAATAGCTGAAACATTGGAAAGTACTACCAGCATTAAGCACGTCTCTCCTTGGCTTCTTGAAAGGACGGCTACTACAGAAAGCTACTCTCACGTGTGCTTTACATCTGTGGCTGGTGATAGGCTCGTACTAGAGCCCCAGCAGTGGCCCAGAGGACCTGCCATTGCTACTCTTGCCGTGGAGACCCTTCTTGGGGACCCTCGGTTTCTGCGTCACACTCCCAGGGCCCGCTGGAGGGTCTCCTTGGCTCTTGTAAGGGCCACTTCTGAAGGAACAATCACATCAGGTGTCACACCCACCCCTTCCCACGAGCTGCCGTCTGCGGCACCCACAGAGCGAGCTGTGGGGATGGTGATGTAGAGGTGGGTGTCATCCACGTGGTAGGTCTGTGGTGGCTGGCAGCCTCCACTGGTCACTTCACCAACGACCAATGCCCGGCCCAGCCTCTTCATGATGTAAGTGAATTCCTCAGCGGCGCCAGCTGTCACACCACTCGTGAGGATGGCCACATTTTTCTTGGAACCGTAGCGCTCACCTGGAAGACAGAGGCCCTTCAGCACAGAAGCAAATCAACACCTCACCATTTCTGCACTATCCAGATGAGATGAAGAGGAACACAGGGTTAGTCTTGCTCTTTTGTGTCGATATGTGGGCCACTGGCCTCAGGCTGCCTCTGTGTTTCAGGCAAGAAAGGCATGCCTTTTCCTGAGTTTTTGGCATGCAGCTGTGTCCTGAGTAATGGTACCCCCAACTCTAACCGGAGAGTCTCTTTGCTTTGGGCCCCCAGAAGAGCAACATTTGTTACTTCATTGTTTGGTGGTTGGTTGAAACTTTTGAGTAGCTACATTAACAAGTATAAAAGTAAACAAGCTTGTATAGTTATAAAGTTAAACAGACAAAATTAACTTTAATCATGATTTGATTAGACAATATGTCAAAGACACATTTATTTAAAATGAAATCATTGCACCGAAGCACAGGGGTTCAGCTCTCTGCTTCTCCCTGCCCACTTCTCCTGTTAGGGCTCCCCCTATCCTTTCTCTCATTTCTGAAACAGGTGTTCTAAATCTGGTGTGGATGTTACACTGAAAATCCATCTCAGTAAGGACCACTCACATTTAGGGTCTTAGTGGCAGAAGGTGTTCTAGAATCTTTAAATCTGAGGTTATCCTAACCTTCTGGTTTTGAACATCTGTTTAAATTTAGAATTCACCTGATTCTGATTGTTTTTCTCCTTGAGAGTTTTCAGTGTTATTGGATAAATCCTGGAAGCTATGGTGACAAAACACTCATGCAATGGGAAAGTGTAGAAAGGAAACAGGCACATCTCCGGTCAGAGGTACCCTATTGGCATCCCTTATGGCCTCGTGGGGGATGGGAATACAGGATCCACACAGGGCCCTTGATTCTGCATGCTGGGCAGAGGGAGGGAGGCCATTCACCAAGAAACATGGCTTTGGGAGTCAGGGGTCTATGAAATCCAGGGATGCTTCTGCTGCTCTGGATGTTCTCGGGCCCAGACAAGTAAAGGAAGGCCTGTTAGAATCTGGACGTTTCTCCAGACAGTTGTGATGAGCTGCTACCGAGAGTTCAAACAAGACAAGCTCTGAAAACACCCATTTGATTAGCAAGGTGTGTGTGTGTGTGTGTGTGTGTGTGTGTGTGTGTGTGTGTGTGTGGTGGGGGTGTCCTGGTTCTGCATTTGTTCTACAGGCTGCTAACACTACCGTCAAGAGTGGGGGACATGCAGGTGTCAAGCAAAGTAACATTCGAATCTTGGCTCTTTCACTTGTCAGCTGAAGGATCCTAGACAAGACATTCAAGCCGTCTAATGCCCACTTTTCTTCTCTAGACGTGTGCTCTCAGATCCTGAAGGGTGTCCTGATATTACGTCCAATGGACCAGAACAGAGACCATATGATCTGTTATTGTTATTTTTATATACTCTCAAGTTGTCTTTCTCTGTTTTTTTTTTCCAAGAAAGTTTTAAAATGAGAACAGGGAGAAAAAGACTTCATTTACCTGTGAGCTGAGTGTGGGTCCAGAGTTCGCTGACAGAGTCATTGGGTCGGCTGTAGATCTTGTCCAGCAGAATAGGGGGTGACTCATCAAAGAAGTAGGAACACAGGGCTGAGATGGAGGAGGTGGGGCCGCCAATGTTGAACCTGAGGGAAGCAGAGACAAAGAGGGTTGGGCTCACAGAGAGATGCTCAGAGTCCCCTAGAGCTTGGGTCTTTGTCCTGTGCAGAAGGGTTCTAATTTCACGACATCTCTGCCCTTTGTCCCTTGTTAATGTAGCTACTCAAGGGGAGCCTTCGCAGTTCCATGGGTGACAGGATCCAGGGGATTCCACAAAGCACGAGCTTCTTGAGACTAAAAGAGTCTGTGATCAATTACTTTCAGAAAATACTGGCCGGGTGTGGCAGCTCGCACTCTTAATCCCAGCACATGAGAGGCAGAGGATGGGGGATTCCGCAAGTTCAAGGCCATCATGGCTTCATAGTGAGTTCCAAGTCATCTGGGACTACACAGTGAGACCCTATCTCAAAAGAACAACAGCAATAATAACAAAAGAAAGAATCAAAAAGAATGAAAAGAAAATCCTGGATTTGGAGCCTGCTCATGTATATTAGTGTATTAGAGGCTCTGATGAGTCCTGTAATTAGGAATTTGTTGAAATTGTTTTCCCACATATAAACCATGGACTGCTCCTCTGCATCCATACTGCGTATGAATAGAACACAGAATCTATTAAGAGTAGCAACCCAAGTTACTAGCGACCCTTGATGTGGTAGAAAACTCAAGATTGTGGGAGTACAGGGGGGTGGGATGCATTCAACCTTGCATGACCCTTGCCTCTCTGGGGATGACAATGCATCAGGAGACTCTTCCAGCGGACAGTCAGGAGCCATCAGGGCTCTTGCCCTCAGCATCTGACCCCCAACCCCAAGTCAGAACAGTCTAGGCCAAGGGTGTCTGCAGCTGGGCTTCTCCTTAAAAAATAAGGAAGATATTTAATTTAAAAAAAAGATGCTTGCCCTGGTGTTGGCTCTGGTATTCGTTAAGGTGTCTAAGGAATAAAGTGACCAGCTGGGTGTGTAGAAAACCTGGCCACAGAAAACGATCTCGCAGGGAGGAGGCCAGGCTCGCTGTGATTCAGCGCCACCTAGTGACTATTTGTAGTCATGCAAGAGCTGCAATTACAACAGGCCTGGGTGCTTAGGTGGGCAGCTGCTTGAGTCTTTCTCCAGCAGCAGGGAAGTGGAAAAGGTTCACATGGGAGACATGCAGCCTGATCTTTCTCGTACTGGCGGGTGGTGCCCGGGACATACCCACCAATAGGCCTGGGTCTGGGGGGAGGCTTGAGTCTGCCCACTGCCCGAGGACTCTTCTGCTTGGAGGAGTGGGGTTGGTGATGATGGGGGTCAGTGGGAGGAACTCACCCCATAAGAACTGTTTTTCTTTCTTTTTTTCAGAAGCAAAGGGAGGTGAGTGAGTGAAGATGTCCAACAACCATTTTGTCATTTAAAGATTTCTTGTTACAACAGCATCTGTTCATTTTCAAGTTGTCCTAGGGACCCTGGCTTTGTGGTGCCCAGGAGAATGGCTGTCTTGGGAGTGATGTTGCAGAAGTACAACCACAGTGGAGGGCTGACAATCAGGATTATGGATTATACAACCCCCACCCCCAGAGCTACTGACATAGGGTTGGCATGGGGCCATGGATCAGCAGTTTTTATCTTTCTTATCCCTGCTCCCCATCATTTGATTTCTTTTGCCTGGCAACAGATGTGGGGTAACTCTTCATCCGAAATACACATTGAGATCACGGGGGAGCTTAAAAAATTACCAGTGCTGAAGTCCTTTCAGCTAATAAGATTTGAACTTATGGGCTAGCTGGCCAGATCCCTGACAGACTGGTGGCCTGGTTCCTTTCAGCTCCTTGATTGTGTCGTGGGGTCCCCCACGCCCTCTGCTTTGGCCTGGAGCTCTGCCTGCCTTCAGCCAGTACCATGGCTCAGCCTGGAATCTCTGCCTCATGCACTGACCTCATGTCGATGATCAGGGCGTCCGTGTGCACAATCTTTTTCCAGACATGTTCCACCAGCAGCTCAGAGACCTGGGTAAGCAGCTCACAGTCCCCAAACATGTCGAACCTCAGGTAGCCAATGTTGTCCTCCAGCACGTTTGTGTGGAAAGAAAACTTGATCAGATCTTCGAAGGCTTCCGGGGAAGGGATCTGAAAGAGTGGAAGCCTCGCTTAGATCAGGAGAGCAGTAAAAGGCAGAGCCCGGGAGAGCGGTGCCACGGGCTACTGAGGAAATGGGAAAGAGTTAGTGGTAGCTGGGAGGGTAGCATGCGGGCGATGGGCCTGGGATGGGAGCCATGTGTGACATCCTTGCAGAGAATGCTCAGTCTACCAGTCCCTCAGCTGGTGTCTGGAGAGTTATGGCTCTTCCAGCTTCACCAGACACTCCTTACGTCCCTGGGCCCATCTCCTCTGCTGAGACATGAAGGCAAGAAATTAGCAATCTTTTTCAGCGGCCTGGCCCTGGGACAGGTCCTTCGTAGCCCTCATCACATTTGACAGTCATCCTGTATAGCGACACAATTAATTTTATCTTTCCAGGACACTTCTGCAGCACAGACAAGGTGACTAACTTGTCTGAGACCATTACAGACAGGAACAGGTGAAAAAAGAATCCACTTCAAATTCAATCCGCTCTTTCACTCTCTGACCCTGGCTGTGCTGGAAAAACAAATCAAAACAAATACACAGGCAAAAAAAAAACTTGACAGTTTTGGAAATCGGGGTCCTGGAAACCTAGTACAGACCCCCCCTGCCAGTATGGCTCTACTTGTTCTCCCCCACATACTGTTGTAGGTGGTGGGACTCAATGACCTAGACAGAGGTGGTCTTGACAGTGGCCCAGAGCCCTTCCTTTCCCGTAGCTCTTGTCTGATTTCAGGCGCTTGCCCTGCTGCCGGCTCCCTGTGGAAACTTGAGTCTTATATCTTTGTGCTCTCTGCCTCTAGATGTTTCCATGTGGCAGAAGTCTATGTAGCCCTAGCATGCGAGAGTCCTGATCTCCCACGGTTGGAGGACAGACGCTGAGAGACGCCTTTCGCCAGCAGAGGGCTGGTTCTCGGAGGCACTCCCCACACTTGCCAGGTGCCAGCAGTATCTGCCATGCCCTTACTTCCTCCTTGTCCTCTTAGCACCTCCCAGCCAAGCCACTGGTGAGAGAGTGGGTGGAGAGGTGGTGGGAGAGCTCTGTGATGGAAGGTTTAGGTAGAATGGCACGGGGCCGGGAGGGGGGGGGGCTCTGTGAATCCCATGCAGTTTGGCCTTACCCTGGTCATTTCCCTTTCCACACCCTCCCAGCTGCCACAATCAGCACCCATTGGTGCTCCGAGGTTCTTTGGTGCTGACTTTCAAGTTTTCTGACTGCAGCCACTTTGCTTCAAACTCCCCATCAAGCTGTTCCTTGGAACAGACAAATATTCACACACCTCACGTCAGGATGTGTACTGGTCATTGTTTGGAGGGAGGATGACAAGTGGACTCTGCACACAGGCTTTTGGGATGCGCCTTAGTGCCCAGCCACTCCAGAACCCGTGTCGCATCTAAACGCTTTACCTCTAAGGACACAGTGCACCCACATAAACTTCATCCTTTCCAGAAGGGGAAAATCCCCTGTTGGAGCCTCAGACAACTTGGCGACTCCCTTCCCCATCACTGATAAACTCATGAGAACTCTTGTCTTCTACCTGGAGATACAGTCTTGCATTGCGCATGTAGGCACACACATGCTGACAACGGGAACAACTCACTCCCAGGACTGGACCAGGCCAAGTCTTTCTTGTATCTTACCTGCATGGGCACAATTCCAGGAATGCGATCTTTGGCATCTTCTGGGATGTGTGCTGTCTTCAGGTGTGGGTCGCCAGAGAGCATTTGCAGGTCTGCTCCCAGCATCTCAGCTAAGGCCCCTTCTGAAGTCACCCTTGCATACCGGCTCTGCAGACGACTCAGCTTGGCAGCCATCTTGGCTCCCAACTCAGGGGAGGCATAGTTATCTGCCACTAGCTTCCCAGCTGTCTGCAGTACTGTGGGCACCTTGGCGCGCAGGGCTACTATGTCCTGGGCTGTGGAAAGGGCCTCACTCATGGGCACAGTGATGTCGGGTTCCACACCAGCCAAGTCCCAGGCCTCGCCAGTGGTAGCACTCAGAGCCATCTGGGTAGGCATGGAGGCATATAAGGTGCTGTTGCCCACCTGGTAGATGCCCACAGAGAGTGCCCCTCCGGCTGTGGGCTCTCCAATGACTGTGGCCCGCTGTAGGTCCTGCATGGTATGAGCAAAGGCCTCGGCTGCAGAGCCACTGGTGTGGCTCATGAGGATGTAGAGGTCCTTGTGGGGACCATAGCGTTTCCCAGCAACCAGTGGCAAGGTCCATATCTCTGTGACCCTAGATGTGGCCCTATCAAAAACAGAATAGAGGTGCTGGCGGGGTTCCGCCTCGAAAAAATAGGAGCAGAGCAGGGGCACTGCCGAAGAGTAGCTGCCAGGATTGTAGCGCAGGTCAACAACCAGAGCCGCTGTGTCCACGAGCCTCTGCCACACCAGTCGTACTAGCTGAGGCCCGATGGCCTTCACTGTCTCAAGCTCAGCCATGGCATCGAAACGCAAGTAGCCCAGCTGACCTGGTAGCACATCGGTTTTGAACAGAGCCTCGATGAGATAGGAGAGTTCCTCTGGGGAGGGAACAGCAGGGGGTGGCAGAGGCACCTCCTCTGCTACCAGCTCACCAGGGCTGTGGAACACCAGCAGGCGATGGTCCTCAGATACCTCCTGCAGGTCAGCTGTGAGCTGCGAAGCCAGTGACTCCAAGTCCACAGCCGTGCGGTAGGCTCCTTGCGCCAGCTTGGAGCGTAGGAGAGCTCTGGCCTGCCCCGCGACCTCTGGCCTGGCGTAGTGAGCCTCCAGCAGGCGACCGGTGCCTTCTACCAAGGTACCCAGGCTGCGATGGAAGTCCAGAACCTCCTGAGCTCTCTCTAAGGCCTCTTCAGCCAACACAATGGCATCCGGCACCACACCACCACCCAGCCAGGCCTCGCCGTGGTTGTCAATAAAGGTGAGCACAGGTACAGTGAGTGCCAAGCCGCCCTCCGGCGAGTCCAGCAGCGGCACCGTGCAGGTGTGCAGCAGGCTCCCTGCTGTGATTTCACCTACCAGGGTGGCCCAACCCAGGGACTGCATTAGGAAGGCGAACTCCTCAGCAGCGGTAGCCGTTCTGTGACTCGTAAGCAGATACACCCCACGCTGGTGGCCGTATCGTTGGCCTAGCAGCTCCCTGTGACTGAAGTGTTCCTGGGTGACATTGTTGCGGCGGTCATAGGTGGTGAAGAGGCGCATAGGGCCAGCCTCGGGGCCCTGGAAATAGGATAGCAACAGAGGCACAGTAGAGGATGGCCCCCCAGGATTGTGGCGCAGGTCCATGATGAGGTGCTCTGTGTCCTGCAGGGGCTCCCACACCTGGCGCAGCACATAAGGGCCCAGTACCCTCAGCGCAGAAGTGTCAGCAAATCTGTCAAAGCGCAGGTAGCCCACGTTGCCCGGCAGCACGGATACCTGAAACACAGAGTCCACTAGGGCCCTCAGAGCAGCTTCTTCCTTGGGCACCTCAGGAGCGGCTTCTGGAGGGTCGTTAGGCCCAGTCTCAAGCCTAGAGGAGCTTTCTCTGGGTCCAGTGACTCTCACCAGGAGCCTGGGATCCTCGGATACAGCCTGCAAGCCAGCATTGAGCTTTGTCACTAGGTCTTCCTCCGAGACCACAGCTGAGAAGTCCATGCTAGCCAGGCGGTGTAGCAGGCCTGGCACTCGGTCCACCAGTGTGTAATAGTCCTGCAGGGCTTCCTGAAGCCGGAGCACCACCCCTGGAAGGGCACGGCGCAGGGTGAGGATGGCCAAGGCCTTTTCTAGAGCTTTCTCTGCTGGTATCCCCACGCAGGGCAGCACTCCACTGCCTTCCCACGTCTGGCCACCTCCTCCCAAGGGCCCCAGGGACCTGGACACAGGCAGTGTGAGGAAGAAGTTGGACTGGCCTATTCTCAGCTTCTGCAGGTCCAGGGCACCACCCTCCGTCCGCTCGCCCACCACGATGCCCCTCCGCATCTGCTTGAGGATGTAGGCGATGTCCTCAGCCACACCCCCAGTGCGTCCACTGGTGAGGACTACCACGTCTTTGTCAGCGCTGTATCTCTCCCCTAGGACCTTGGGCAGGGTCCAGATCTCGGTGGTGGTATTGGAGGGGCGATCATAGATGGTATCCACGTGCATGACGGTGTTCCCAGGGTACAAGTAGGAGATGAAATAAGGGATCCCAGAGATGTGCCCACCAGCACAGTCCCGGAGATCGAGGACCAAGGACGAGGTGTCCATGAGCTGCCTCCACATATGGGTCACCAAGAACCCCCCCAGCTCACTCAGTACCTCCTGGCCGGGGAGGTCATCCACTCTTAGGTAACCCACGTTGCCCTCAAGGACTTCATGGTGGATGCTCTTCTGTAGCTGGGCCAGCAGTTCTTCTTGGGTGAGGTTGGTGAGTGTCGCTGCTGGCTGGGGAGCCTCGAGGGTGGTGGGCTCATAGGAGATAAAGAGGCGTGGGTCATTCAAGGAACTCTGCACTCCGGCTGTCAGCACATGGGCCAGCGTCTGAGGGTCTGAGATGCCCAGAATCTCACGACTCTTCATAGCCTGCTCAATGGCTGCTTGCATTCCCATCAGGTTCTCGGGGAAGCAGTAGTTATCCAAGAGGACCTTGGCCAGGTCCAGCACCAGGCTCGACTGGAACAGGTGCTGCATGGGGTCTGCCAGAACACAGAGCAGTGTGGGCAAGACCAGGACCCATTCTCTCATCATTGGGATCCCAGGAGCCCTGTCTCCTGAGTTAGAGCTCCCTTAACTGTCTACAAGACCGGGATCCTGCTCTCACAGCTGCCTTTCTCCCTTGTCCTTCTTAGCAGGCAGACAGAAGGTCTGGGGCTCAGCGTGGGAGTTAGATGTGAGGCTTCCAGCTCTGGTAAGCCTTTAATCCTGTCTAATTCAAGTGCGTGCACCAGGGCACTAGGAAGAAGAGGCCAGGGTGGTTTGACCCGGAAGAAACACGGCATCTCATCTTGCTGAGCCATGTCTGCACAGAGTGACACAAACAGTTGTGTTTATTTTGAGCTCCTGCCACGCAGTAGGTCCTGTGCTGTGCTTTCCACACTCACAGTGTTTACTAAAGCCTTGCAAATGGGAGTTGTTAATCTACAAATAAATATCATTTTCCCACTACTGTGGGTGACCCACGGCTCTGGAATCAGGTAGATGTAGTTGGAGGTTCTGCGGCTGTCTCTTCCATAGATTAGGAAAACATCTCATTTATTCAGGAGGCTATGTGAGTTATTGGGTAGATTAAACATGAAAGTTTTCACAAAGCAGTGCAGTGTCTGAAAGTTACCAATGAGGGCGCCATCACAAGTCTATAACAGGTCACATATATATTTTGTTGCCAGGGAGTTCAGTAGCTAATTGATCTCACCATTTCAGATGGGGACCCGTGAGAAGCAGTGAGAAGAGGCTAGGAAGTCCACCATTATCTCAGTGCCAAGGCCGAGTCTGGGACCGTTGCTGGGCTCAAGAACTGAAGTGTGTTCCTATACCCTGCTTATGCTTCTCGGTACAACAAGGTCCCCTCACAAATTTGCAACAAGATAAATGAAGTGTCGGGATTTCCATATCCAGTGTGACAGGTTAGAGGAACACGGCCTCAGTAGCTCCAGATCAGATCAGGTTAACTGTGAGATCAAGTGAGCATTGTTCTCTGTGTGCGTGAAGACTCCTGTTGGCTAAGGGTTCAGCTTCAGCCCAGTGCTTGCAATGAGAAGTGAGTGGCTCTTGGTGGCCCCAAGTCACACAGAGACTACAGGTCACTCTCATTCCTGTGGGAATACACCTGGGAGCCAGTCCCAGATGCGTTGCTATGCATGGCCTTTTCCTCATGAAAGGGCTATGGATTTTGCTTGTGACTTGCCCTGGATATCTAAGAACACCTGCCATGGAGCCCACACCTAGAACCCCTGCTTTGCCCAGCCAGCCTCTTAGTGGGCACATTCTCTCATTTAGCAGATAACCCTAGGTCAGATTGTAGGGGAGGGTGGGGGTGTACAGACAGGGAATAGCAGTTGGTGCGGCCATTTCCTATGCCCTCCTTCTGGCTTCTTGAATTGTGTCTAGAACACACTAGCCGGGCTCAGTGAATGGCAGATAGCCCCGTGGTGTCAGAGCCAGAGAAGGGGGTCTTTGGGATGAGGATGAGAGAGCTTACCCTACAAACTGGAAACCCACAAGACAGTTTCTGGAAATCATTATCTGAAGATGTTTACCAAGTAGTTTACAAAGGCCAAAGAGGTCAGTTCGCTAAAACGAACATATTTTTAGCTCATTAGGATTTGTTTAATACCCAAGGGACATATGGTCTCATCACTCCCCTGCTTGCAGCCAATGGAAACAAGGAAGATTTACTGTCAGAATCAGACCAGGGTGGGAAGACACAGACCTCTCAGCAGGGACTGAGCCTTTTCAATCTCCGCCTGGGAAGCCCCAACTCCAAGCATGCTGTCAGAGTTCCTCTGAGGATGCGTATCTGTCACTGCTGGAGCCTAAGCTAAACTCTTGACAGGGAGAAGCAGAGACTATCAGAAATAATGCTGTTCTGGGGGAAGCATGTATCTCTTAGAGATGCCCTCTAAGGGTAGGAGGCAGAGGGTCCTTGTGTATGTAAATGAACAGCTGTCCAGCGTGGGCTGGACAACTACTACAACCCTTTCCACTGCCCGGGGGACATGATACCTTGGCTCAGTGTCACGAAATCTGGATTAGGTTATAGACAGAGGTATGTCTGTAGGAGAGCTATCTGTTAATACATTTATCTGTTCACTATCCGACTGTCCATTATTTTAATGCCGGGGCCTTCTTGTCAGTCTTGCACCATGGCGTCAAAATACCAGACACGGACAAGTTAAAAGAGGAAAATCTTAAATTGGTTCATGGTTGCAGAGCTTTCTACTGGCTCCATTGACTTTAGGCTGGTGGCAGAACATGCTAGAAAAGGCTGATCACCCCATGGTAGACAGATATGAGGGAGAGAAGGGGGTCAGGAAGAGGTAGAGAGAGGGAGGGAGAGAGGAAGGAGAAGGAGGGAGAGGAAAGGATAGGAGAGAGGGAGGGAGGGAGAGAGGAAGGAGGAGGGAGAGGAAAGGACAGGAGAGAGGGAGGGAGGGAGAGAGGGAGGGAGGAAGAGAGAGAGAGAGAGACAGACACACACACACACACACACAGAGAGAGAGAGAGAGAGAGAGAGAGAGAGAGAGATTACTTGTAAAAATTCATCAAAAATACTTACCCCAAACTTTCCTTTGGCAATCAGGAGCCACTTGGAAGTCCCCAAGTTGTCTTTGGTCAGTATTCGGTCACAGCAACAGAGAAATAAGGCAGAGCCACTTCCCAGGTACTTTCGTCAGGGCTGCCTTGGCATTCTCAAATCTTGCTTCTTCCCCAGAAGCACATGAGCTCGCAGTTTCTTGGTTTGACCTGACTTTAGCTTTTTTTTTATGACATTATAATGAAACCAATTACTTACCATCTCGATTATTTCATTTAAAATGGGCAAGTGGTCTGGGGAGATGGCTCAGTGGATACAATTCTTGCCACGGAAGCATAAGGACTAGAGTTCTGACCCTCAGCACCCACCACGAATGTCAGCTGGGCATGGTGGCTCACATGTAATCCCAGCTCATAGGAGGCAGAGGCAGGGTCCCCAGAGCAGGCTAGCTAGCTAGGTTGGTCTAGTCCCTGAGCCTGGGTATAAGTGAGAGACCATGCCTCAAGATAGGAGTGATGGACACCTGACACCAACCTTTGGCCTCCACATGCATGAACAACTCTCCCCACATGCATGCACACACATGAGAACATGAATACATTCACGTGCATACCACAAATACATAAAAGATGGGACACTTATGAATGCTCCAAATCCCACATGGCATTTCTGATTATTATTTATTGTCTTTGCTTTATAAACACTTTGACCCAAAACGTGACATAGACTAGAGGAGCCCCTGACCCCCTTCAAACCTGTGTACCATTCAACCTATCATCTATAGCAAATGGGCTTCTACAGCCCCCATGAAGACGTTCCTATGTTAGGAGTTATCAGGACTACAGGAAAATCAAGTCCAAAGGGATGCAGGTGAGAGGATGTTGCAGAGACTGACAGTGGGAACATTTTTCTGAGAGCAGGGATATGTAGTAGTGGAACAAGTTCATTGTCTGGCGAACAGTAATCTTCTGAGCAGGATGTGTCCAAGGAAAGCTAAGGCAAGCACATGGCTGTCTAGAGTGATCACTTACAAAGCACAGACTTCTATAAAAGAGAAAGGGGTTCTAAACTTGGTGCTGTCTGACCCAGTGCAGATCACCTGAGGTGTCTCCTTGCTATCCTTGTTAAAGGCAAAGCTGGGGCCGTGCAAGGCAGAGAATGGCATGTCTTGAGCTGTTTCCCATGGGGATGCCATGTGGATATAACTGGCTGGCCTTTGAGAGATGGTTGGTTTTGCTGCCTATAACTCACAGATTGGTGAAACCCTGTGGGCTTCCTTGGTACATATTAGGACAGAGATGGCAGGGTCATCAGACCCCAGGGCAGGTATTCTGCAGCAAAGCACAGATTCTGTCTGCCTAGATTCATGAGGCCTGACACCACTCCCAGAGATTTGTCCCTCTGTCCATGTGTCTGGCACATTTTCTCAGCATTTTTCAGCTCTCTCCCCTTGTTCCTGGCAGATGCAGAGGGTGGCTTCTCTGCAAACAGTGGAAGGACAGGAATCTCCTTCCATGGCTTCAGCATCTCCCTGAACATCACAGTGACCCCTGTACCATATATAAAAGGTGCTTTAGGAGCTGTGCCCAATTTAGCACTGCAGGTGGGTTTACCGACCATGTCAGTGACCAGAGAATGGCCATATTATGTTTCAACCCGTGGCGGCGGGTGAGCAAGTTTTGTTAAATCCATGCGAAAATAACCCAGTGGCATGAAAGCCAGAGACCCATCATGAGTCTCTCCTTGTGTGTCCTGTCCTTGTGTACTGGGACACATCGGTTTGTCCTGTGACACAGAGCATGTTGGCCCCCCAGAACTGACCAAAGCAAAAGGCTTATGGTCTTACCTCCAGAGGACTCATGACCATGAGGGACTCAAGCCAGGAGTTATGTCAGCTCCCCATTCTGGGTCTTGGAACTGTGTAACCAATTGTCATGTGCCTGACGATGGAGATGGTGAAGACCAGGATGTGTTTCTGGAAAGGGAAGTCCTCCATGGTGGCTGTGGAGACAGGATCTGAGATGCAAACACATGCAGAGGAGCACCTTCCTAGTGTCCATTTTTTATAACAGCAAAGTCAGACTTCATGGTTTTCTGTAAGGGACACCAGACCCAGATTTGTCTTCTGTGGAGTCCTTTGGGGTGGGGGAGATGCTCCCCTGAGCCAGGACTGACGCTCTCCAGAGCTGGAACACCCAGTAGTCCAGAGTGGGTGGTAGTAGAGCTTGGGGTCTCCCTCACAGGTGATGGCATGTGGGTTGTGCAGCTAGAAATTGGGGGTGGGAATGGGCAGGACATTGGCCTGGGGAAGGAGAACAGGGGTGAGCTTGAGAGAAGAGTTAGTCTGGAGAGATGGGCTTCTGAGCATGGTGGACAGACACTAGCAGAGACACGCTTGGGCACTGGGTGGCAATAACCTAAGGTCTTCTGTCTCCTGGAGAGAGATGTTCTGCTCTGATGTGTGTATCTGTGTGTGTTGTGGAGAGATAAAGTGGGGAAGCTAACTTCTAGCAAACTTCTGTCCACACAGTTGCTCATACCAGCACACAAGATACTCACACAGAGAGACACATACAGACACACACAAATGCATTCGCTGACCCCATTGTGCAGATACCACACACCTTTACCCTGTGGAAGCTCTATGCCCCTCCTGCCTGACTCCCAAACCCCAGATAAAGTGATGGCACATATCCTAGGGGCTAATTAGGCAGGTAGGCAGGGCTGTGGAACTGGAGAGCCCTCAACTCTGACCTCACATTAAGTAAAGACACATACCAGACATTAGACTTGATTTCTAAGTATTTTTTTCTCATGCATAGAGAACCATCAATAGGACCCAGAGAAGATATCACCACCCACCACCATCTAGAAATAACACTGCCATGCCACACTGCCTGGCATGTCTCAGGAATTTATCTTTTCTTCAACTCTACCAATAATACTTAATTGTGGTTTGTTAAAGCCGTCCATTGATTCCATGTAATTTAATGTAGTTCATTGTTTTAAATTATGTGGGAGCATCAATCAATGAGAGTGGTCCAGATCTTCCCAAGTCCCTCTGAGCCCTGCCTGGCCAAGGGCATCAGGCTCTTCCTTACCCCATCTAGTCCTATGAGCCACCAGGAGAGTGGAGTGAGAGGCTGAGGCACAGGAATGAAAACACTGTCCTCCTTGGGGGACACAGTACTCAAGGAAGCTGGCAGCTGCTGGCAGAGTCAATGGCATTAGGTGAACAACAGGACTGTCTTCAGATGCTGGGACACCACACTCAGTAAGGCTGGACCTCTCATCATTTGAATGCAGGTCACCAAGGAAAGCAAATAGGCAAGCTTCAAATAATTAACCAATAGCACATTTGGTCCCAACAGATCCGAACCCTGACTTGTTCTCTGTGGAGCCCTCAGGCAGGAGATGTTCCTGCCTGGGCTGCTGTCCATTTCAGAGGCCCAAGTCATAGGTAGCCCCTCCCGATGATCACAGAATTGGAATAAAGGATTGCAAATGGTCTGTCATGACCCCGAAACACATGAGAACTGCCCTAGAAGTGACAGCAGCTCAGATGACAGCGAGCATCAGAAGGGAGGTCCTGAACTGCCTGTCCATTCTGTGCTTGCTTGGGGATATTTACTCAGGGGTGGGGTTTGGTCAGACATCACAGGGTGAGTATGGGCATGGAGCAAGCGGATCATACATGGGCACAGCAAGCGGTGGGTATGGACCTGGCTCAGCCCTGCCTGGCCTTATGCTGGGCTTTCCACATCTAATGACTCCTTCAGTACCCAGTGATCTGTTAAAGTGGGGTGCTTCAGAAGGTCCCAGGCTTTAGGGCCCCCACACTCAGGGCAGACTCCTACCACCGAGTTATCATAACTTGCTTGCTGAGTTTTGATCTCTATAACTGACAATCAGAGGTCACAGTGCACATCTCAGTGGGGTGTGGAAACTAACGTGAAATGAAGGATGGAGCTCACCTCTTCCTTTCCTTCCTGCATGTCTCGGCTTCCTGGACCCTAGAACTCCCATGACTCCATACACATCACTTGCATCTTCTGCTGGTTTCTGCTTACTTTTCTGCTATTCCCCCATCTCCCTTTCTCCCATTTCTTTTTCATCATTTTCTTTCTACCCACTAACCCTTCCAGGGTCTCCTATTCTACCCATATAACCATATACTCCAGTTAATGTCAATTCAGCAGAGGAGACAAGAGATAAGCCACTGGAGACATGAAGGGCCAGTGATTCTTTTCCTTCTCCAGGATGGTTTCAGATCATCTTAACCCCTGTTGTGCCTGGAGCATTGCAGGACCCTATCAGGACCTCTTCCCTGTCCTTCATCCCCACCCCAAGTGGCTGCAGGGACTACCTGCACCCACACTCTGCCACACTCATTCCCTCATAGTGGTACTTGAGGGTTGGCACCCCCATATCATCCTTGTAGAGGATGGAGATGGGACTCAGTTTGGTGGGAACACAGCAGGCTTTGCCCACCTTCGTGGGGAACTTGAGATGCACCAGGGTCTGCACAATGGCATGCTTTGTGGGTGTCACATCATCCGCCAGTGGGAAGAAGCAGCCTCCTTTACACTCATAGGCATCGTATTCCTTGGGTGCAATGATCCAACTGTCCCAGCCTATGTCCTCAAAGTTCACCCTGAGGGATGTCCTCTGGCAGTGGCTGCTGGCCCCAGTGCTCCTCTTCCTTCTAGCTAAGAAAGGTCCCACAGCTGTGTGCCCATCTGCTTCCTCCTCCTCATGGCTCTCGCCTGCTTCCTGGTAACCGCTCCTGGATGTCTTCACAAGCACGGTCTCCTGCTCATGGCCGATCATCTCCTTCAGCTCCAGCCTGGTCTCTTTGGTCCCGTTGCTACGGTCATTGGAGAAGACGACAAAGAAGGGCAGGTTTTTGGAACCTGGTGGGACACTGATGTCCAGTGTGTCACAGCCCTTCCTATGGCTCTCCACTGTGACTTCTAACTTATTCTTGTTTGTGGAGGAATCTGCCCTGACCCATCTCTTCACAGCACTAGATACTTCCAAGGTCTCCCAGCCTTCGTCCTGAATGTCCTGAGATACTAAGAAGGTCCTGGTCCCTGAGGCACCATCCCAAGTGTCACCTCCATCCAGAACATCGTAGACAACCATGTTTCCTTCCAGCCCACCAGTGGAGTCCACGCGATTTTGGCAAGAGACATAGAGGCGGAGCTCAGCCCTGGTGATCTGCTCGTGCCGAGGGATGGAGATGTTGAAGAGTAGGATGTGTTTCTGGAAGGGGAAGTCCTCTGTGGCAGCTGTTGATACAGCATCTGAAACGCAAACACACGCGGGGAGTGTCTGTCTGGTGCCCATTTTTAATGATACCAATGCCTAATCTTTGGTTTGCTGTGAGGGACATCTAGGACAATAGATTTTGTCACTGTTGTCTCCACTCCATGTCAAGAGCATTCGGGAAGGTGCTCTTGGGATTATTTTTCCTCAGGAAAAAAAAAAAAAACAAACAGAGGCAGGTACCTCCATTTAGGGTTAATAGTATCTACTATTTATTGAACACCTACTGTGTGCTTGGCATTGCACTGAGTTTGGGAGGATCTAGTTATCATCCCAACTTCACACATGTGGAGATCAGTATCCAGAAGTGTTTATTGTTAGAGTACACACGGATAATTAGCAGTCTCATCTAAGGCAGGCCAGGAAATAGACTGTCAGCTTTAGAATGAAGATTCTACAGTCCTGGCTGGGGCCAAAGAAAGTCCATAGTTAAATAAAGTAAAAAAAAAAAACCCCACAGCCTAAGAGTGTTTAAATAATTTGGAATGTGTTAATAGCTTCCATCAAAAGTGAAAGTGGACACTTTTTATTTTTTAAAAGAGGAAAAGCATTTCCGTCCTAACGATTTTGTCATCACGGGAAAGGGTGGGGATTTTTCTCTTAGCCTTCTAATTGTCTAGCTTCCCATTTCAGGCTGCGGCTTGACCACTGACACTGCCATTTGTGGGTCTCTGCCCACACACCGCCTATCCTGGGGAGACACATTCTGATACACCCAGAGGATGCCCGGAAGTACCGATGTTTCTAAGCCTGGCACACAGTGTTCCTTCCGTACGCACACATGCCTGTGGTAATGTGCAATGTGTAAACCAGGCACAAGAGCTTCACCAGGAGTAAGGAAAAACGAGAATTAAAAATAAAAACCACATCCATGATGCAAGTCATTTAGAAGCTGTGAGTCACTGTTTTGTGATTTGCATTTTATAGTTATGGACCACAATAGGACCTTTGAAACAGGCCTGGTTTCTCTCAGATTAGGGAGACTCCTGTGAGCAGAGACCCATGCTGTGCTGAAACCTAGCTAGTGGTCTACAGATTGGAAGTGTCAGTCCTGACTCTGCTCCTAATTGAGCTGGTATTCTTGGGAAGTTTTGGGTTTCTGAGTGCCTCAGTTTCCTCTCTTGTAGAATGGGACCCATCTTACCTGCTTGTATTAAGGTAGCACACGGTACTTCCAGACCAGTCATGAGCTAATAGTTGATGTTCTGTTAACACTTCTGTCCCCCTCCCAACCCCTGCAAGCCCAATGCCTGCAACAAAGCCTGTGGCCTTTACTCAGGCTCTCTGTGGCCTTCACTCAGGCTCTCTGTGGCCTTCACTCAGGCTCTCTGTGGCCTTTACTCAGGCTCTCCGTGGTCTCCTCGCTCAGCATGGATGC
The DNA here is from genome assembly GCF_903992535.2 of Arvicola amphibius. Taxonomy (NCBI): domain Eukaryota; kingdom Metazoa; phylum Chordata; class Mammalia; order Rodentia; family Cricetidae; genus Arvicola; species Arvicola amphibius. The sequence goes on along the minus strand of NC_052058.2, from coordinate 33,724,448 downwards.
CCCATTCTGGCTCCTGAATCACATGGCGAATGCCATGGCATATCAGAACAGTGGGAACTGCACATTGTATTCGTGGCTGGCCTGAGGTGATCTTACCGTGGCATACCTCCACAGAGGCCATCAGACAACTGTCAGACACGAGAAATCACATGCTTACTGGGAAGAGATGGATGTTTCCTAGGTCATGTATGTATGTTTGTATGTGTGCATGCATGCATATTGTTGCTGCTGCTAGTGCGTGTAATAAATGTGTCAAGGATATATGTGTAGGTGAACTGGTGTCTCTGGCTGGGCTTCACATTCAAGCCCATGGAATAGGATGATTTAGGCCGCAATAAAAACAAAACAACAACAAAACAACACCTCCCCCCAAAGAAAACCTTTCTCTAAAACCTTTCTCTAAAGCAGAGATCATAGCCAATCCCAGGGGCCTGGAAACCTGCAAACTGTATGTTTTTAAAAAATGAATCCATATTTTTTTAAAGAAGTAAGGCAAGTTCCCTAGAATCTTTTGTTGGGCAGTCAGAAAACGAAGGAGTGCTCAGCATGCTTGTCCTTTAACAGGATAAGGGGAGCTGGTTCTGTGCAGCAAATAGGGCCAGTGTACCCCGCAAGTGTGCCTGGTCTGGCTTCCTCAGTCCTGGCAACCCAGCTTTCTGTCCAGGAACTCGTTCTACGCAGATTCTGGAATTCTAGGACTTAGCAGCTACGGACCTCACCTCCATGTTTATTTTCTAGTCTTTTAAAATCAAGGACACTTGATTTTAAAACATATCGGACAGGCAGACACAGGCCTACTGTGCTGAGAAAGATTCCATCTAAAAAACAATGAGGATCTCTTCTAGCATTTTCAAGTCTAGGTTTAGAAAGGATTTTATAACAGAAACTGGCTTTCCTTTAAAACTTCAAAACAGACAGGCTTGTTTCTATTTTCAAGTCTGAAGGGGACAAGAAGGGAGAGAGGAAGAGAATCGGGAGGAAGGGAATGGGAGGAGAGGGAAGGGGAGGAGAGAAGTGAGGGAGGGGGGATAGGAGAAGCAGGAAGGGATGCAAAGGAGATGGAAGGCAGAAGAAATGAGGGAGAAAAGAGGAAGAAAGGAAGGGAGGGGATAGAGGGAAGCAGAAGCCTGGCATCCTTGATACCTGCTGGCTTAAATGAGGCTATGCCCCAGGGGAGGAGCCAGGCTGTCAATCAGAGTCTTCAGTGTTGATGGACAAGCCCCATGATTTGCACAGCCCTTTAGGGAAACCACTAGGCACACAGAAAAGCTCAACGGGATATTTGCATTTTCGCCCTGTTTTAACACTGTGATTCACTTCAGTATAAGCTTGAAGAGCTGCTTGTGGTCAGTGGCCAAACCACCTCGCAGAGCCACTTTGCTGTGGGGGCGGGGTGCTATAGTCCCACCCCACGGAACCCTGCGGGAATTCCACACTCTACCTTCCACACTGAAGCTCCGAACGATGTTGGAGGCCGGAGTGGACGACTTGTCGGTCGTGTACCTGTTGTAGAGGTCGATCATGTACTGGGGTGGCTCCACTCTGGTTTTGTCCTGGGAGGGGATGCCGCTCAAGTTAAGGCTGCGCAGGAAGTCCATCTTCATGTTCTCCAGGAACATCTTCAAGTCAAAGACACCCTCCTCTCCACCTCCAGACAACCCCAGTGAGCTGCGGGCGTTTCCCCCTGGGGATGGCTGGACCCAGTCCTGCAGCGGCTTCTGGTGTGTGGGACAGACCAGCAGGAACAGCAAGAGCAGGGCCACCCAGAAGGCCCCAGGGGACATCTTGGGCCCTAAAGAGGGGCTGCCGGGCTGTTGTAGTATGTCACCAGGTGCAGCGAGGAGGAGCCCCAGAGGAGCGGGCCCACATTGTCCTGCTGACTGCTCAGCAGGGAGCGGTGCTGGCTCAGGTTCTCCCAAGCAGTCTGAAGGCCTCCACGCTTCTTATCTGGGTGTGGATGCTATGCTCGGACCTCTTATCTAAGGCAGCTCTCTTTAATGAACACTGTATAAACATCTGACAAGCACTCGGGCTGGTGGGAAGGACGCAGGCTACTGTAAAGGATCGGCATTTCTCCGGGGGGTCATCCACCCTAATTAGAATCTTCGTTCATTTCCTTGCTGGCTTGGTCAGAAGACTCTCCAGGCAGAGGGACACTGGCCCCATCCCCTGGACCACAGGAACAAAATATCCAGGAAATGAGGTCAGGAAGTTCCCCAATTGTAGAAAGCTCACCAAGTACCCAGAAGATAACACAAATTGTGGGGGCCTGGAAGGTGGGGTGAGGTGAGGACTCCAGCAGGGTTGGAGAAGACCGGCATTTGTGTTAGCAGGACCTACGGTGTAACTAGGCACTGTCCTCTGAGGAAAGGGCTCCTGAGTATTAAGAATGAAGTGTGCATGGGCCTAGCACACTCAGCGTGCCCGTGATGTCCCAGCCAACACAGATGAGGACTCCAGTCCCAACTCCCTTGCTTGTTCCCCCAAGATGTGGCCTCAGCTCTTTCAGCCTCCCTTTCAGGAGCAGAGAGGTAAGGATTTAGGAGGTGTGTTAGCATACATGAAGGCAGCCACGGCAGCTCCTAGCAGTGGGCAGTTGTGCTCAAGCAAGCCTCCAGTGCCGGTCTGACGGAGTTAGATCTGGGGAGGAAGTTCTGTGTCTAGGTCAGCTGCTCCTTAGTACCATAAACATATGTATCCAGACCCTGAACTCCAGCCCTGTGCCTGGTCTGTGTGGTGCTGGCATGTGCAAGTGTACCTGTGTAGGTGTGTGTATGTCTATGTGTGTGTGTACATATGTGCTCAGGGGGTGGCTTGATTCATGTTAGTGGGGAGGCCATCGGGATCGTACCTGTCAGTCAGGAGACCCACACAGCAGTTGGGGTACACAGGAGCAGTTAGGCGGTTCTGAGACGGATCCCATGCCCAGAGATGGTTTCTAGCCTGTGAAGGCTGCTTGTGACAGCTCAAGGACCGTGTGTATTAAGAGCGGTGTCCCCATGCTTAGCTTCCATCTATTTCCAACACAAGTGGCATTAATTAAAAGCAAAGAAAGAGCACAGCTAAAAATATTTGGAATGAGTGGTGGCCTACTCCAGAGAAGATGGAGTATGATGTTCTGTGCTGTTGGGGCTTCTGGGGAGAGGGCACAGAAGGCCAAGGAAGTTCAGAGCTTGCAGGATGAACCATGGCAGGCTGTGGTCAGAGGACTCAGAGTGGGAGGGTGAACGGGCAGACAGAACTTGTATCTACCCTTTAGGGACACATTCAGGGGAGAAGGAAAGGACACAATTGAGGAGACACTGTCTGGAGGATGGATAAGGAAGTGTGCTGGGTACCGATTCAGTGTAAGAAGTATCAGGGCTGGAAGAGGAGGAATGGAACAAATGCCAGCTGGAACGGCGATGCCAGCGGGCCGGGAGGAGCTAGAGGACCATCTGGACAGTCTCACGACGCGTCATAGCCGCTGGGGTCAAGAGATCCCGTCTACACTCAGAGGCTGAGCTCTGGGCAGTGCAAAGGGCTGCTACCCAATTTTTAAAAAAACTTGACAAAATTTCACCCCACTGATGATAGCAGCATATGGTAAAGAAAACCTGGGGCAGGCCAAACATAAAAGATAAAAATCCTTTACGGTTTCACAACCCAGCAACACCCAGAGTTACAGACTCAGACATGTACTATGAGTCCCTGCCAAACTCTGGTGGCCTGGAATGCTTCGGGATTAAGAAAGCTTCAGACTGTCACCACGTCGTCTCAAGGCAGCTGCTGTGCTGTGGGAGAGGCGTAGCTGAGGGAACACAAGAGGCATATTTGATTCATCCATTTCTTTCAGGTGTCACTGAAGCCTGTTCTCCCAAGGTGGGAACTTGGGTCTTGTCTGTCGTTTATGGCCATGAGAATGGGTTCACCTGGGTTTCCATACCATGGTCGTCCTAGGCTATCAGACACCCCTTCTGTCCCAGATCACACGCTCCCTTCCCTGCAATTCCTTGTTTTTGTTTTTTCAAGACAGGGTTTCTCTGTACAGCCCCAGTTGTGTAGACCAGGCTGGTCTCGAACTGGCAGAAATCCACTTACCTCTGCCTCCCAAGTGCTGGGATTAAAGGCATGCACCACCGTGCCTGGTTTCCTGCAGCTTTTGGGAGACACGCTACGGACAGTTGTCCAGAGGAAACGGAAATACATCCCCGTGGAAGCTGCAGGGAGTGGCTGGAGGCAGGCAGAGCCAGGATGGATTGCTTACCAGATCTGGGCAGAGCTTTCCTGAGAACCCGTTTCCAGCTGGCTCATGATAAGCACAGATTCACTGAATGCTCCTGGCCTGGGGCTGTGACAGTGGCCAGTCGGAAAGTTTGATCCAATGACCAGCCACCCTAACACCTGGGAGGTTGTTAGAAACACAAAGGCTCAGAACAGAGCAGAAAGCTGTGTGATCCTAACAGGTGGCTCTGATGCATGTTCAAACTGAACACTAGATTTGGCTTTATTTGATGGGGCTCATGTGCTATACACCCTCCCCAGTGTGTGTGTGTGTGTGTGTGTGTGTGTATGTGTGTGTGCGTGCACATGTGTGCGTGTGTGCGCATGTGTGCTCACATGAACATATGCACATGCGGGTATATGTGTTGCCAAGCATTTGCTCTAAGCATAAAAGTTTTGATAAAATAGGAGAATTGTGTGAGTCTTCTGCAAAATGAAACAAGAAGAAACAGCTGTCCCACAGACTTAGTGGGCGGTGAGTCCCAGGGTTTCCCCTACACGTACCAAAGTCTGAGGATGCTTCAATTCCATTTACAAAATGACCTGGAGAGATGGCTCAGCAGATAAAAACACTGCTGCTCCTTCAGAGGAACTGAATTCAGTTCCTATCACCCATGTCAGACAGCTCACAATTGCCTATAATTCCAGTTCCAGGGTATCTGATGCTCTCTTCTGGTCTCTATGGGCACCTGCACTTACATGCTACACACATGGATGTGCGTGCATGCACACACACATGCACACACACGCACACACACACCCATGCATGCATGCATGCATGCGTAAATGAAAACAAATCTTTTAAAAAGCTAAAAATAACTACAAGGAAATGCAGAAATGAAATAGTGCATGCTCCTGTTGATAAGGTAATTTCTCTGATCTAATCACTATATTGTATATATAAATTAAAATGCTATGTAGCACCTTATGGATACGAGCAACTTCTATGTGTCCATTGAAAGTCAACACGTATTTTAAAGTAAAGTAAGATTACACCGTGTTGTTACAGCGTACTCTTTAGAGGAAAAGTCTTACATGCACAGTACAGATGCAGGTTTGTTTTTAATGTTTTCAATCCCAGGGTGATTGAATCTAAGGATTTGGAGTCCACAAAGATGGTGTGTGTGTGTGTGTGTGTGTAAGTCCTTCTGTATATGTGTTGCTTTTATTGGTTAATGAATAAAGCTGTTTTGGCCTATGGCAGGGCAGAATACAGTAAGGTGGGAATTCCAAGTAGATTGAGGAAGAAAGAAGGTGGAGTCAGAGAGATGCCATGTAGCTGCCAAAGAAGACCTTACCGATAAACCATGAGCCCCGTGGTGATATACAGATGAATAGAAATGGGTTCATTCAAGGTGTAAGAGTTAGTTAATAACAAGCCTAAGCTACTGGCCAAGAAGTGTTGTAATTAATATAATTTTTGTGTAATTATTTTGGATCCGGGTAGCCAGGAAACAAATAAGCAGTCTCCGCCTACAGGGGGGCAGCTGTATAGTTTATCATGATATTTGACACATAGCAAATGCTAAATATTTGAATGAATAAACAGAGATACTCACACCTTTTCACTCCCAACTCATACAATCAAGAGCACTGGAAGAGATGAGAGGAGGGAGCCTAGGATTGGATGGGACTTAAGTGACAATTACCAGAGGCATGGAAGGAGACCCAAACTCCAGTGAGCATCACCAGCTTTGGGGAGTAGAATGGAGGAGAACAGAACCTGGAGAAGCATCATCATCTGAGGAAGCTTTTGTTTGATGTGGGATTCCCCTCTGCATGCTGTGAGTATATTTTATTGCCATTGATTAATAGGGAAGCTGCTTTGACCTATGGCAGGACAACTGTTTAGGCAGGAAAACTAAACTGAAGGAGAGGAGAAAAGAAGGTGGAGTCAGGTGGATGCCATGTAGGCTCCCAAGAAGTAAGAGGTAGCAAACTACAAGCCTCATGGTAAAATATAAGATATTAGAAATGGGTTAATGTAAGAGGTAAGAGCTAGTTAGGAATATGCCTAAGGCATTGGTCGAACAGTGTTGTATTTAATATAGTTTCTGTGTGATTATTTGGGTCTGGGTGGCCGGGAAACCCAAGTGCAGTCTCCATTTATATTTATTTTTGGGTGTTGGTAAAGTAGCATAGACTAAGTTGAGTTCACATGTCAGTGCTGTGGTGCACAGCCCACAGTCGGACCTTATCAGCTGCTTTCCTTCTGGTCTCTCAGACAGGTTGCCTCTTAACCTCCTTGACATACCATGGTCACATGCTCCAATGCAGGTGATAGCTGCAATGTTCTCCTCCAGCCAAGACCAGCTTTTCCTTCTTCTCTGACCCCACAGCTGCTCCTCCTCTTCTGAAGACCTTCTCTCATGCCTTCTCACCTTTTCCCCTGACGTCTGTAAATTTCTCCATCATATCAGCTCTGTTTCCATTCTGGCTACGGAAGCAGTCTTAGGTATAGGTATCTGGTGGCTCTCATGGTATGTTCATGAATGATGTATGCACACGGAGTTTCTTATTGGAATACCTCAAACCAGCCACCTGGTTTCACCAAGACTCTGCTCTCACACTCCTATAAAAACAGAACCAAACCTGAAGCTTCTCAAAGTCTGGCTTTTGGTCTGATGAGCTATTCTCTAATGCCGCGCACCGCGCTCCTGTGTCTGCGTTCTATGTGCTTTTACCCAGTTACCGAGCTTCGGGCAAGGGGGCTGGAGGTTAAAATACACAGACACACACAGACAGAGAGACAGCGACACAGGTCATCCTTGAATTTCCCAAGAATGCCCCCTTTATTGTGTTTAAGGGCAGATTATATAGAGATAGCCATGCCCCAGCCAAACCCACCAGAAACCACTCTCCTGCCATCAGGAACTCCTGATGGTCTCGTGCTCAGAGCAGCTGTAGGCACTCAGATCAGGGGATTACAAGAAATTCAGGATCTGGGATCTCACTGCTCCCAACACTCTAAGATGCTCTAGCCTTCCTTTTAGATGGTGTTTAAGTTCAAGAACATAGCCCACTGGCAAGGTACCAAATTTCTCTCTCCAGACCAACCCAGGCTCAACTGAGTGACCTCAGAGACCCATGAATATCTAGGCAGTGTTCTGGAACTTTTTGGTTCTTGAGACAATGTAATGTTATGTTTTGGTTTTAAGGAGAAAGACGAAATTTGGACATAAACTTAGACCTTGCTTAGCAGTGATTGTGTTCACTGTCTTTGAGACAGCCCCACTACACCCTCAGAAGGGGCTACTGGATGGGAAATTTATAAGTAGTCCTGGCCATGTTGCCCTTGACTCAAGCAGCTCTCAGCACCAAAACCTGAAGTTGCCTGTGCCTTCATCAGACTCTAGTGAACACATTATGTTATGCATGGCTTTTTTTTTTCCTGAGACATTCATTGGTTGTTAAGTTGCTAGGTGGTTGTGTGGCAGAAAAGATGCTACTTCTGAAATAAAGGCTGCTGTTGAAGTCAGAGGGGTCAGCAATGACACCAGCTCTTTCCATTGTAGTGGGGATGTCATCATTCACACGTCCAGTTTACTGCACCTCAAAAAGTCATTCTGATACACCCAGAAGACAGAGCCCCCCACCCCCGCATACTATGCACTGTGCATGGAGGCTATCCCCCTGCGCATGGCTGGACCCCAGTCACAGTCTCTCAGGTTGCTCTGACTTGTCTCAGAAACTTAGAGATAAAGACTCAGAGGTGTTGCAAGCCTTTGAGAAACTCAGTGATCTTCCAGAAATTGCAGATGCCAGAAAGAACTAAATAAAGCTATCACAGGTATTTGGAAAGAGAGCAAACATTTCAATGGGAAAAACAATGGCAAGGAAGAATGGAGTAATTTCAAGGACCAGTATTTTATTTTGCTATTCATATAATTATATTTCACCATGTTTCAGAGGCATTTGACATGGCAGCAAAGAACTGGTCTGCAGGTCAGTTGGAGACACTGACACCATCTGCAACAGCTTTGAAGGACTTATTTAGTTTTATGTGTGCCTCTTCATGGGCAAAACACTAAGCCAGTGTTGGTGGGCAGGGCCCTCAACTGACTAATCAGCATGGGGAGCTGTGTATGCATATATCCCCGGGTACATGGAGCACCTCCAAGGATAGGGAGTGAGGATGCTGACGGAGTCCCTCAAGTCCCCGTATCTCTCTTACTCACCCATTCTGGATGTTCTTGCAGCTCACCCAGCCAACAAATGCTGGCACTGCAGCCTTCTTCAGAGATTGCCTGGGCTTCCCAGGTTACTCGGGCCACCTGAGTAGAGGGCCATGGAATTGGGAGTTAGTGGTTCACTCTGGGGCAGCCTGGAATCGAAGCTGTTGCACAGCCAACTCCCCTTCCCCAGGGCTCAGCTCACTGAAGGGTTATGCAGACAACAGAGCACCTCACAGCCCCAGGTAGATGTGGTGGTTGGGTGGGGGTAGCGTGCACAGTCCCCCATCTTACCTGTGTTTCCTAGAACACTACCTTAAAGCGTACTAAACAGCACACACACCCCTGCTGCTTCTCCCCTCTTAGCTTTGGCAGATTTACAGTCCTTTTGTTGAGGCTCTGACCAACATTATTGCTCCAGGACTTGGCTGATGGGATTGTAGTGCATCTGCTTCAGATTGGACTGGTATTCTCCTTTAAAAAATGTTCAGCTGGGGGCTTCAGGAATTACCATTGCAAGGAAGGCAAAGACCATGCCAATGCTCGAGTCATTTGGGGTGGCTGTTTGTGACAGGGCTGTTGGGAGATAACCTTGTATTCTGCAAACCCGTAAAGGAGATTATTTAGCCCTTCCAGCCCCTCTTGAACTGGAGCTCCTGAGATATTCCCTAACTGCTTATGTCAATTCTCCTGTTTTTATTGCTTCCCCTAAAAGACCTGTTCTTTTCATTCAAGACAAAGGCTGCCATAGACACCCACAAAACACAGGACTAGGGATGTGAGGGAACTCTAGGGAGGTGACTCTACCATCTTGGAACTCTGACCCATTTTGATGTTAATGCATGGTAGGGATTTACAAAACGGATAAGGGAACAATTGATATTTTGGAATGGGAGACATTCAGTTTTTCCAGCTATCACTGTACCTTTAATTTATTAGCTTTCCATAAAAACACAGAACACTCACAATCTACAGTATACAAAGTATAATTTACAAAAATATAAAATCTTGGTTATTTTTTAGTATTCCAACATATTACTGTATGTGTTATTTCCATATGCATGTTCAAACAGCACATATCTAACCTGTACTATTACCTCTGTGGGGGGTGGGGGTCAACTCTCTCCTTTTTGTTTTAAAATAAAGAATACATATATTAAAGGAAGAGACCGGTTTTGATTGCATGTGCATATTGCATGTATAAAAGCGAAAATGTAAGAGAAAACACACGTTCATGCCAAGATTTAGGCCCTGTTTCTAGTATGTAGCCTGAGGGTTGTAGAATGAGTACTTGAACTGCTATAGGGGTGAGTGCCCCATGATTTGCATAGTCTTTCCGGGTTATGAGATGATGAATGCATAGAGTCGACATTGTGGGCACATAGCATGCTATGTCCAGGTCTTGGAAAATGTAGGTAGGGCTGATAGGCAAGCTACAGACCATAGTTGATTCCAGGCTCCTTCCAGGAACTCAAAGTCTTTACAGAGCTAAGGAAAAACTGAAGAACAATGGCACTGTGTACAGATCTTTCTAGGTCCCAGCAGGGTTGCCTACAAGCTCTTTCTAACACTGGGAACTGCCCCCAGTCAAGTCCTGCCTCGAAAATGCCACTCTGCAGGGCCGAGATGATGCCGGACTGTCTTCCACCTTGAAGCCGTCTTACCGACAGGCACAGGTCTCTACAGACATATTGGGGTACACCTTCAGAACCACATTCCGGTTCTCATCCAGGAAAAGGACTCCAAGGGAGTTCATCTTGTCTGGAACACAGCATGGCTCTGGGATGCCAGGGACAATCCCCACAGCTCTGACAATGCTCTGGATGGTGGCATGATTGGATGGGCGGACAATCTGCAAGATGAGAAAAGACAGCTCAGAGAAAAGGGCTTACCCCAGTTTCTCGAAGAAGGCCATGCAATGGGTGGCCTGGAAGAAAAGGCTTCTGCCCGGAGCCAGATTCATGTTTCCTCTGAAATCAGCCACAGGCTCAGTCCTGGTACCCCTAGGTGCCCACTTTTTCTCCTCTAAAAGGGGTGTCACATCTGCTGCTTGAAACTGACCACTTGGTCACCTTCCTAGGAGCACCTGGAGCTGAGCTGAAGGAAGTTTGCAGGCCTAGAACCACACTTCAGCCAGCAGCCACAGGTCCAGAGCAACCCTGGCCGAAACTAAAAAGATGCACATAATGCAGCAAGGGCTGCAGACAGGCATTTCAATACGTGCTAGACTTGCGGTGACATCAGCACTAGGGTATTGTCGCATCTTGACACCTTATTGATTTATCTGGACAGTGTGACCTTCATTTTACTGAAACAGATACCAAATGACTACCAGATAGTCAAATGGCTGAGATGCACAGTAGAGATGCCTCAGTTAGGAAGTGGCCTGACTTGGAAACTGGGGCCATTTCTGAAAAAGATGAACACAGCCGACCAGGTAAAAGGCTTCAGTTCTTGACTGGCTGATAAGGGTTGTGGCTAACAAGAAGCCTTATGGTTTGTGTGTCGGGGGGTGAAGGGGGTGGGTGCATTAGAGGGGAGGCAGCAAGAGAAGGGCAAGAACATCTACACGTGTGGGGTTCAGTCAGTTCTGAAAGTGGGGAGGCAGCAAGTCAGCCTGATAACTCAGTAGCTGCGAGGCCACATCTGTCCTGGGCCCATGTGAAGCCCGTTAGCAGATCACCTCTCTTCGCCAGCTGTCTACCATCCTCTCTTATATGTGCATGGATCTGAGGAAAAGGCCCTTAATTCCAGATTATATGGCCCACATCTGGGCCTGGGATTTCCCACTTGGTCTGTTTATCCAGGTTCAGAATTTACACATGGACTTTCTTTCTTGGAAGATAGACCACAGAGAAGTCTGCAGAGTTAACGAAGCAGGGGAAACTGCTGTGGGTACTGAGGAGTGACGTGGGCAGCCTACCGCCATGCAGGCCACAGGATGATGGATGGAGTTAACCCAGCCTAGGGGAAGGTGAAAAATCAGTGCCAGGAAGGTGAACCAGTCCAGGGCTGTGTATCTTTCAGACTTCTGTGCACTGGGAAGGCTGGCTTGGCTGTTGGATGGGACAAACTGGGAGAGCCACTGACACCCAAAGCAGTAGGGGAGCCCACTGGGAGAGCCACTGACACCCAAAGCAGCCCGATCACCAGGATCAGTGCTCCTGGTTCAGACTAGAACAAGTAGGAGAGCCTTGATCAGGAGGAAACGATGGATACCTGACTTGTCCACAGGGAGGCAGCACTGACTCAATCTCTGAGGATGTCTGCTCTCTGGGAATGCCCTTTTCCTTGCATCTAGGAAGCTATGCCTTGCTTTAAAGATTCCAATTCAAAGCAAGGTATTAATGAGTGCCACATGTCTCTAGTCCCAAAAGATGGGAGGCTAACCAGGAGAACTGAAGCCAGCCTGAGAGACGTTCAGAGAGACTGTCACAGGAAAAACAAAAACATAAAAAATCAAAAACAGAACGAACGTTTAAAAAAAGCACCTCCAAACCAAATCAACCCTAACAGGTAGTGGGGCACCTCTGTCCATTCCTGCCTCTGCAGACAGGAGATATATCATCTCCATTTTGCAGATGATGAAACAGGTCGGGCAAACAGAGGGATGGCCAACAGGGCAGAGCCAAGGTAGCATGAGACAAGATCAGAACACAGAGTGGTACCTTGGGCATGGGGAACTCACAGGCCCCAGCGCAGTAGTAGGCGTCGAAGGATTTCGGCGAGATGATCCATTCATTCCACCCGATGTCTGCAAAGTCCACCTTCAGGTACCTTCTGGAACAGACCCGCGGCTCATCCCACTGCCTCCTCCTGGCTTTCTGCATCGTCTTCTCATCAAAGTCCAGCATCTGTGAGGAGGTGGCGAACGTATCCTGGTCCTTCTTCTTGCGGTCTTTGCGTCCGGTGCGGGGTTTCAGTGCCCGGAAGGGGCTGGGCCAGAAGTCATGCTTGTGGTAGTGCTGGGCGTGCAGGGCAGGTGCTGGTCTCTCGTCCAATCCTGGCAGTTCATTGTCCTGCAGGGGTCCAGAGACCTGAGCTGCTCGGCGCACGCGGGGGTCCGCTGAGCTGTTGGGGGCAGTGCGAGGTTCCAGGTCTCCAGCTGGAAAGGGATCGTATCTCTGCAGCGTCACTGCCACACTGTTGGGCTCTGAGATGGCCAGGTCATTGGCATAGACAAGGATATAGGGCATATGGGGGCTGGGCCTGGGTATCCCGGGGTCCTTCTCCCCAGAATCCAACTGGGCAGAGAGGAGAAGTTCTCCATCTCTTCGCGCAGCCTTGACCATCGATGAGATATCCTTGGCCTGCCACAGGCCACGTGGCGGAGGTGCCAGAACCATGGCCCCGCGGAGCAGCCCCTGCGTGGCCGTGTTCTGTGAGAGGCTGCGGAAGATTAGGTGCAAGCGTGCTGGTGGACCTGGGGTCAGGAGGCGGCAAGATGCATTCTTGGCTCGTGGCTTGCATAATGCCTCACGTGCCCTGGGCCACCGTGGGGGTTCTGAGTAGAAGTGGAAGGTGGCTGTGAGGATCATTTCCGAGTCTTGCATGGAAGTCAAGTTAAAGAAATACACAGGCTTCTGGTTGACCACTTCTGCAAGAGAAAGACAGACCACAGCCTGTTAGATTTTCTCTTGAAGAGCATCCTGTTCTTGGGGTAGTGGTACAATTCCCACCTACCCAGTACTTCCAAGACGGACTCACTTCCCTTTCCTCAGCTCCTGCAGGCCTGAGAGCTTCCTTTATTATCCTCAATAAACTTACACAGTTGAGACCTGAAGGTAGGGAATTGCCAGCCTTTCACTGAGAGAAATGAAGATAAAACCAGGAGGGAAGGGGGGTCGGGAGTGGGAGGCAGAGAGAGAAAAAGAGAGGAGGGAGGGATAGAGAGGGCAACGATCAAGTCTCTAAGACACTAAAGCTCCTGATGTTCCCTCCTTGCCTCCCACCGGCTTTCAAAGAACAAAGGTGTGTCGCTGACACCTTAATTAAGAGTTTGTGATGGTTTGGGTTAGATCCAAGACCTGCCTCAAGGCAGCTGGTCCAGTATTTGCCCAGCACTCTGTATTACGCAGTTTTTAAAGGTAACTTCTGTTAAATGTGATAGTTCTCCCAGATGAGGTGAACTAAGATCTTCATTATTTTTGGCTGCAGCCTTAGGACCTTTTAAGATAATAAAGAGTTAAGGCCACAGTTGTTGGGTGTTTGTTCTGTCCTAGGACTTGTACACACACACACACACACACACACACACACACACACACACAGCTGGGCATAGTGGTGCATGCCTTGAATCCCAGCACTTGGGAGGCAGAGGTAGGTGGATCTCTATGAGTTTGAGGCTACAGAGTGAGTTCCAGGCTACAAAGTGCTGTACAGAGTGAGTTCCAGGAAACCAGAGCTACATAGTGAGATCTTGTCTTGAACAAAACAAACAAAAGCTGTTTTTTCGACAAGATAGCAATATGGAGATTGCGTAGGTCCCTCCACTGCAAGGGTTCACACTGATGTCTGGAGACCCACGTGCCAACTGAGGAGGGTGACGCACATTTAGCAGTCGTGTGTGTGTGTGTGTGTGTGTGTGTGTGTGTGTGTAGTAAACTTCTGCTTTCCAGGAACAGCCAGAAACCCTGTCTGCTCCTGGTTCTACCAGGTGTTCCCCAGGGCCACCTGCAGCCCCAGTCCTGGCAGCAATGCAAACTCTCTAGAAGAAGAAGGTCTAGGATTCACAAGGAGAAAAAGTCTTGGGATATGCAGACTAGGAGGAGACCAAAGTGGTTGGGCGGACTTGCTCCTCCTCCTCCTCCTCCTCCTCCTCCTCCTCCTCCTCCTCCTCCTCCTTCTCCTGCTCCTCCTCCTCCTCCTCCTCTTTCTCTTCCTCCTCCTCCTTCCCCCTCCTCCTTTTCCTCCTCCTCCTCCTCCTTTTCTCCTCCTCCTCTTCCTCTTCCTCTTCTTCTTCCTCCTCCTCCTCCCCCTTCCTCCTCCTCCTCCTCCTCCTTTTCCTCCTCCTCTTCCTCTTCTTCTTCCTCCTCCTCCTCCTCCTTTTCTCCTCCTCCTCTTCCTCTTCTTCTTCTTCCTCCTCCTCCTCCTCCTCCTCCTCCTCCTCCTTCTCCTCCTCCTCCTTCTCCTCCAGTCCAAGGCCTGTCTGCTTAATACAGCTGGGAAAGAATCAGAGCTCTTAGGCCCAGGGGGTGTGTACTGAGGCAGGGGAGATTACACTCTCCAAGAGACAGGTCAGTATGTATGACACCTGTATCCAGAGGATGAGCTGGGATCATTTTTCAAGAACCATTGGCTTAGGACTGGAAAGGTGCTCAGTAGTTAAGTGCACATGCCACTCTTTAAATTTTTTTTATTTTTTGGTTTTTTGAGACAGGGTTTCTCTGCAGCTTTAGAGCCTGTCCTGTAGCTAGCTCTTGTAGACCAGGCTGGTCTCGAATTCACAGAGATCTGCCTGCCTCTGCCTCCCGAGTGCTGGGATTAAAGGTGTGCGCCACCACCGCCTGGCTTTTTGTATTTTTATTTAATTATTTTTATTTTTTGCACATGCCACTCTTGTAGAGAACCCAGGTTTGATTCCCAGTACCTACTCAGTAGCTTACATCTCTCTCTAACTTTACTTTCAGAGGATTTGATTCCCCTCTCTGGTTTTCTTGAGTACCAGGCATGCATATTGTACATATACAGTCACACATAAACCAAAAGTAATAATAATTTTTTAAAAAAATTCTCAAAAAACCCTTCCACTGGCTCAGTATTTTGTCTCTATTGGGAAGAAAGCATAATTCTATCGAGAATATTCAAGTTCCCTTAATGGACCCCACAAAGTATAAAGAAGGGGAGAAACACCTACAGCAGACTGAGGAGAGACTGGAGATGTTCCTTACCTGGTCCCTATGCACTTGGCACGTGCCCCATATGTGAAGTGATGCTGGGTCCTGAGGACTTTAAACCTGGCCTTCCAGAACTCTGTGGCTTTGAGTGTCATGACTCGGAGGCCCATATCCTAACCGGCACGTCTCGGAGTTAGGACTATGGGGGAAGTTGGAGACTCACTCACCTCAGGGGAGGTGTGTGAACGTGCAGAACTTCCTAGCTGGAAGCTGCAGGGAGGTGTCCCTGCTCTTGGCCGCAGCCTGGGGATCCTGTACAGCACGCATGTAGACATTGAGGGGATAGCCTGTGCCACTTTCAGCCTCCCACCCACTGATCCGTGTAGAGGGAAGCTCGCTATGCAGCGTACACCTCTAAGCTAGCAAACACCCTAGAAGACAAGCTCTCGGTCTTAGAGGTGAGCATCATACTCTAAGCCTTATTCTTTCAGTAGTCTCCTAGGAAGACTAGAACCCTCAGCCTGTGTGATCCTTGCAGGACTAAAGAAATGGCACATGCCATATGCTTGGCACAGGGGGTGATCCGCAAAGGTACTTCCCTGCCATTTTCATGTAAAGGTTCAAGGATGGCAGAGCAAGGGTTTCCTATACAAACTCATAGGTGTTCACACACTACTTGGTCTCTATAACATCTGACTTGGCAGCTTTTGTTTATCTTTTATCTAGTTCAGGTATTTCTTAATCAATTATCCTGCTCATTGGTCCAGAGAGGGAGGAGCCTCCAGAGGCCACGTGAAAAGGAAAGATTCGACTACACTTGACTTGAATGAATCTGGGTAGAGGGAGTTCACCGCTCACTGGACAACTTTCTCAAAAAGACGCTTCCTGGCTGGAGATGCTGAGGTCTAGATGGATCACCCTCAAGCCCAGAGTGTATATGCATGCAATACAGAAGCTCCAGGCTGTGACTGAGAGTGGAGGCACCTCTGATGTTTCCAGTTAAGTGGGGCACAGGGCACCAAGGAGAAAACAAGCAAAGTCCCTCTGTCCTGTATACCACACTAGAGCACTGTGGCTCCTCTCTCGCGGCCAAGACGGCTTCTCTCCTCTTGTCCTTCAGTTATCCATCCAGTTTCCCAATAAACATTTGCAAAAGGTCTGTGCTCGTTAAGTGACGGGCTGCTTGGAGTCCCGGCAAAGGCAGGTGAAGGTGCTTGAAAGCCTCTCGGGAACACAGAACGGTAACCATCACAGTTATTACAGCTTTGCAGAGCACTCTAAACAAGGTACCATATTATGGGGGCATTTAAATTGCATACGGCTCCCATTCAGGTCCTTGCCACCTAAATACTCCGTTCTTTACTCGGGTCCCACTTGAACTTCCTGCCAACCTCCTCAACTACAGCTGTCCTCCCCACCCCAGGTCCCACTCTCCTGGCCCTCTGATGAGAGGTACATGTTAGGCATGGTCCTTCGTCTGCCTCCACGGCTTCCTGGCCACCTAGGCCTCTTCCAGATCTCTACCTCATACGGCGTCCCCTATTGGCTTTGTGGCTGAAGAGCGACTCAGCACTCTTCACCCCGACTTTGTATTCTGGGCACTCATAATATCCTGACATATACTTGTTTAATATATATCCCTCCAGAACACACACCCCAAGGGGACCAGGCTTTGTTGGCTGTACTTCATGCTCTATCTCTAGATACCAGCAGAAGGCCTGGTGACTACTGATGCTCAGAAACAGGTATGAACGATGGGTTCCTGTTGCAGGGCCAGAGCGGGCCCCAGTTGCTTCTGTTAACCAAAGGGGAGGTCTTGGTATGCCAGAAAGAGCAGGTAACTAGCCTGATGTCTTACAGCAGGCAAGAGGCAGATATAAGGTGTGACCCCAGGTGGATCTCACCTGAAACACACGCCCTTTGCTCTCCCGTGTGTTCTATTGTCATGGTGTGTCCAAGAATGTATAAACAAATATCACCCGCTGTAAGAAAAAAATAGGTAATTTTGATTTCTGTATTTCCCAGGAAAAAGGACTGCTTTTATGTAAACAATCTAATATCTGTGGATCTTTGGGATTCTTGGAGCTGCAACCTCTTAGCAGACCACTCAGCTTCACCCTGGTGACGGTGGGAATAGGACGGTACTCTGATGGCCTCAGCCTACGAGTAGCAACTCACACAGATGGATCTGTCCGATACAAACAGGATTCCAGCCACCCTTTCCTCATTGTCCCTGGAACAGTCGCCAGGGACAGCAAAGCAGGCATACCATGGTGACCATGCAAACTTCTAAGCGAGCTGGAGGTAGGAAGCAGAGGGCCAGCCCCTTAGTGGCAGAAGAGAAGGGGGCCAGGCTTGCGCTGAGCATCTGTTTGGAGGGTCTTTCTGAGCAGGAGGCTGAACTAGTCATCCAACCCTTCCAACACTGGCAGAAAATTCTCTTTCCTGCCCCCTTCTGGCCTCACACCGACCTCAGTCACTGTTGACTTTTCGGATGCTGCAACTGCCTCACCGTGGCCTCCTTCTCACCTGGTCTCGACTGTAGCAGTTATCCTATAATTGTCAGTCCTTGATGCCCCATACAAGCTCCAAAAGCAATACCTATGGGATATAAAGATTAATGTCCCCACTATGTAAAGAACCTTAGCAAAACCCATAGGACGAGGTCATTTCCAGGGGAGGAACTGCAGAGACCTCAAGGAGAGCTGCAGATGAAAATACCTGCATGCAGAAAATGCAGCCCCATTAGGTTAGTGTGTGTGCACGTGTCTGTAGACATATGTGCATTGTTAGTGCAGGGCTGAACTGAGTCCACAAAATATTATTTTAACGCTGGTTATATCGGGATGTGTGGTAAGAATAACTTACCTCTTGTTACCGTCTTTAAAAAAAAACAGCCTGACGTCTCTTTTTTTCCTACCCCTTCCCTTCCTCTCTATCTCCCCCCACTCCGGTGTACACACGGTGTACATTGTCAACAGCCAAAATCAAGTTCCTCAGGGATTGGCTGCATTTTACTTATTTGCCTCCACAGTTTTCTCCTAACCAAATCCCCAGCAGCCCCAACACACAGTGGACTGTCTGCCCTCTGCATTCAACCCGCCCATCAACACACTAGGGTCTTTTCTTCTGTGAAGACCTCACTGGCCCCTCCCTGTCAGTACTACCCTTAGAGATCCTGCAGAGCACCCCAGCTGCTGTTACACTAGCACCCCCATTCCACTGCACTAGCCTTTGGGTCCTCCCCAGGTCCTGAGCTATTTTGGGTGAGACCAACACTCTATGCATTTTTATGTCCTCCAAATGAAATGCTTAGGAAAAGTTGGATGCTATGTTTTGGATTCTATATATACAGGGCATTCAGTCTCCAGGGTAGCAATATTTAAAGGTACTGAAACCTTTAAGGGGTGGCACCTAATGGGTAAACGTTAGTCACTTGAGATACGTCTCCCTTGAGATTTCAGTTAGTTCCCAAGAGAGGGGCTGTTGCACCTGGCTAAAGGCTACCTGTACTTCCTGCTTTCTGCTTCTCTGTCTTGCCTCATGACCAGTCCTTCACACAAGTTTTCCAGCCACAATCTACCTGTGACACTATGGTGTTACCCCAGGGTTTTCCTCCAGAGCCACTACCATGATGGTTAGCCTTCCAGTCTCAGAACACGAGCTAGGTAAATATCTTTTCCTCCATGAGCCACTCGACTTCTGGTAATTCTCTACAGTCACAGAATTGGGATAGTTCACTCGAGAATGAAATCAGCTTGACTTGGCAGTTTTGACAGCTGGGCATGTCTGGGAGATGAAGAAAACTAGCTCGGTATCACATTGGTAGGGTCTAGCTTGGAATTAAACACAAATCACTCGTTCGGAGTATGGAGGTAAACGGCGGTCTAACCTGAATTTAGAACCAACCTAAAGGCTTTTCCTCTACAGATGCAGACCATGGGGGAACAAACTGCACATCAGGAGAGGGGAGTGGAAGGGTACAGGAAAGCTGGTGGAATCACAGTTAAGAGCTAATAAATTGCAAACGAGCACATACCAAGAACTATTCAAAGTCTTTGCCATATCTGAGCTCCTTGAAAAAATGTTATTAATTAGGAGCGGAGTCACAGTTTAAAAGTGGAAAGAAATTCTTAGTCATGAGAAGTGCAGTCCTGTGGCTGGATCACAGAACCGGGGTCAGTATGGTAGCGCATGCTCGGAGCCTGGCCGTTGTAACAACTTCTGGGAGTGGGTGCGTTTGCTTTCTGGCAGGATGTCCTTACCTGGGAGGCTGTGGCAAGGAGTCTGTGCCCTGCTCACAACGCCCCACAGATGGACCTTCCAACAAGAGACAAGGGGTGGAACAATTTAGATGAGTCAAGGCAAGGCGTAAGAAACCAAGCTCCGACTCTGTGCCAGGCACAAATCTACCTTCTATTCAGTGGACACCCCCTCTGTGTGCACACAAGAAATGATGCCCAGAACAGGCAAGTGATATGTGCCGTGGCGCACAGCCAGTAGCCTGGAAAGTTGGAACTTCTTTAGCTCTTTAGTTAACTCTTTAGGTTGTATAAGGAATCCAAATAAAAGGTATTTTCAGACCTTTCAGGACTGGACCAGAGCTCTGATTTCTTAAACATGTCTGTCTGTTCCACCCTGATGCTCTAGAGGCTCCCAGACTCTGGGCTTCATTCTGATGGAGAGATGGCGGTGGTACGTGGCAGTGAGAATAGTTATCACTGCCTGACAGGTACAATAACTTCCTCCCTTGTCCTGTCCTTTTGTCCTTCTCTGTAAAATGTGGGTGCTGGATTTAAGGTGTAGTTTCCCGGCCATCTGTCTGGGTTAAAATGTCCACCGATTTTTTACTAGGAAGTATTTCCTCTGATTGATGAAAACAGACAGAACTGCACCCCTTATTGAATGGGCTCCCACAGGTGCTTGTAACCAGTGGGCATGTTCGCTTCTTATTGCAGTGATGACCTTGGTGACCTTTATCCCTTCACTTCAAGACTTCAAAAACAAAAGGGCAACAAAGGTCAAGTTCAAGCCAAGATGTGCACAAAGCGCTCATCACAGTGCTTTTTGTTCCTGGAGTTACAACGTGCAACACTACCCAGTCTGGCCAAGGGCTCTGAACTAATGTTCTTACTTCATGTCATCTAGCTTCAACCCGAAGGGGAGATACTACCACACACTACCCATTTTACAGAGTACAAACAAGTCCACCTTGTTTCAGGGAATTAACTCAATCAGGCCAAAGGCTTCTTAAGTGACTTGATAATGTTTCTCCAGAAATGAACTCAGGGTATTGAATAAAAGGTACGGGGGAAGCCAGAGCTGGCCTAGAACCTAGGGACACTGACCTGGTTAGCATGACAGAGGATGTGTCTCTTTGTGAGAGTGGCCCCTTACCTGTTTTATATCTGAATCTGAAGTCACAATGTCACCAGGGCCCTGAATCCAGTGAGCAGCAGGTAGGATGCACGCTCTGAACCTACGTTGTTCCACCTCAAACTTGGCTGTGGTTCGTTCCTATCGCTCTTGGGAGAGAAGATTGCCAACTGCAGGATTTCTCTCCTGGGGAACAGTCTCCTCTCAGACAACTGCAGGAGACCCCTGCTCACATTTTCTGGAACAGCATTCTGAAACTCTGAGCAGTAACCATGACAACCAGGGTCTTCTCACCACCTGCTTCCTAGGCTGCACTTCCTCTGCACTTAGGCCCAGGCTGGCAAGGGCTGCTCAACCTGAAGTCAGTGGGCTGGAGCTCAGAGTGACCTTCTCTAAGAAGAGGGTAAGGAGGGAGCAACTGCCAAGCCCAACTCTTGGTGTGGAGAGTAGAGACATGGAGCATGGCCCAGGAGAGGGACAAGGTGCTTCTGGACCTTTCTTAAAACCTGTCTTCTGAACTCTTGGGAACACAGGCCCTTCAGAGAGCACATTGTTTCCTTGTCATCCAAATAATTCTTCCTACCTGGGTTCAGTGTTTGGTACCTGCACCAGCGCTGCCTTGGAACACGCTGACCATGCTCCTCTCTCATACAGCAAGTGTCAACACAACTTAACGCACGGATTGTCCTTCAGCCCATGTCTATCTCCACTCTGTGCGGAAAGCCTTCCGTATATGCTGACCTGTGTCCAGCAATTGTGGAAGTTTCCAGGGGCAGGAGGTCTG
This sequence comes from Arvicola amphibius, assembly GCF_903992535.2. NCBI lineage: Eukaryota > Metazoa > Chordata > Mammalia > Rodentia > Cricetidae > Arvicola > Arvicola amphibius. The sequence continues at coordinate 33,703,017 of NC_052058.2, read as the reverse complement.
CCCCCCGAATGCCACTTTGGTCCCCACTGCAAGCTCTTGCCAGGCACAGAGAACGGAATGGATTGTCAGTGAAAGGATGAAATAAAAGTCAGTACAAGATAGGAGGGGGGACGTGGAGCCGTAAAGAAATAGCGAGGATAGGTAAGAGAACTCTGTGAATAAGAAGGACTGGGACTGGTGTATCCTCTACTTACCCAGCCTGGCACGGAAACTTCGGACCGTGTTGCCTCCTCCTGGTCGAGCGCCCCGTCGGTTGTACTTTTCATAGAGCCTGAGCATGTGGACAGCGACCATATCCTGGGCGCCTGGGCCCAGCGCGGTTGCTGCATCCCCAGGTGACTGATGGGGGTCCTTCTCCCTCTGCAGACCGTGGGCCGCCAAGGGCAGTAAGGACAATGATGGGCCCCTGTGGCTGCAGCCTGCGACCTGCAGCAGCAGGAGCAGAGGCACCATAGGCAGCAGTTGGGACCCCAAACTGATCCGAGCAGGACGAGAAGCCATGGCTGAGTGACGGCGGTGAAGGGTCTGAGCCCAGGAGGACAGACAGGGAGAGCTCAGGGTTGGTTGCGCACCTCTAAGGTTGTAGGGTCTGTGTGGGACGTGGACAGCCCCTGTGACCCGACGCGAGGTAGCGGGATTGGCTCTCGGCGGCAGAGCTGTGCGCCCTGCATCCACGCCGCGGGACCAGCGGTCACAGCTGTCCGGAGCCTCGTGGAGCCCAGCCGAACCCGCGCCGGCGCGCTCCCTTGATTGCCTCACGCTGCAAACTTTGCAACCCACGGAGCGGCGCCCGGACTGGCGAGTTCGAGGGGCGGGGCGGGGCGGGGTGGCCGACGGCGCCTTCGGAGGGGAATCCGGCTCTGTCCCCACTCGCAGCCGCTGAGAACCCGTCTGTGGCCCCGGTGTGTTGTGCCTGAGCTCCGGTGTGCGGGCGCGCGCGCGCCGTGGTGTACGATCGCGAGTATGGGGGCCGTGGGCGTGGGCGAGCGCGCTCCCTGCTCCCCCGCCGAGAGCCGGAGACCCAGCCCCGTGGCCGGCTCCGGAGTGTCGCTGCCTGCAGCTGAGCCCGGGCGTCGCGGGGGCTGGGCAACCTTTGGAGGGGGGCCCGCCTGCGGGGTTGCCCCTGCAAAGGCATGCTATGGTTATGTGGTTGGAAGATGACAGCTCCCCCATGAGGACCCCAGAGGGGATGTGTGCCTAGCTGTCTCTGAGCCAGTGTGTGCTCAAAATGCAAAGGTGCAGCCTTGGGAACAGGAGCTCTGGGATTTAACAACAACAAAAGGGGTGTGTGAGGCTTCAAGGCTCAACCGTCCTAACTCAGGCAGTGGAAAGCAAGATCTTGATCAAAATACAGAATTAGAATTATCCGATTAACCGACCCTTTATTTGGCAACAGTGATTCCAGTTGTTGAAGAAATACATCAAAGGTCTTATAAATCTTCGAACAGGGTTGCTAAAAAAGAAAAAAGCATGCTTTCAATTTACTTTATAAAAAGTTTCAAAGCATCAGAGAGGGAAGAGAAAAAGTTCACGGTTTTCTCAAAAAGAATTCTTCGTAAAGTGCTGGCGTAGGGCGTCCCTGACCCCTGCTAGTCAGCTTAGCCCTGGGGCAGAAGGGCCCCAAAGGTGTTTCACTCCAGCAAAGTTACTTCCCCACAGATAGAATTAGCGGTCCAAGTGGGGGAAAATCTGGCCGACTTTGTCACTAACTTTAACTAAAACTTAGCAGAATCTTAACAGAAACTTAGTTTCTAATGGTATGCAAACAAGCAACCAATCACAGTGGCTAGAAGTATGGCTTTTTCACAGAGCTACACTACTCAGTCATTTCCCTTTGACAGGAAAAGTGTTCCAGATTTCCCAAAGCGAACTTTTTGCTTAAACTACATTGAAATTACTGTAATTAGAGAGTTAATGAAATGGAATATTTATTATGTTCAACATGTAACATGAATAAACAATATGTAATAGCATGTTCATATGTCATTAAGCTGCTGAGTTGCTTTTAAAAATTTTTTATGATTACAGTGCTGTTGATTTCCTTTTATGAGCCTGGGTATTTCATTTTGTGCATTTGAAAACGTTCTTTAGGGATGAGGTCCACGGAATTCAGCAGACTGAGAAAGGAGTCCAGAGCCCTAAATATTAAGGAATCTTTAGAGTCTAAAGTGGTTCTCAACCTTCCTAATGCTGTGACCCTTTAATACAGTTCCTCATGTTGTGATGACCCCCACCTAAGATTGTCATTTTGTTACTGTTATGACTTGCAATGTAAATATCTATATTTTCCAACAGTCTTACGTAACTCCTGTGAAAAGATCATTTGCCCAAAGGGGATGTGACCAACAAGTTGAGAACCACTGCTTTAGAGGGACAGACAGGACCCTCTTCAAACCCATGTTCTTCTATAAATCCAGCTCATGGACACCCTCTGTGTTGCATGGCAATATTCTGCACAATTGTGAACCCAATGTTTCTCTTATCTGGTGGCTTTGGGCTCCGGGAACCAAAATAATTACTTTTCTTGGAGGGATCACAATGCAATCCTTGAAAGTTTCCTGGAAGAAAAAGTTTCTCCCAGTGTGTAACGCAACCCACTTACAGTTTGAGAAAAATCTCTGACTGTCACATTAAGAGTTCATCCAACCCAGAGCTCTGAGATTTAGGCTTGTGCTTTTTAGAAGTGCATAGGTTAGAATTTATCATGTATATAAATAAATATTATTTTAAAAATTAATACACAGTGCGTGCAACTTCCCATTCATATATAGGTCCCATTTGTGCTGTGAACTGTTTTTCCCAAAGTGGTTTGCCTGAAGATGAGAGGCTATCAAGACCCAGCACCGTAGCTGAATCTCTCCAGATAAATGGCCTGGGCCATCTTTCCTTACAAATGTCCTTCCCCCACCTCACTTCCCTCCTTTTCCCTGTGCCCCTCACTTCCCCTTGCCCCCCTTTTCTCTTCTCCCCCAGAATGCCTCTGACCTGTGCCAGCTGGGGGTAGCCTCTGCTCAGGGGTAGTTTTGTCTCTGCTGGGGCCAAACACAATCAAGGCCTGTGAAAAGGAGGGTGGCTCTGCAGGAGGCCGCACAAGCTGGGCTATTGGGATCCTTCTCCATTAAAGCCTCCTCGCCCTCCTTAACTCATTCTGGCTCCATTCAAGCCAGCTCGAGGGTCAGGCTTTAGCAGGCACTAAAACCTGTAGGGTACAGATTCTCTGACATTGTTCCGAAAGAATTAAGGCATCAGCCAGGGACGGCTAATATTTCTTGCCTCATTTTATTGCCGAACAGCGGGATTGTAAAGTTTTGAGCACTGGAGCACTGTGGCCCCCTTTCATGTGGCCGAGATGATGGGATAAAAATGTGTTTGGTGAAGCAATTCAGATTACCACTGGGTCACATCCTCGCTAGCTCCCAGAACAGCCCTCCAAACAGCACAGCGCAGACAAGAAGCAATCTGTGCAAAGACAGCTCGTGCTGAACAGGGCTGGAGCGTGGAAATGAGGCTAATTGTGGAGCTTGCCAATGAACATGTTTTGTTTTTAATAGCTCGGGCTGCAGCTCAGAATAATAAGAATGGAGATGGCTGACTATGGATCTAAATCTTCCAGACCCCTACTTCCACAGCTTCCCACACAGTCGTTCTGCTCTCGGGGACCATTCTGTTAAGAGCAGGCTCTCGGCCTGATGGGCTGGGATGAAGAGTGTTCTCTCTAGAGATAGGGTGGTAGTTGAGGGAACCTCAGCCTCCCTTCCTCTAAGCCACGCATTCTGGGGAAGGAGGGTTGCCTTCAACTCCCAAAACAGGAAGTAAGAAGTAAGGAACCCTGTAATTGAAAGTCCCATACCTCAGTGTTGCAGGGGGGCAAACTGATAGCTCTAAGAATCAGGAACCATTGGGTTTCTAAAAAAAAAAAATACTCCCCAGGTAGATGCCAAATGAAAAGTTCTCCCTGTCCTTGTTTGATAGTACTGTCCAGTTCTTGTGTGAGTCAGCTTGTGATTCTAACCAGCTCTGTTGCTCTGGGGCAGCCCCATGTCCCCTCTAAATCCTGGAAGTCTGGTAGCCAGGCCGTTTCACCTCCAGTACCGTGTGCTGTGTCTGTGGCTTCATGTAAACCGTGTCTGGGAAGTGGCAGCATCCATATGACCCTATGAGGTCATTTAGGACTCGGCTCATGTCCCATTTCCATTACTACCTAGCTGTGTGAGACTTTAAGCACCTTGATCACTTTCTCAGGGCTTCTATTTCTTCAACGCCAGCATGAGCAGAACACTGTGAGTTTATGGGTAAGGGCTAAGGAGAGACGATCGGTGATTGTTTGGCCGGCATGATTGCTGCTCCTTCTGCGGTCGGTTTGAAAGACGCTAGCGCACATTCAGAGCGGTCTGGGCCCTCTGGTGAGAGGCTCTGCAGAGGAATCACTTTTGTTTGCATTCTGCTAAAAGCGAAAGGGGAAGGGACATGTTTCCTTAGCCAGCAAGGGTTAGCCCTCTAGAAGGAGCTGTTGTTATCTGTGTGTCTGTGGCATGATTCACGGCTCTTCATCTAAATTTCCAAAGCGCTTGGCCCTTGGAGGACAAAAGAAATGCCAACAAGTCCCTGTCCCCTTTTGGGGTATGAGCTGTGGGGCGCTAGAGACAAGAATCTCAGGGCCTCTCCAGGCTGCCAGGCCAGAGAGTAATAAATCTGTGAAATAACAATCACAAAGGACCTTATAATCAATGACAGATTTTATTTTTGCTCTGGCAAAACTCATCCGTGGAGTTCACATTTTATGGGGAAATAACTACCCGGTCTGTGATTCCTCCTCAGCCCACACTCTCTTTCTGAAAGTCGGGAAAAACCAAGAGGATCAGAGTCGGCCTCTCTGAGAACTGTGGCCAGGGAAAGCTTGACTTCCCCTGGGCGGGGACCCAGCTCTCCCCGTACTTCCTAGGGTGGTGAGGGCCATTCATTTCTGTTTTGCTAAAATACCCGTGACATGTGAATAAACCAGGATTACAGAACATTGTCTCGGACAGTAATCTGAGCCTGCATGGGCTCTGGTTTGATGAAATATGGTGCTCTCTGAGCAAACACGGGCATTGGTATTACTTCTCGTTAAAGCTGAACAGTGGGACTATTTAGAACTGATGCATGAATGCAGCCCTGTGGGGAGTGACAATCTGAAGGAGCCGATTTGGAGAAGGGGGGGGTGGGGGTGGGGGTGGGGGTGTGTTTGAGTTGGCTCGGGCCAGCTAACTAAGAGGAATCTGCTGCAGACGCAGCCAAAGGAACACTTTGGAAATCGCGACTCCTTTGGGGTTGTGTAGCCTCCTTACACACCCCAGTCTTCCTCAAAAACTCTGATGGTCCTCTCTGAGACAGACAAAGCCTCTGGCCTCTGCTTGGCAATCAGGCCCTTGCCATCTGTCCTGTTTGTCTTAGTTGAACCTTTTTCCAATCTCCTCCTGTCTGTCCTCTCACGCTGCAGAATTCAGAGAGGTCACATTGCTTCTCTCAGTCTCTCCTAGCTCCACTCTCTTGCTGCTTTCAGGTGATTTCAGGGGATGCTGCCACACACATCTGACTCTCCCTAACTGCCGGGCGATTGCCGTCTGCTCCAACTATTGTCCGCTCAGCGTTCGGAGCAGAGTCCTTCCCCATGAACTGTTAGTGAACTGACAGAGGCACCTTGCCCAGTTCCTTCTCCTGGCCTTGGCTGTTCTCCTGGGGTCAGCCAAGTACAGCAGGCAGATGCAGGCTGGAGGGCCCTGAACAGCTCTGGGTGCCACAACGCTCTGGGAGTCACAGCCATCACAGCAGGCTTCTCCTTCTGGTCAAGACTGGCTCTCCTAGCTCTGAGCAGATGTGCACCACCCTCGCCCCAAGCACCCTCCTAAATTCTCCATATGGTCCTTTCTGTCTTAGTGCCAGGGATGACCTGAGGGTGCGGACTCTGAGGGCATAAGGCCTATGCCACATGCTGGACCTGGTGCTGATAGTGGGGATGGCAGACAGCTATGCCTACCTACCTCTCAGAGGTCCAGGAGGAAGGAGTAACTTAGAAGACTGTGCCAGGCTCTGCTGAGGGCCCTGGACACATGGCAAGAGAGAGATCATGAAAGACAAAGGGCTGATCTAACCCACCTCAGCAAAGGGCTTCCGAAGGTCTCACAGTAAGTACATAAACTCCCAGCCCTCGCAGATGATCCAGCCAAGGATTGGAGCAGGTTTTAAATGGGAAGGCGACAGGGTTCCAGAGTTTAGTTTGTTGTACCAAAGTCAGGGACCTGCCTGCTTGGGGAGGGGGTGGTTATTGAGAGTTGGAGCACTGTGGTTGGTCCACTCTCTTAAGGAATCTCAAAACTCTATACTTCTGTGAATGATGTGGCCCATGAAGACCACACTCCTTTCTTAGGAGATGCAACTGTAGCATGTGTTTCACATGTGACCTACTTAGACCTGTCTTCTGACTGCCTGGGCAAACATAAGATCATGTTGCCTCCTAGCCTGTCCTTGGATGGTCTGAGCCCACCAAAGGGGAAAGCCGTTGTAGAACGAACGGTTCACATGTATCAGGACACAGGAGCACATAACTGGGACCGATCATAACGGTGCTGGATGTACTGGATGGAGGGTCGGTGATAGATTTAGAAGGAGGTCTGTATTAACCCAGGCTCGCTCTCTCGTGATGCACAGTTTATACTACAGACAGGGTCTCATGAATGGAGCTGAGATGCTTAGGGGTTGGCTCTTGGAAGCTTAGGAAAAGCAATGGCCTGCAGTAAAAGCTTAAATGCCAATAACTGCCACAGTAGACAAAAGAGACACAGAATAAAGGTGCAGAGAAATGAATGTGCTGCTAGGTTTGAAATGGTACAAAAGGCCACAGAACCACAGAAGGTCCCAGAAGACTCTGCACATAGAAAAGTAACATAGGATTCTCTGGAGAGAGCTTTGTGGTATGAGAAGCACAATGATAACCGTGGCCTGCAGGTAGAAACTCAGGGTGGGAGCTCTTATTACTGAACGTTACTAAAGAAGGAAAGGATCCCAAAGCCACGGGTGCTTACCTGTCCCAGTCAAGGCAGAAGCAACCATCAGAATAAGAGGCACAGTAGAAGCAACCAGGGCTCTTTGCTCACACAGAGGTATGGAGATACTTAATAAAAATGCAGAATCTCTAGGGAACACAATGCTGTGCAGCCAACAGGAGTATTGCTCCATTTATGCAGTCAAAAATAAGCTATAAAGGAAAAAACCAGAGGTGAATGAATGAGGCAGAGGGTAGCTGCACCAATAGAAGCTACATTCTTTTGTTCTGTGTCACATGAGCCAGCTTTTGGTCCTGGAGCACAGTGGGCGAAGATGAGGCCAGGCTCCTGGAGGCAGCAGCAGCACTTAGCAGGCAAAGATTATAATGAGCTCTCTCATTAGAAGGGACCTGTAGCCATATAGTCTAGTAGCAGCTGAACAGAGGGAACATCTGGGCACTTCAAGGATGGAGTGGCATAGAGACGAAGTTCTCATGAATACCAAGTCACCTTTAACACCATCCTGTTAGGGTGAAGTTTTAGATAAATGGGTGTTTATTCTCAGTGGGATTATTGAGCCCCAGGGTCTCTTCCATAGCCATTTCCTCAGACCTCAGATGCATAATTGGAATAAGAATTCTTGGCAGAGGTCAGAACTTGGTACTGGTTTCTTGGCCTGTAGGTTAAGAGCCTGTGCCACAGGGAGGCAAGTTGAAGCTTTGTGGTGGTGGGACGGTATGTAAGAGTTACTATATGAGAGGAGTCCAAGAAGCAGCCTTTGAAACCTCTCTTTCACTCTGCTTCAGCCAGATCAATGAATTAAAATCGGTGATGCAATCCCAGGGGAACCAGGGAACTGGCTACACCCTTTGGAACATGAAGTATGCAGCCAAGATGCTACTGGTTGTCTCAACACTTAATTCCTTAGTATGATTCTTACAGAAACCCCACAGAGAATCACAGTGGGAGAGTCTAAATGCCACCAGGTGCAGTGTTGATAGCCTCAATTTCAGCAAACACACTAGATATGGCATCTCAGCTTAGGCAGATTGGTCCCGGGTACATAGCATTGTGGTCTTTCTGTTGGTCACTATATCTATTTAATCCCATTCCAGAAGGACTAAGAAGCAGCTGTCCTTCACATAGGTATGGCAGGGATATAGCTCAGTGGTGAGCACTTGGCTGTACATGGACCTGGTATCAGAACACAGTTACTAGTATATGCATTTCATCCTCTAGGGCCTTGCTAATGGCCATCTCTGGCATGATGGGCCAAATGGATTTATGACCTGTGAACATTCTACTGAGTATTTTGTCTGTGCCTATGACAACCTCAATCAGTAAGAAATGGCAAGTACTTTGGAGAGTCTGGTAAGGAACACGTGCTTCATGGAGATTAGGGGCTTGCCACATTGGTGAAGCGATTAGATGGCTAGTGTCCCGAACATGTCGGGGGCCATCTCTTCCAGTGCAGAAAATACATTATTGTGTCTTTCTTTTCTCATCCCCAAGAACAACTCTTGGTAAGTTACAAATTCCACCCTTAGGGATTCCCTTTCCAGAGAATCACAGAAGGCTGTTGGCTTGGCCTAAGAGCAGAAAAGGGCTCTATAGTCTTTCTAGATTGAACGAAGAACAAGAAGCCTTGTAGCTTGTGCATTATCAAGCCTTAAAGCCTGAGTTTTGCACGGAGGAAAGACACCATCTGGGATTTATGCCAGAGCCCAGGGAGAGCAAGGGTTTGAAGCAAGGCCTAGCCATCTGCATCAGAGGACTTCATCTTCTTTGAAAGACACAAAACCACAACGGGCCAGGCATGGGACATAAGGCGGTGGTGCAACCAGAAATGCTTGCCATGAGCTGTGTTCTCTGGATGTCCTACATCACAGGCCTGGGGAAGCCCAGTAATAATTCATGGAAGAAGGATGTGGTCCAGCCAAGGCTGGGCAGAGCATAGTGGCAACAGTCACAGTTACAATGGACGGCATAAAGCTTCACTCTAGCAGGGCGCCCAGGCCTTTACACACACACACACACCCTGCTGTGCACCATGCCGCTCTTCTTGTTCACAGTTATGGAGGTCTGTTATGATCAGCTGTTGGGGAAGGACAGTATTTGTCCTTGCTTCGTGGATGGCTAGTTCGTTGTTTCAAACTGAAAATGGGACTTTAGTTGTGCACCCCTCTCCAGCAGGGGTGGTACTGAAAGAACAATGGGGGGAGAGGGCTTATGAGTAGATTTTGGGGGTGGTCCATGTGGAAAGAAAAGTGACCTGAGATAAGGATATAAATGGACTTACAAGCAGTGATTGAGACAGATTGAACAAAAGAGAGTGAAAATAAGAAAAAGAGGCCTGGGGAACAAGGCAGATGCGCAAGCATGAAGGAGTGATAGGAAAAGAAAGGATCGTTGCATTATAAGTCAATGGCTACCAGAGGGCCACTCAATCATCGATAGGATAGAAGGTCTTGATCAGCTGCACTGCCCAGCTTCTGTTGGCAGCCATAGAGGATGTGTGCACGGAGCCGCGATGTCAGAAATGAGAGCGACATCTAGGTATCCAGTAACCCACACTGCTCTGGTTCCGCCACATCTCAGTGTCCAGCCAACCAGCAAGGAGATAAATGCTAGTCCCTAATCTGGCGCTGTCCCTGGCTGAGCACATGGAGCACTTGGTAGAAGGGTAATTTGGTTAGGTTGCTTCTACCCTGGAAGGGCTGGTGATTCATCCTGGCTTGGAGTCATATTCTTGGTAGGTTTGCTGTTGGGACTTCAGAGTCTTAGCCAGGTCAGTTGATTTTCCTGCCAGATTCTCATGGCAAACAAGTGGCAATCCCTGTTCCCCTTCCCTCTTCTTCTCCTTCTCTCCCCCCATTTCCCATACCCATCTTCCATCCGCTCCTCAGAGAGGGTAAGGCCTCCCTCTAGAAGTCAACTAAATCCATTCTTATAACCTCCTGGGAAGTTTTTCCAGGGGGGGAAAGCAGGCAGAATTCCAGAAGAGCCATTCCTAGATAGTATAGGATTGTCTGTCGTGCAAAGCAAGTTATCCCAACCTGAAGAGAAGATGGGCTGCAGTGGACACGCTGCCCTTGATCAGCTGTATCTCCACAGCTGCCCATTCTGTCTCACTTCTTTCCCCAAGGGTTCCTGGAGTCAGCTCCCCACTGAGACACTCACCAGGAATTGCCTCAGCTTCCTGAAGGGGGCGCTCAGCCCATGGTCATACCTCTCCTTTCCCAGGGCCACCTAGCATGGATGGGGTGGCCAGCCAGAGCTCCCCTGGAAGACCTGGGCTCTCGTTTGTCGACTTGGGATGAATTCAAGGGTGCATTCTGGCTTCAGAACTACCTGTGGGAACTGTTTCAGCACCCATTATAACCCCATCATATTCAGTGCCCTGCCTGTCCTTCCTGTCTTCCGTTGACAGTGTCTGAAGCACCTAGCCACTGATCTGGCCCTCTCCCAGGTCAACAGCCTTCAGGCATCAATAGTGCTCACGAATCCCCACTTGACAACTGCTCATTTCTTAATCTTCTGTCAGCCTTTGTATGAAAAATGTCCTTTTCCTTTGGTATTTCCTTAAACATCTCTCTCACGCTTGCGGGTTTCTACTTTTAGCAAAGATCTGTTAGATCATAAGAAATTCATGAGCCTGTGTTTCTTTTTATTTATTTTTATGGTTAGCTTCTATTTTTAACAAGGAATGCTGGTTTTCCATTTTACACTTGAGATGTAAAGGTTCTGTTTAAAATAAATTTGAGTCAAACAGGGTGAGCTAGTTTAACAAAAAAAGAAATAAATAACCAAATAAATGATGGTTATGAGGGGGCCCATGAAGGTAAGTACCTAAGACCCAGCAACATACGAAACACCCACCCCAGCAGTTTCTTCGGCCTGAACAGTTCCCTTCTGCATCAGTGAATAAACACTCCACGGGAGCCACAAGACGCTGTGCCTTGGGAAAACCATCCACCTTGAAAAGTTAAATGTGTCCCATTGTGTGGGCTGGTCGATCTCCGTGGCTGATTCTGTGACTGCCCAGTGAGGCTCCTAGGCTCCCAAGTCTTCATCTTATTTTGGCTTTCAACAGCAGCATCCAGCATGAGCCAAAATACAGGGTAGATGCCTCGGGTAGTCTTCTTCAATGCTCCACCCACCACTGATGTGCCTGAAACCTTGACCTATGATCATGTAAGGTCGACGGCAAACTTTCCTTATATGGCAATGTAAAGAAGGCTCTAAGTTATTTAATTTTGAATTAATAAAGTGGAGATTATCTTGGGTGGGCCCGAATTAATTCAATGGTGTCTTTGACAGGGGGATCTGGGCCTTGCCTGCAGATAGCCTGCGACTGATAACCTCAAAGAAGACACTGTGTGGGGTGGGGTGTGATGAGCGCAGGGGGTGGGGGTGGATGAGGACTCAGGGCCCGGAGAGCGAAGCAACGATAGCCAGGAGGAGGCAGGAACCCTAATCTTGCTGAAATGAGGAACTCAGATTATGAAGGACCTTGAACTCCTATAGCCAATCACCACCTCGTGGCAGTTGTAGGTTGCTGCTAGGGCTGTGAAGGAGCAACTCATCCAGGATAGGAGAGTGGGGCGACAAAAACCTGCTCATCTCATGGCCAGAAAGAAAAAAAAATGGGGAAGAGGAAGTCCTGCTATCCCCTGCAAGACCTCACCCAAATGACTTAACGTCCTCCCTCCAGCCCCAACCTAGAAAAGTTACCACCACCTCCCAGCAACTTAATTCTGGGACTCGTACTTCAACACATGGGCCTTGGGGAGACATCTAAGATGCAAGGTACAGTAAAGCGGCCTTTGTCTACCCTGAGCCAAGATGCCTCTAACCAGCAGGATGTAAAGCCAGCCACTGGTCGGTCCTGGCCTTGGAATTCCCCACTGGGTGAGGGGGGTTGGACAATGTGCTGAGTACCCTAGGCTCCTTTTTCCCTGTTCACACCTGCTGTGGCAACCATGTTCCTTGTATCACAGGGAGATTTTCTCTAATATTAGGAGACTCAGATAGCTTAGGGGAAGAGGAAGAAGAAGGAAGAATAGGAAGAAAAAGAGAAGAAAGGGGAGTGGGGAGACAAAGTGCACCAGCCATTGACTGTTGTGGAATAAACCAACCCAGAACTTACAGTGGTTTGACACAGTACAGATGGTCCTTGGCTTTTGATAGCATGACTTGAAGTTTCTTTGACTTGCCAATGGTGGTTTCGTGAATGTGAGATGTCATCACTAGGAAAAGTTCTCCCAATTTCAGAACTTCCCAAGTTCAGAACTTCGTGCTGGCCTCAGTGGTGACCTTGGACTCCCAGCCAGTCGAGTGACTCCAAGGGTGACAGGCGGATTCTGCACCGCTGTGTGCTACTGAGCTGTGACATTCAGGAAGCTGGGCATAGTAAATGAATTTTCTTAGCAGCTACTTTCCCTGTAAGTCAGGGTTGTTGGATTACTTACATAACGCCTATGTGAGAGGAGGACTGTGCATACTTAGCCCTGGTTCTAAAGGCTAGTGATGCAGCTGTGCATCAGTTAACGTCTTTGGAGGATGCAGTCCATGTTGACAAGGACCGCAGTCACCTCAAGGCTTACCTGGAAGCCTCTGCTTCAGCGGTCCTCACAGGCTATGGGCAGACCCAGCTCTTGAAGTGCTGGGACTAAAGGCGTGCTCCACCACAGCCAGTTAGACAATATGAAAAGGCCAAGCCCACTGTGGGCAACTCTATTCCCTTGGTAGTGGGACCAAAACTGTGTAAGGGCAGAGAAATAAAGCAGAATCAAGCAAGCAAGCAAACAAACAAGAGAGCACGTGTGTATTCAGCAAGCAAGCAAGAGGGCACGTGTGCATTCGTTTCTCTCTGCTCTTGATTGTGGATGTGACTAGCTATTTGAAGTCCTTACCTTGACTTCTCGGCAGCGATGAACCATAGTTCTGCGAAATAAACCCTTTCTCTCATAAGTAGCTTTTCATCAGGCCACTTTAATCACAACAACAAAAATGAAACCAGGGCAAGTCATCAATCATCTTGATGTTCTGAGCACTTCCCGGTGACAGGCTTACACATCACACATCTCGGGAAACACATAGCCACTTAAGTGTCTCTCAGGCCATCACATCTGACTTCTTCCTGCCCCCTGATGTCACAGGGCAGGAGCCATGTCTGTACTCTTCGACATCTGGCTTTAAGGCTTCCCTGGCCATGCTGTGGAGGATAGCCCCTCAGCCTGCTGAGTTGTAACCCCAGAGCCCAGCCTGACTCAAATACCCTGATGCCATATGCTGATCTCAGCCTTGGCTTCTTCACTGGCTCCTAAGAGAAGCCATGCCCTGAAGTGCAGACTGGCTCACCAGACTGGCTTCCTACTGTTAACACTACTATTCAGCTCGCCCTGCTTCACTGCTGAGTCACATGTCACATGATGGGATGCCCCTTGCTGGTCAAACTCCATCCATACACCTTTAGATGCCAGGTGCTGCCTCTGAGAGATACCCTCTACTGATGGCCTTACAGTAAATTAAAAGCTAACGAAATAACCTTTCCTGGGCATCTCTGTGGGTATTGTGGGATGATTCACCCTATTCATTGAAAACACAGAGTCAGGACAGCCATGGGAAACTCCCAGAGGTGCAGTGGGGAAGCTTTACAGGGCATTCCTATAATTCCATAACAGTTAGTGGTTGTTTCTTGAGGCAGTTCATTGGCTGGGTAGCAATCCTGAGCTGTAAGTTTGTCCTGATTGGTTAGCTAACTGTTGTATTTCTAGCTGAGCGGTGCAGAAGTCTGAGAGACACTGGCTTCATTGCTTCATCCAAGTCTATGGGCTCTCTGCAGTTTGGCCTTCCGCAGTTGTGAATGAAATCCTCTCCCCATCCAGACTCTACTTGAGACAGCTGCAGATTTTATGGTTCTGTGCTGTTTTCTTTCACTGCAACGCCTGTATGAGCTTGTTCCTAACATTTAGCTGCATTTGTGGAAGTCAATGGTTTAAATAACTGGCTTCAGGGAACACTGGGTGAAACTGAGGGATGGGTTGGCCTGAGGAGAAAAAGAGATAACAGGCCTCAAGGTGGGGTCTGCTGTGGACCCAGGAGCTAGGTGGCAGAACACTCAGCAGGGAGGGGCTGCCTCAGAAAATGCTTAGAAGAGATACAGGGAGAGTGTGAGCCCAGAATGGAGGGGATGGGATGCCAGGCTCCTCCTTGAGAACTGTTAGCACAATAATACAGCAATGATATTCCTGAAGGGATCAGTCCATACGGAGAAAGGGTATTTTTTAGCTCTCGGTTCTGGAAGGCTCTGTCCAAGGTCAGAGGCTTTGGGCCTCTGGGGAGAGACCTGATTGCAATGATAAGGAATGCCAGGAGAGCAAATTGCCTGTATCGCTAGCCAGGAGAGGAGAGCAAGAGGTGGACAGATCTCAGTCCTGTGGGGGGGTCACTTCTGCTACACCCCACTTCCTAAAGGTCCACAGCACCTCTCAGAGAGGTTACTCTGGAGAATACAGTTCCGGCAATGCCCTTTGGAGCACCACCCATCTTCAGGACCGAGGTAAGCAAGGACAAACCTTCTTGGTAGACTTTTAAGCAGTGACAGCAACCAGGACCCATAGGACATTATGGGAGAAGGCTGCTTTATCTGCTGCAGCTGAAATAGAGACCTGACTATTGAACAGTGGATAAGCCACAGCAAGGTCCTAGCTGTAGGCGAGGTGGTGGATGAGACAGCATAGGAAGCAAGACAGGCTTCCGTCTTGCCTCTCTCTCTCCTGGAGCTGTTTAACCGGAACTGGGGTTCAGAAGACAATGGCTCTAATCTTATTGGAGAAGGGCCTGGCATTCTGTGTACCTGAAATGGGTCATTATAGACGGGTGTATGGAGGGGAGTAAGACGACACCATAGCTGTCACTAGAGGCCCAACCAGGCCTGGCTGTGAGATCTTGGATAAGCGTCAATTCTGGGCAGAGGGCAGAGTCTTCATGTAGCCCAGGCTTTGCAGGCCATGCTGAGGTTTGAACATGGCTCTTTGTCTCACTCTCAGAGACACTGGGTCGTTCCTCCTCGGTGTGAGAGGGCAGCCGATGATGTCATTCAAACCGTCTGCCTACAGCTTGCTGCGATTTCTCTCTGAGCCGGGAAGCCAGTTGTGCTGCCATGGTGCCACCGTGTCCCAGACCCTCAACATATTAAGGGCTGATCTGAGCCTCTCTGGAGCCTGCAGCGGCACCTGGCACACCGGCAGGAGGCTTTTATGTGCCTGGTTAGGTTTTATGGTGGAGCCAGGCGGATCTGTGTCTGACGAGGCATGTGACTGACTGTGGCATCTGTATTCCTGACTGGGACTGCAGCAGAGCAAGAGGCCTGTGGGAGCACCCTGAGGGCACACCCCCAGGTCCAGCCACAGGACAGGCCATCCGGGCTAAACACTGACACTCCTGAGATAATTCGTTCATGAAAAATCAGGGCTGAGTCAAGCCAGAAGGTAAGGAAAGTGGAGTGTGTGTGTGTGTGTGTGTGTGTGTGTGTGTGTGTGTGTGTGTGTGTGTGTGTGTGTGTATGTGTATGTGTGTGAGGGGGTTATGGTCTTGGGACTTCCTTCACCCCTGCCAGCATCAGCTGTAGCTCTGTGGGATCATGAATGGGCTACGGGGTTCTGCTTCACTACAGTGCCAGTCTGTTTGGAAGATAAAGTAGCAAGGTGTTTTCTGGCAGCAGGGGCTCTGGGGAAGGCAGGAGGCAGAAACTGGGAGGACGTGGCAAGACAGAGTCACCTGTTTCATCAAATGTGAGGAAAGGAGCAGGGAGGCCACAGAGGAGAGTGTGTGAGCTGTTCCTGTGGAGCCTGCAGCCAGGGCAGGAGCAGGTGTCAGAGAGGCAGCAAGGTCACGTCCCTTTGGGGCTTTCCTAAGCTTGGTGAGGAGTATGCGCTTCACTTTGATGGATGGGGGAATCAGGAGGTCATGTCAGTTTACTGAGATTCATGGGCCCTTGAACAGGAAGGTGGGAGGACCTGGATAGTACACAGGCGAAAGGAATCACCTCTCGTTAGGCTGGCATGGGAATGTGTTGGGTCATTCCCATCCATACCCACTGACCTGCTGTTTTCAGGAATGCCCTGGTCTTGATTATCAATCACATGGCCAGCATAGTCACAGATGCCCAGAGAGCTAGCAATGCTAAACTCCACATCTGAGAGGTGTAGGTTGTCCCATGCACATAGAAATAGGCAGAGTCCTGTATGAGGCAGGCAGCGGAGAAGAGAATGCCAAGATCATGGACATGCTGGGAATTGTGAGACATTCTGCAGGGATGCTGGTGGCTATGGCAAAAGGGTCAAAAAGAAAGGTGGGGGTGGGAGGGCAAGACTGGAGTTTAACCTGGTGGTCATGGTAAGAAGGTTATAAATCCTGGTCAAGTTTAAGTTCAGAGAAATCTCTGATGAGCAGCTCCAATGTAGGAGGAGCTGTGATAGTGTTCCAGGTAGGAAGCATCTAGACCCTGAACTGTAATGGCACCATGGGATGGAGAGAAAGGATAGATGTGGGGAGCACGGAACTAAATCAGTCAAGATAGTACAGGACAAGAGGTGCTGGGGATGACCACAGTAAAATCTAGAGGTCTCTGGGTAGAAACCATGGGCAGTTGCATAACCCAAGGTCAGGACACCAAAACCTACTTCATGAAGAGGAAGAGTATGCCAGTAAAAGCTGATGTTCCCTTTATTTGAGTTTCAGTACCCTTTCTCCAGTGTTTCTTGATGTGAGCTGAGGCTATACAAGAGGCTGTTGCTAATGGAGATGCAGATGGAAGTCATGTAGACTTTCCTGTCCTGTCCAAGGCCATTATCAAATGCTGAAGTCTCCACATTTCCCATCTCCTAATGGGTTCAAGTCTTAGTAGATGCACACAGTAGAGTCCTTTTTGGGGAAGCCTGCCCAATCTCCATTAACCTGGAATAAGAGGAGCCTCTGAGAGTAGGTGTTTCTTGGCTCTTCCAGTACGGGTCCTGTGTCCAGGTTACTCATACAGAGTGATAGAGTAGGAGGTGACAAGTCACAAGGGCAGGTTGATCCAAAGAGGAAGAAACTGGCTGATGTCTTTGTGCCCTGCCGAGTCTCCACAGTGAGCGTCATCCTGTTGCCTAGGAAGTCTGAGTGAGGAAACGAAGGCTCTGCTCTTTTGTGTTTATTGGGCTGCTTTGCAAAAAGTCCTTTCCTAGGTTTCCCCCTAGATTTTTCTCCTAGCAAGTTTCACTCAGAAGGAGACGTGTAAGTGCCTGTCTTCTCGCTGTATCCGTTGTCCACATAAATTCTACCCGATGGTCACTGTCTTCAGAGCACCGTCTAGGAGGTCCTGGGCCCTCCCATCCCTGTCTTCATTGCCTTTGCTTATGAGTTTTGTCTGCTTTCTGTTGGTCCCTACAACCTCAGTTTGGCATACTAATTCTCGGCCTCTCTTCCATCAGTCAGATGCTGTTGACCTTTGGAACCAGGTTGGTTTCTAAACTGCCTGCTGAGATCAGTGTTCTGTGGAGTTTCCTTTCTCTTCTGTAATTTTCTTATTTGCTTTGTTTTAAACTAAAAGTGTTTAGAGTCTTCTTTAGATGCTTGTGTTCTGAGTCTTCAGCATTGATACGTACCGAATGTGTCCTTTTTGTTCCCCCTTTTGCTGGACCCTGGATAGATCTTTTACTTAGAAGCATCCTTCAGATTCAAGATCAGGTTTGGATTTTTTCCCCTATCATGCCCATTCTCCCATCGTTTTTTTTCTATTCCATTTTCGTGGAACTATTCTTTATTTCCTCTTAGGTCTTTTGAATTGCCCCCTCTAGTTTCCCCCTTTTCGCTCATATTTTTCACCTTTTATTTCTTGTTGTCATTGTCTTTTGCTGTCCTTCCTTCCTTCCTTCCTTCCTTCCTTCCTTCCTTCCTTCCTTCCCCTTCCTTCCTTCCTTCCTTCCTTCCTTCCTTCCTTCCTTCCCCTTCCTTCCTTCCTTCCCCTTCCTTCCTTCCTTCCCCTTCCTTCCTTCCTTCCCCTTCCTTCCTTCCTTCCTTCCTTCCTTCCTTCCTTCCTTCCTTCCTTCCTTCCTTCTTCTGTACTTCTTTCTTGTTTCATATGCTGATAAGTACGGACTACAACCTCATGCATGCAAGCCAAGCATTCTATCACTGAACTAAACCCCAAGCCACTGGAAGAATTACTAAGCTTTAATTAATGCCTAGACAGTTTACTCAGTTCTTATTTACTGTTTGTTTCCAATAATTCTTGATTATCTTGCATTGTTATATCTTACTGTATTTGAGGAGAAATACACTTTTTTCTCTAATGTTCCTAAGAAACCTAATGGTATCTTTGTTTTTCTTCTTGCATCACCTCTGCTTCCTTTGGCACCTGCCTTTCATGCAGTAAGCTTTCTTGAAATGCTAAGCCATTCATTCACATTGAAGAGCTGGCTGCTAGGAACCTCAGAATTAAAGAATGCAAAATAAAACAAATGTATAAGAACTGACAGGAAAGTTCAGTAATATGATTGAATCAATGCTCCTTAGGAAACTGCAGAAAATTAGATGGCATTCTAAAAAAAGGACTTAGGAATGATAAAGAATAATTGTATTAGTCAATGTTAGCCAGAACTTGGGGAGAAAGAATGGAAAGACTAGATGATAGATAGTTATACAGACAGACAGATAGAAGATAGATAATAGATAGATGCTAGGTAGGTAATAGAACAATAGTTAGATACACAGGTAGATTTAAGTATATAATGGGAACAGGATTAGTTGGTTATGTCGACTTTCCATGTAAGACAGAGACCAGGGAAGGTATTGAAATAATTCAGATGTAATATTCAGGAGTCCTATAGTCACAGTACAGAAACTAGTAATTAAGAATTCCAGCATTATGAGTATGAGCAGATTGATATTCCCAGAGCAGAGCAGAGAGAATGAATTTGACATTCTTTTCTCTCTTCTCTGTTGGGAACCTCAGTAGATTAGATACTGCCCATCTACATGGGAGGACCATCTGCTTCACTTGGCTCACCAATTCAAATGCTAATGTCTTCTAGAAACATCATCACTGGCACACTTAGACATACTGTTTGAACAACTATCTGGGCATCCCTTAGTGAAGGCAAGTCTAGCCACGTTCAATCATTAGCATCACATAAAAACAATTGTGACTGAGTTTGCTTGTAGTCCTAGATCTCAGAGGGCAGATGTGGAGGATCAGGAGTTCAAGACCATCCTTGGCTACATAAGGCCAGCCTAGGTTACATGAGACCCTGTCCTAAAAGTCAGTCTTATAATAGGAAGTGACTTATGCCTATTTATAGAAAGCTAACCTAACCTAGAATTAATTATGCTCATGTTCTAAATGTAAAGCTACACAGTCAGAGCAACTGGAACGACAATTCTAGAAGATATTTGATGAATCAAACAAGTGGCTATTAAATTCCATGGAAAAGTAAGATGGTAGAAATAACTAGTCCATTTTGAAAAAGAAGAAGGCATCTCTATCTATCTATCTATCTATCTATCATCTATCTATCTATCATCTATCTAAACTACAGTTAGACAAGAAAGATGAATTAAAGAGATCTAGTGTATATGATGACTATAGTTAATAATAACAAGGGAAGAAATTAGTATGTTAGTTAACTCAATTTAGATATTCCACAATGTATACATATTTTCTTTGAATATTATTTCATTTATTTTTTGAAATTCCATTTATATAATATATTTTGATCATACCTATCCATCACCACCCATCTTGTCTCCCTCCCAACTTCATGTCTTCCTTTTTCATGTTGTGAATAATTCTTAGGGTTCAGTTAGTGCTGCCTGTGTGTACATGGATATGGTGCCTTACACTAGGGCATAGGCAACCTATAAGGATTGTATCTCCAAACAAGAGTGACTCTCTCTTCTTTGGTAGTCATCAGCCACCAACGGCTCCTCAGTCAATGGTGAGTCCTCAGGAGCCCTGACCCCACCAATGATGGAACTTTGATTGCCTTGAATCTGTGTGGGCCTTGTGCAGGTAACCGCAGGTGTTATGAACGGATGTGTGCAGCAGACATGCGATGCTCATTTTATAGCTTTCCTCTCCACCTGCCGGCTCTTCCATTCTTTCTGCTGAGTCTTCTCCAGTGTTCTCTGGCCTCGGTGTAGGGAGGTAGATGCAGATGATTCAGCCATGGCTGAGCCCTCAGTTAGCACTACTCAACACCTTAACCAGTTATGAGTCACTGCATTAATCATTGGCCACCGAAAAAAGCTATTTTGACAAAAGTTAGAGATCAACATTAATAAATCTAGAAATCTATTGGTATAAGGACAAAAATTTGGAAAGAACTTTGACAACATGACCATTTAGCAAAATAATAGAAACAGTAGGTTTTCTTCCCTAGGGTTAATGGTTGTCATAGAAAACAAAAGATGAGGGCCCTGGTGATTGTAATGTGATCACAGAGAGAAATGAAAGATCTAAACAACTAGGGAGCCAAGCATCCACAGATTAGAAAACTCATCATTATGTCATTGGTTTGCCCCTTCATTGTTATAAACTAATGCAGTGCCAATCAAAATCTAATGGAATTTTATTTTTGGAAAATGTGAATTAATTGTAACATTGATATGGAAATTCAGAGGACTAGAATAACTGAAAACCATGCCAAAAAGCAAGTTTGGAGGACTGGTTTTAAAACCTACAAAGCTCCAGTAACCAAAACAGTTTAGCTTCAGTAACCAAAATAGCTTGACATTCACGTCAAGACAGACACATTTATGCAACAGAGCAAGAATCCACAAATCCACAAACACAGAGACAACTGGCTCTGAAAACACACATGATCCAGTAGAGAAAACATTGTCTTGAGAAATTATCCACAAGCACACACATGAAAGAACATTACTACCTACGTTCATCTATTCAGATGTAAACATAGAACTCAACTCACAGGAAAAATAAAAAACTCTGAAGTTTCTAGAAAGACTTTCTAAGAGAAAAATACGAGATGAAAGATGGGAGGCTGGGGGAAATGTTTGGTGGACTCTTCAGAGTTCTTGTATGTTCTCAACAGGAGCTACAAGGTGCAGTTTGGGCATCAGGAATGGCCAAGTGGATAAATAGGGCCAGAAGACAGATGCCTTCCTGGTGAAGAAACATGGCTGGAAACACTGTATGGGACAAGGCTCAATGTAACACGTCACTAAGAGATGAAAATTGGGATGAACAACCCTGAAACTAGGACCAGGGTTACGAGTTGGCTCACTCCAACATCCACCCCATCTATGATCTACTAGAACACGTGCGAGGGGCTGGTCCTGCAGATGCAAAGCAGGATCTCCATGACCCAAGGCAATAACAGGATATCCAAGAGGAGTCCCAGTGAGGGCCCAGCATTAATAGTGTAGCAGAAACCAGAGACCTGGAACCTGACCAATGGCTTTGCAATGGACACTTGTAGGTAAAGATATATGGACAAAAGGTTTACTGTGTGGCTCATAATGAGATTTTCTCTTTTTCCCATTCCTTTTCTTTTTTCTTTTAAATTTATTTTATTTTGGGGGGTTGTTTTAAGGACAGATGGCATATGAAGAGATGGAGAGATGAATGGGATTGAGATGCATGATGTGAAAGACCCAAAGAATACATAAAATGAAAGTTTTAAAAAATAAAATGAAAATTGAAACCAAAATGAGATAAAGCTCTAAATCTATTCAAACGACTAATAGAAAAAAACAAAGAAAAGGTTAACTGATAATCTCCCATGCTGAACCATAAGCATTCCTGTTAGTTATTGATGCAAGTGCACAAAGTGCATCCACTTGGAAAACAGCCTGGTCATCTTTTACAAGAGTGAACATAGCCTTGCAGGTGATGTGGAGGTCAATCTTACACTTAGAAACCCAACCAGGTGAACTGAAAACTCCCTTCACATTACAGTCTGTAAACGTTCGTAGCGACTACATCCACAGCCCGGAGAATGCATCCTTCAATAGTTCAATGAATTAAACCAATGGTGGCATAATCTTGTACCAGAAAACAGTTTAAAACACATGATTAGCTTATATCACAATGTGGATGGACTTTAAATGTACTTTAAATAAAGTAAGTTAGCATTCACTTTTGTGAATTGTAAAATAGATAAAATCATAAAGATTTTAAAAAAGAGTCATTTTGAGAGGTGGGGAAGAGTGGAATGAGAGGCGTCTTAAGTTCACAGAATGGGCCGAATGGAGGTGGCGTTCTAGTGAGAGACTCAGTGTAAGCCTGTGAGCATATGGTTTCCCACTTGGAAATTTTAGTTATTTGGCCAACTAAGCCAAAAAAAAAGAATGAAAAACTTCAAAAACAAATACTTTATAAGTCTTAAATCATGTAAATCATGATGAGATTTTGCATTCTCCTGATTTGTTAGACATAATTCACCCATTTGGCCTTATACACTACTTGCCTGCTAGCCTCCTACATGCTGGATCTTCTCAGTTAGAAGATCAGGTGTCTCAACAGAAAGTAGAATTTATTTCACTTAATATGGCCCCAGAGTTCAAGAATTGAGATGTTAGCAATTTAGAGATGCTAAAGAAAGATCTTTATTTAAATAAAAAGTGAGTGTTATCTAATTTATCAAACTCAAAAAAGAAAAGTCACATGGTGAAGTTGCTAAGATTTGTCGTAAGAACAGATTTTCTACCCATGAAAAGGCGAGGAAGCAAAAGTCAATCTGTCTAACTCTGTGCTGCTTGTGTTGTCACACCTTGGGATGCGAGGCCACAGCTGTAGCACCGGATTAGTGCTTCGTTAAGGTGGAAAGAGCAATTAAATGTGTAGGTGGGAGACACAAGCAGAAAAGGTGTTCCGTCTGATAACCGTGTGCGGCACCAGGAAGTGTTAGGTTCCCTTCAGGTGGCCAAGGTTGCAGATGTCCGCCAGTGACCTTGAGTTGTATTCCACACACATAAGTGGGATGACTGCATCTTTATCAGAATCCATGGAACAGAACATCCAAGGATGCAAATGTTGACAACTAGCATGAAGTATTTATGCCAATGCTTTATAGGAAGCAAGACATCGGCAGTCCATCTACTCATGGGTTCTGCCATAGTGCACAAGAATTATCATCATTTTCTGCCTATAGCACCCTGGGGAACAGTTGGGCTGGCTGCAGGGACCATTGGACCAGTTGAAGCTCCAACCAATGGCTTCATCCTGCTTGCTTTTAGGCTCTTGATCCCCAGTAAGAAATCCCAGTCTGAGTATCCCACATGCTGAGAGGGTTCTTCATCTAAAAAGAGCCTGCACACTGAGGGAGACCATGAGGTGTTTCTCTGACTTCCTTTTTCCCTCCTCCTTACTCTCCTCTTTTGCTAAGGGCTGTGGAAACTTTGGAGATGTATTCTAGGCTAAGGGTGTTTGACTGGGCTTGAACAATTCTACCAGCAGCTGTTGCTTCTTAGCAGACCGGACCCCACCCCTGGAAAATCCTGCATTGCCATGCCTTGTGAGTGCCCTATATTTCCCAGGATAGATCATGGGGACAGGCTGTCTGAAGAGGATGCCTTCCTGTCTCTGCATGGTTCATGCTGGAGATCCCGGCTCAAAGAATTACATCTGACTCACTTTTTCCAATTCCCTAAAGGCTCTTGGAACTAAACAACACTGAGGCCCGCCCCCACCCCCATGCCCACACAGAAGCCCATCATGAAGGGCTTTCCTTTTCCAGAGCCCGTGTTGAGCTGGGAAAAACAACAGTGTCAGGCAGGAGTAGCATGTGTTTCTGACTCAAGGATGCCTCCCTAGATCAGGGCCTAGATCTTTGGTGTTCCACCTTGTTCCCTTAGATTTCTCAGATTTATTTTCTACTCTTGTTCTTTCATGAGTACAAGCAATGGGAAGAAGGCTGATCTAGGAGTTCTTGTGTCTAATGTTTAAAGAGTCTCAGGTTACTCAGCAAGGGGGAAAAGAGGAATCTTATAAGAGAGTATCTTAAGGTTTCCATTGTTGTGAAGAGACACCATAACAATGCCATTTTTGTTTGTTTTTTTTTTTTTTTTTTTTGGCTTTTTGAGACATGGTTTGTCTGTATAGGATTCCTAGCTGTCTTGGAACTAATTCTTATAGACCAGGCTGGCCTTGAACTCACAGAGATTTGCCTGCTTCTGCCTCCCAAGTGCTGGGATTAAAGGCAACTCTTATAAAGGAAAGCATTTAATTGGGGCTGGCTTACAGTTTCTGAGGTTTCGTTCATTGTCATCATGGCAGGAAGCATGGCTGCATGGAGGCAGATATAGCACTGGAGAAGGAGATGAAAGCTTTACATCTAAGTCGTCAAGCAGCAGAAGTGTGTGTCACACTGGGCATAACTTGAGCATAGGACACTTCAAAACCCACCCCCACAGTGACACACTTCCTCCAGCAAGGCCACACTTCCTAATGGTGCCACTTCCTATGGTGGCTGTTATCTTTCAAACCACCACAGAGAGATGTGTTTAGTAGAAGAGGGAGGGGCCTGTAAACCCCCCTT
This sequence comes from Arvicola amphibius, assembly GCF_903992535.2. NCBI lineage: Eukaryota > Metazoa > Chordata > Mammalia > Rodentia > Cricetidae > Arvicola > Arvicola amphibius. Next base: position 33,678,449 of record NC_052058.2, on the reverse strand, counting down.
CCAACGTTATTAGCATGCTTGAGTGACTGAGAGGGTTAGGACCAAAGACAGGCAGGAGGCAGACACTCTTGGATTTGTGAGGCTACCTTGGTGCTGGTAGGCAGCAGTTCCATTTGTTCTCTGAAGCCCAGGGATGGAGATCTGACTCCACACCAGAGCATAGTAGTGCTAGATACCTCTGGGCGCAGAGCCCAGTGCCTAACAACATTGCTTACTCTACTTAGATCCCATTCATCCATTTTACCTTTGAATCCCTTTGGGAAGTAAAAAGGGTGTACAGTACAGGTAAATCAATGCACTCTTACTGTGACAATGAAACACCTCTGTCCCCCAAGGACTGTCCCGTGGTCGTCCCCTGCCTGAAGGGGTGGCAGAGTGAGGGGAGAGCTGCACGAACACAGAGTCTGTGTTAAAAGACTCCCCAGGCAACCATTTCCTGTTCAGATCAAATTTTCTTCCTCTAAGGATCTCTCTCTCTCTCTCTCTCTCTCTCTCTCTCTCTCTCTCTCTCTCTCTCTCTCTCTCTCTCTCTCGTGTGTGTGTGTGTGTGTGTGTGTGTGTGCAGCTCTTCATTAGAGCCCTGTCTATCATTTTCAAGACGTTCAAGACTCTGGATATGATTCCTGGCACTGACATAAGGAAAAGAAAAGAAACGAAAAGCTTTCCAGTCTTCTGTGTGTCCTGTGTGTCCTGGATGGAACCTGTCCACTTCCCTGGGACAAATCGCACTCTCCCCTGCCCTCTGAGAATGTGATGTAAAAACAGGAAAGTCTATAGAACACCTGCAAGGACCTATTGGTGTCCCTCCTTTGGGCATTATGAGCCTCCTGACTCCACCCACAGTCTTGATTTAATGGCTGGTGTGTGACAAGCCTGCAGTTAGCAATTCCCTTCCCATGACTAGGCCACAGTATTCATGACTATATAAGTTAAGATGCCACCCGTCTTCCAGGGCAAGATACAGACTTCACAGGGCTAAGGAGGCAGTTCAGCAGGATATCACTTGCTTGGGTACAGAAGAACCTGAGTTTGATCTCTTCTTCTTCTTCTTCGTCTTATTATTCTTAGTCTTCGTCTTGATTCTTAGTATCTGGGTCGCTGAGTTGAGGGGAGGAGGAGAAGGGAAGGAGCAGGAAAACTCTCCCCTCTCCTCTGCCTCTCCCTCCTCTCCCTCCTCTAACTCTCCCTCCTCTCCCTCCTCTCCCTCTCCCTCATCTCTCTCCCTCTCCTCCCTCTCCCTCTCCCTCTCCCTCTCTCTCTCCTTTTTCTTCTTCACATCACAATGTGCAGTGCCTGAAGCTGCTTCCTAGGCATAGCCAGGCCTATGAACTGAGAACTGCTCTGGAGTTTCTCTGTATGTGTGTGCGTGGGGAGGACATGATCAGAGACGCAGCTATGACTTAGGACGAAACAACACAACGCCCATATGGATCCCTCAGAGGCCTTCGCTGATTAAGGCTGTGCATTCTAGAATGAGCTCTACAGAAACCCAAACCTTTGAATTCAAATAAAACTGCTGCCCTCCAACTATAAACTTTGTGAGCAGCGAGATGGGGACTTTATGTGGCTTGCCTTCTTCCTGCTGGCTGTGTTTGCAGAGTCTCTGCAAAGCTACCAGCCCCACAGCTGGTGCTGATTAAGGGAGTGTTGACAGCAGGGTTTTCTTTTGCTACTAACTGGGGGGTGGAAGTGAGCATCCACTGAGTTTCTGGGGGAGCAAACTCCTGCGAGGTGCTCTGTATACCCGGTTCTACCTAATTGTCATCCTAGCTCTGTGAAATCTGTTCACAGCCTCTGTTTGACGAAAGGAAAGTTGAAGGTCGCAGGGGTTAAAGCCGCTTGACCTTGTTGACAAAGCTGGTGAAGACACAGTTTGGCTTGGGACGTAGAGCTGCTTGACTCCAAGGTCCGCACTTCGTCTTTGCTTCAGATTCTAGACCGGTGTTTTCCAATAGAAACAGAACACAAGCCATGGGTAGGAGCGAAGCATGCAATTTTACATTTTCCCCTAGCCACATTAGAAAAGGGAAAACCAGGTGACATGAACTTCAATTTTGTGTTATTTAAACCAAAATAGTATTTCATCATGTAATCAATATAAAAGTGATCAATTTTACATTATTTTTAGTGATCCTTGGACTCCATTGTATAATTTACAAAATATAACACATCTCAGTTTGGACTCTCCACATTTCATATCGCTAACCATATGTCACTTGTGGCTGCGACATCAGACAGCTTAGCTATAGAATTTCAAACTAGCTATTTTTGGTCTCTATACTAGATATTCTTAAAAAAACTTATTTTTTTCTTAAAGCTCTTTAATAAAGTCGAAGGTTTATGAAGTACTCAATACATGCTCATATATTAAATTTTTTTTTTTAAAAAAAAAAAACCTATATTGGCCAGCTCGGGCCACTATAATGGAATACCATAGGTAGAATGGCTTAAGCAACAGAGCTTTATTTCTTTACAGTTATAGAGAGTGGGAGCCAAGTTCTGAGGACCAGCACGGTGGGAGTCTGTTGAGAGTTCTCCTGGCTTGCAGCCAGCTACCTTCTCCATATGTCTCTCACGTATGGAGCAGCAAAGAGAGGATGTGCCTGTGATTTCTCTACCTCAGCCTTCCAAGGGCTGGGGTTAGGACTTTCACAACAGTGTCTCTCCTGACCTTATCTAACCCTAACTATCTCTCCAGAGTCCTGTCCAACACCGTCACATTAAAGACTAGGACTTCAATAGATGAATGGGATGGGGTGACCACACACTACCTCTAACTGAGCAGCATGCAGGCACAGAGCATCTTACAGCGTTCAGTGATTCCGTCTGATCCTTGGTTACTGAGAAGACGGTACCCTGCAGAAATGCCCCGCAGAGTAAAGGCTTGCAGTGTAGACTCTGCTCTCCACAGCTATGCAATTGGCTTCCTCCATCCCTGTCCAGAGGCTGGGGTGACTGCTTTGAGCTTTGATCCAGCTACTTGTGTCACATGTTACCAGCCTACCTGCTTCTTCTGTGATGTCCCTTAACACATTCCCCTTTTCCATTTTCTTCCCATTGGGTGGCTCAAAATTTTGTGATTAGTCAGCCTTTTGTATTAAAAACAATATTACTGGTTTCCTGCCTTCTCCACCTTTCCTGCCGCTACACAGGGTTGGAAGAAGGCTCTTGGCAGGCAGTGTTCTTGGTTGTAAACACTAGAGGCCAGCTTCATTTAATGTATGCAGAAAAGATCATTATTAGAGGATATGGACTCCTCACTGAAGGGGTTAGGTGTTTGGGTAAAAGGCCTATTCTGGGATTGCTGGTGCCCCAATTCTTGCTTTTGGCTTCTTTCAGACAAAAGCCACTTCTCCTTTGCCATGCACTACACTGATTTTATATTGGATGCTAAGATTGCATCATCTCCTTTTCTACCATCACCTCCATCCCCCCAACCAATCCCTCATAATCCTCATTGGCATTATCTCCTCCACTGCCTTCCCCCCCCCGACATACTACAATGTCCTCTATAAAAAGTGTCCCTGTGCTGACTGCTCCTCCTCAGCCTATGTCCTACCACTGTCTCCGTCATCAGCATCTCTTTCCTCACTTCCAGTCCATGATCTCTCGTGGTACCATCACCTCCACCACAAACAACCCAACACAATCCCCACAGCTGTCTCGGCCACCGTCATCACCCCATCACCACCTCCTCTACCGTCATTGCTCCCGCAGCTGCCTCTTCTCCCGCTGCTTCCTCTGCCATCAGCAACCTATCACCATCTCTCTGACCACCCTGACTCCACGATCGTCCCTTCTACTACCATCATCATAGCCACCGACATTGTCCCGTCCTGGTCATCGTCCTGCTACCATCAAGCCCCAGGAACAAGAATTCCCCTACAACGAGCGCCTCCCACCACTGACAACTCTGCTGCATCTCCGCAGCTCTCCCCCACCCCCTCCAATGATCATAACGACAGTAAATTCTGAAGGGCGACACAGTCAGAGTCTAATAGTCCACACAGAAGCCGTAGTGGTCGGGGGGGTCAAGGAGAGCAGTCTGATAGTTGAGTGAATTGGGAGAGGATTAATACCCTATATTATTTATTAATATAATACTGAGTACCACACCCTGTTGCCTATCCTAGCTTCTCATCGTGGATCACTTCACATGCCCCAAATCCTCACTTTAACTGTGATTCTATCAAATTCCAACAGATTTAAGAATCCCAATCCTAATATCATTTTCCCAGAAAGTTTGTTCAGAAGATGCCTGTGGTGTCAACAGGTGGGTGATGGTACTCTCCCATGTTCTTGACTTTCAATGCGTCCCTCACAGTTTTAAAGTGGTACAGCATTTTCCCATCCGTTCTAAAAGGATCTGTGAGTGACAGTTAGTATGAACTTCTCTCTGCTCTTTCAGTCCTATGTGCTGACAGATTTTCCCCAACGTTATCTTTTGGCTCACTTACTGATGATTATTTGGGGACAGGGAGGGGTAGATAATATTCAAAATATCTCAGATATATTTCCCTCTCAGGATGTTTCTGTGAGGCTGAGCCACGAGCACTTAGCTTCTCTCTCTTCCTGGTCTTCACTTGGCACGTGCTCTCTGGTTCCATCTGTTTGGTGTTAGGTCCTCCACGCTGCTGCTGCAGTGCCTTTCAGTCCGTGCTCCACTCAACAGGAAGCCTTTCCTCTGGCTGAGCAGGCTCTTCCGAACCTGGGCTGCTCAGTACCTAGGTTGTCTGTCCGTAGGCATTCTGTCCAGAGCCCTAGAGGAGGCTAGTCTTCAGGTAGAAGACAGCATGAATTTCTGTGGAAGGCTGATGCTGGAAAGTGGAGCTCTGCGTTTGTGTTCATCTGCCTCTCCTCCAGCCATGTGACTGACCTGGGATGTGCCTGCTGCAGGGAGACCCTTCGGCTTCTGCCAGTTTGTGGAAGGGAGCTGACAAATGGCTTCCTCTGTGTTTCGACTCTCTGCTGGTGAATTTCCATTCCTGTCTCTGGCCTGTGCCAGGAATAACACTTCACACTTGTCTGACACCCTTTCTCCTCTGAGCTCCAAGCGCTTTACAAGCAAACAGTTACTATTATTGCCCTCTGAACTCTTGTCCGACAGAAAGTCTGAGGGCTAGAGGATCAAAGCTGGCAGAGGGTGAAGATGGAGCCCCCAGACACCTGGCTAGCTATGGCCCCTGCCAGAATCAGAGAGAAAACCCAGGCCCCTAAGGATGAATAGTCTGAGGGAGAGTTATCAGCACCGGGTCCTCAGAGGCCTCCCTGGAATCCTCCTATAAGAGTATCAGGGTGGTCCTTGCCAAGGGTATCTGAAAAAAATGGAACCCTTGAGACCAGCTGCTAGTAAAGGTAGGTGGATAGTCCATAGTTCACCCGGAATGAGAAGATCCATGGACCCCAAGGCGTTATTGCTCTTCTTGAAGAACAGAAAGCTGGTGTGAGTTGTGGGCCCCTACCTACCGTAGCCGGGTCCCACTGCTACAGGCTTAACACTGCATGGAGGTCTTGCTGGCACTGAGAGTCCTCATCTCTGGTGAATCCCAGAAGAAGCTGTTTTAGTCATTGTTGGGGTGTCCTTCACAGTGTGGAACAAGAAAGAGAACTGGACAAATGCTTCTGTGTGTGTGTGTGTGTGTGTGTGTGTGTGTGTGTGTGTGTGTGTGTGTGTTCATGAAAGGCTGTTCACCCAGCCTGATCACTTTACAGTACAGGATCAGTACTTCAATGAGTGGCCCACTGTCTTGCTTCCACCCAGAAACAAGATTGGTGTTTATAACCAGTGCTTTGACTCAGATACACTTTCTCCTCTGAAACATGGTCTGCCTTGAAGTTAAAGACCATAAACAAGGCTCCACAGACCTTGCTTGAATGGCCTGGAGTCTTTTCTGGCTGGGCAAGTCTTCTCAGGTCCTGAGTACTCTTTCCCAAGGGCTGTCTTTACCCTCCACTCCAGTGCCAAGAGGTTTCTCTGGGGTCTGGCCCCCTAGGACTTCACAGATACTTCAAAGAATTTTGGGTCTGGGCCCAGGCACAGCAGGGCAGCCCTTGTCCAGCCTTGTGGTTTGTGATCTGGCCATTCATAACTGGCTCTGAGCAGACACTTATCATTCTCCCCGACCACCCAGTCAGTGCACACAGCCTGGAAGGGCCGTCTGAGCCTCCCGAACCAAGGCCTGCTCAGTCCTCGAGGGCCCTGATGCTTAGCTCCCCTGCTGTCGGCCACCCTGCTGCCGACAGTGGGGCCTGCCCAGCCAAGTGGACACTGGAGCCCAGAAACAGCAGGAACTGTGCATCCCCCACAAGCCACAAAGGGGGATTCACAAATCAAAGGGGCCGAGAGAACAAAGCTGTCACACCCGTCCATCATGGAGCTGGATCTCAAAGTAACGCGGGCCAGGCCGGGTCCTGGAGCAGTGAGTCAACACCCGCCAGAACAAGCACTGTGGGTCTCTGACTGCATGGAAAAACACCCTGGTAGCCAGCTGGCTGTTCTCACCCAGACCTGGGAGGTTTGGGTGTCTGTGGGCTGGTTTCCAGCTTCTTTATCGTGGTGGGAGCCCATAGAAGTGGGAGAAGAGGCAGGAACAACCATAGGTCTTGTCTCCCAGGGGACACAGTCCCTGCTTCCTCTAGCCCTGCTTCAAGACCATGGATGATGAGCATGAGGCCGACTTACGTGGTGGCTCAGCACCATACTTGAAATCTTTCTCCAATTGCCAACTCTGGCCCTGCCCTGTTACATCTTTCCCCCAGGAGCATGGAGAGCCTCCGAGAGGAAAAAGGGGATAACTCAGAAGGTAAAGCATGAACTACACGAGTCTAATCACTGGAGAGAGCTTGGATGCCCGGAACCTATGTAAAAGACACAATAGCGCACATGTCTTTAATCCTAGTCTTCCTGTGGGGAGATGGGGGGCAGAGACAAGGAGCTGTTGAGGTAACAGTCAGCTAGCCAGGCATATGCTGTGGCAAATAGCTAAGAGACTCTGTCTCAGACAAGGTGGAAGGTGAGGACAAAGAACCAAAGTCCTCTGGCCACCATATGTGCTCCATGATGCATGCATGGAGAGAGAGAGAGAGAGAGAGAGAGAGAGAGAGAGAGAGAGAGAGAGAGAGAGAGAGAGAGAGAGAGAGAGCCTGAATATAACTGCTGCCAAGCCAATGGCAACATACATACTAGTCCCAGGACCCAGGACCCTTAGGGACACAGGGACATTTCCACAGGCATAGTTGCCCTTTCCTCCTAGATAAGCATTTCCTGATGCTGTCTACCATCACCCCATCCAGAGACGTTCTTCCTTCCTCTCAGCACCCTTGAGGTTTTGTGGCTTGGAAACCAGGGGAAGTTTGTCTGAAACGGCCTAAATGATAAAACACAGAGTTGTGATCTAACTTTGTTGATAAATCATTTCTTATCCCTAGGCCTCATTGTCAAGATGGAGACCCAAAAGACACCAGGAGGAGAATTTCAGCTGGGAAATGTCAGCATCCTATATGATGAACCAACGGGAAGCTGAAGCAAGGACTCCATGCGAGGGAGGGTAAGAGACAGGAGTAAGCCCCGGTGCTGTCCTTCCTTGAGTTCTTTGCCACCTCTTCTTTGATCACTTCCCTATCTGTCCCAGGGCTGCAGCACAGTCAGGACTGGATGGGGCCACCTGAGCGGCAGATGGGCTGTACCAGGGCTCTAGCTGAGGGTTCATTCACCGCTGTGCTCTGCAGAAGTGACCTTCTCCCAAAGTCTGGAGTCTGCTCCCCCACAGCAAAGAACTGGTCAGACAGGGATTCGAGCTGTGACAGCCCTTTAGGATATTTCTTGAGCATCCATTCCACACCCAGCCCTTTCCAAAGTCCCACCAGCTTTGAGACCTACTTGGCTGCTCTCTGGCATTGCGTGCCTTATGCTTCCCTCCTGGAAGGTTCTCAGGCTGAAAGCCAGTGTGAGAGCTCACCATGTGCGATTTCTGCCCATGTGGGGGTGGGACACCCTGCCTACCCTCCCAGGGTGAAGACAGAAGGCTCAGGCAGCTGGATGAAGGCTGCCTGATTGAGTTCTGCAGATGCCTCAGAAGGTGGAGGCTTCTGGCTCCATGTGCAACACGGGGTGATGGGGGTGCTTCTGCCTGCCTGGCTCCCTGGGCTGGGGACCACAAACACTTCGAGTCTCCCTTTGCCTAGCAGCGAGCACACTTCCAGCAGTTCCGTGACCCAGTATTTTTATACCATGTTGTAAATGTGAACACTAACTGCAAGCAAAACAAAACAAAACAAAAACCAAACAAATAACAGCAAAAACCCCAAATCAACTCTCTTGTTGCTGGTGACACCCTGGAGGGCAAAGAACTGCACTTCATTCCTAGACTGTGAGAAGAGGGGGGCAGAGTCCAGCCTCAGCTCTCACCCCACCCCACCGAGCTCCCTGTAACAGTTGTAACCATGGCTGCCCTGAATGGGAACATCCATGCCAGAGTCAAAACCCATTTCTAAAACTTTCTGAGGCAGGTCCATTCGCAGGCTCACAGACTAGTGTCTGGTTCTTTGTTCTTTGTCTCCTGCATCCCCCCAGGGAGCCCGTGAACTTAAGGCGGAGGGAATTTACCACTTAAAACTGTCTACCATCTACCCTGAGGACTCCTTTCACCTAATGGAGCAATCGTGTCCTTGAATAACTCTTGCCATTTGGTTTGTGCAGACACACTGCCTTGTTTCTGGTCACCCTGTCTCTGGGAACTTGGGTGCTGGAGATAACAGTGACTCCACAATGACTTTGAAAGTCCTTGAGACCATTTAACTTAGCTTGAAAATGTAATTCTTAAAACAGAGGTGAAGTGCACACAATGAGCCGATAAAAATACAAAATTGAGCAACATTTAACACCCTCATAGTGTGCAGCCGGCAGCTCTGGAGCTGGTAAGCTTTTCTATCTTTCCTTCCTGTCACTCACACTCCCTAAGTTCCACCTCCTTTGCCTCTTGTTTGTCATCCCCTGTGCTCTCAAATCTGTTTTCTGTCTCTATGCTTTGGCTGCTCTGGACTGGTCATAGGGAAGGGAACAGATTTGATTTAATCCGCATCTGTTTGGCGGCTTTGACTTAGAGCGCAACCAGCAAGCTAGCAGTTAGCATGTAGTTTAGGAAACCCATAGGTATTTGCTCAAACATCAGCACTTCTGTCTCAGCGCTGAGGACCTTTCCATTGTGTGGATGAGCCAACACGTGTCTAGTCACACATTGCTTCGTAAATATCTAGGTTGAAGCGACCTCTGTTATCTGTTCCGAGTAACGCCGCTCCACACAATCATCTACAAGATCTTACGTGGATGCGGTTCCTTTAAGTATCTGCCAAGAAGTGGAATCATTGGGCATGTTTAGCTTTTGAGGATCTCCCAAGCTTCTGTCTGCTTTACAGTCCCACCAGTGAGTGAGGCTCCTGCCTAGCCTCTCAGCCTTGAGGGCCTTGCTACTGGGCGTTTCCATCCTCCCCACCCTAGCGGACATCAAATGGCACCTCCCTTTGTGGTTTTGGTTTGTATTTCTCTAATGAAAAACCTTTTCATGTGCTTATTGGTCATTTGCATATCTTCATCACAGAAATGTCTATTTAACTATTTTCCTCAATTTCAAATTGGGCTGTTTGGTGTTTATTATTGAGTTGTAGGAATTCATTACACATTCTGAATAGCAGACCCTCATCTGCTTTCTGCTTGGCTGTTGTTTTTCAGTGCTGTGGCTAGAACATGGGGCCTCACGCATGTTGGATGAGTGAGTGGTGTGTGTGTGCCGCTGAGCTACGTCCTTTCTCCCTTCCCTTACATCATAGCTTCCTGTCTCCTACTGGTCAGACCATCTCTTGCCACCATCTCCTTAGCCATCTCTTGCTTTACCTCCTCCCCACACTGCCCAGAACTTAATTCTCTTGGAAAGGCCCAGCCAATGACTGATCAGCCAAATTTCCTTCTCCTTGTAGATGTGTGGGGGTGTTTAGTGCTGCTGGAGAAAAACCAGACTACTGGTGTGTGTCCACCAGCATCATCAGAGTCCCAGACTTCTTAGTCGTCCTTAGCTGGTCCCTCACCTCCCTCCTTGCAGTCATTCAGGGAGTCTCAGAGACCCTCTCCTCTGAATATATGGTGTTTCCTGTCCACACCCTTCCCATGTGTCTTTTAGGCTTTGTTCTTGGCAATTCATTTTGCTCCTGTCACATTCTCTGTTTCCCTTTCCTTGTTGCTGATGCCTAGCTTGCTCCTTTTCTTACAGAAATTCCAAATTTGCCTTACCTGTCATATTTGTCTTACCTGTCGTAACGGCCTCCCTCATAAGCTCACAGGCTTCTGGTCCACCTTCCCAGTTAGTGTCTGCAGCCCCAGTCAGAGCCCTTTCTACTCTCTGTCTGCCATGGCTCATCTGACACACCCGAACATGCAGACTGCATCCTCCCTGGCCTTTGGCAACACTCCCCTCTCAGCTTCTCCCTATAGCCCCCAACATGGTTCTTCTATTTCCTTGTGCTCTCCTTTTTTCTTTGACTTAGATGTTGGGTCTCTATCGACTCTGCTCTTTGCCCATCCTCTCTGTCTCTCTCTCCTCCTCAAATCAGTTTCCTACAATTTGGAGAGGCCTGAAGGCTGGCATACCTTCCCAATCGTGACCCTGTCCTGATGTATGGATTATGACCTGCTATGTTTTCTATAGAATAATCAGTCTGGGAACATACAGTGGCTCTCTCAGGAGCTGCACTGAATGTGTCCTTTGGTACCCTGAGCAGAAGACCCTCTGGACAGCAGAATTCTGGTAGGATCCCCTACTCTTGCAAATATGTGACTTTTAGGGCAGCACTGTGAACATCACTTGTGAGTTTGTTAGATCTTCAGGATCTCATCTCTGTAAATGGAGATTGTTCTTTCATTTTTCCAGCTGCCCACACCTCAATAATCAAACAAAACCTCTCTATTAATTACAACACTGTTTGGCCAATGGCTCAGGCATATTTCTAGCTAGCTCTTACATCTTATGTTAACCCATTTCTATTAACCTATGTATCACCACAAGGCTGTGGCTACCTGTAAGGTTCTGGTATCTTTCTTCTTTGGCAGCTACATGGCATCTGCCTGACTCCGTCTTCTCTCTCCCAGCATTCAGTTTAGTTTTTCTGCCTAGTTCTATTCTGTCATGCTATAGGCTAAGCAGCTTCTTTATTAACCAATGATAATAAAACATATTCACAGCATATAGAGGGGAATCTCAAATCACATCTCACTCCAGGTTATTGTCATTGAAGGTATTGCTAGGACATGGCTGGGCCCAACCTCTGTTCCTCAGGCCAATGTTCTGTCCCTGTTGTCTGTAAACGGGGCCCACAGAAGACAAGCACATGGCTTTGGGGCAGTGTTTGAAGTTTAAAAGAAGAAAGCAAAATAAAAATCTCAAACAATACCTCTTCCTTCCTGCTTCATCTGAAGAGCAGTTTTGGTTGGCTGGTAACCCACCCATCACCAGCTCTGCTGGCATCACGAGCCCCCCCCCCCCGGCTGCTGGCTGGGCAGACAAGGCTGTTTACAAGAAACAAGGGCTCCACTGTGGGGCCAGCACATCCCTGTCCCAGGCTCCAAATGATGATAGGGATGGGGAAGAGGTGAAACTGGGACCACTTCAGGATTCTCTGGTTTCAGAAACAATAAAGCCTGATTGGGGAAGCTCCTGCCTGACTCTTAGAAGGGATTAGGGTCCCAGTTCCCACTGTCCCTGGAGTTGCAGCTATAAGATCACACTGTGATAGTCATCTTCTGACACACATGTCCTGAGTTTTGCCCTTGCGCTCCCACTTGCCCTCCGTGGTGCCTCCTCCTCATTAAGTAGCCTCTAGCTCTGACCCTCTAGCACTGGGGTCCCCATCTCTGTCCCAGTCACGTCATCAGCAAGATCCACGTGCTGGCACTGAAGACACTACCCTTACTCTGTCGCCCAGTTGTCAGAGATGTAGTCCATTGATAGCTGATCGAAGGTTGAGTATAGCCAGTCACATTCTGGGACAGCACTGGCCAATGACTGAGAAAGGCAGTGGTCAGACATAGCTGCTGCTACCCAGTTCAAATTGCCTTAATGGTTAATTCCATCTCCTAGGAACTCTGTACCTGGCAGAGACATTTCCCTGTCTGGGTCCCACCCTCATCTTTTCTGGTAGCACAGTTGGGGAGATTTATAGTCCCAACTCTGCCTTTGTACTCATTCCTCAGAGAACCCAACTGGATTAGGACTAATGCATTCTTAGAGCATGGCCCCTTTGGACTCACTGAAGGATCTCAGAGAATACTGGGGAAATCAGAAATGGATGGAGAATTGGCTGTACGGGTAGGTAGATGGATGAGTTGACGTTTGTGTGCTGAGTCCACACCAGTGCTCCACTGGCACACAGGATGCCCTGCTCCACAGTCTGGACTTGGAGAAGATCTGACTGCCTGGAAATACCCATGGACCTCTTCCTTTTAAGCATATAGTTGCTGAGTCCTGCTAAGGACATAAGAAAAAGGTATGGGGAGACTGGTGGTGGAGATGGCATGGATGAGGTAGGCCAAGGCAGGTGGCCATCATTGCAGCCAATAACCATGTCAGTCTCCAAAGCAGGCAGGTGATGACGAGGCCCAAACAGAGCTGTCATCACATTGTAAAGCACAGTCCCACCCATAGGAGAGGAAGGAAGGAGGCTAGGGACATGTATTCCATGTGGGATGCCAGAGGCCTATACTCACCATTGGTATAAATGGAAACAAACTTAGCACTTCAGAAGTATGTATTAGGGAGACATGTGTGTGTGCATGTGCACTGTGTATGCATCGTATGTGTGTGTGCCTGTTTGCACCTGTGCATGTGTCAGTTATACACATTCAAGGGTGGGTACCACAATGGTTATGGGGAGCCTGGATGTACTACCATAGGCCTCCAAGGCTGGGAAGTGGACTTAGGGAGGGAGCAGGGTAGAGACCCCCCCTTGCAACTTCTTTGGGATAGGCCAGATATGAGAGTGTTACAGAAAGCTGGAAGGTTTCGATTGTATTGTCATAGGCATCTCCATGGTCTCAGCCACTGGTGGGGATGGTTTGGGCAGTCCAGAAGAAGGCCTTGACTTTGGGCCTTCTCCTTGACTGTCTTTCAAGGCCAGAGTCCACCATGGAGAGATCTGCCTTTGAGACTACAGGACTTCACTTTTGAGTGTGGTAAGATTCAAGACATTGATTCAGCCATGTAAGGGGACTTGGCTTTTACTGCCCAGAACATAAGGCATTGACTCTGACTGTTAAGCACACTCTGGGATCTGTGAGAGCATCAGTATTTACAGTGAGTCTTCTTCCAGCACTGCTGGTCATATTCATCTGGCCCAGGGCCAGGGTTCCTTGAATCTTGGCCTAACTTTCCCCTTGCCTGCTGGCCTTAGCTTTCTCCAAGCATAAGATCAATGAGTGGAGATAGGAGGTGGCAAAGACCATTGACCATGACCAAAGTTAGTTTGTCAATGATAGAAGGTTGTACACTGAACAAGTGAATTATTTTTACTGTCTTCTCATCTTAGACCTTATGAAGTCGGCAATATTATTTTGTTCACTTTATGAGGGACACTCTGTAGTGAAGGAACTCGTTCTGATGGTGGAAAAGAGCTTCCACACTCCAGGATCAGGACAAACAAGGGGTGGACTCCCTTGTACAGAGGCCAGAAGTCCACATAGCTTCTAACCACGCCACCAAGAGATCTTTGTGCCCCTTACCCCATCTGGCCTGCATTGCTCTGGGGGACTCTCACAAAGGAAGGCCTGGGAGCCTGGTGAGGACAGGAAAGGACACTCTGGTCTTGGGCATCTGTTTTCAATGAAGTATCCACATTGTCTAGACTGCAGCCTGCCTCCTTCCTGCCAAAGAACTAGCTTCAAAGGGCTGCTCAGATTGCCGGGGCAACCACCCTCTGTGGTGCTGAACTGGCCATGTGCTCCAGCTGCTGAAGCCCATCCTGCAGGCCCTGGACACCAGTGCTGGCATGGCAAGCTTGGACACAGGGCACTCTAACTAGAAAGCCACACTCCTGTCCCACCGAATCACATGGCACTGCCATCGTCACCACTCTAAAGGTGAGAACATAGCTCAGATATTATGTGGCTTCGCAATAATTTTTATTGGATGGAAATATTTGCTTGTAGCATCATGCTGACAAGCAAATAAAAGGCAGCATGGGGCAGGGAGTGGGACTTAGACTCATTCCACACAAAAACCTTCCTGTCCTGGGCCAGAGTTGCAGCTGTGAGTCACTAAGATCAGTGGATGCTCTGGGTAAGAATATAGACTTGAGCTTCAAACACAGAGCCCAAGTCTATATAGGTTCGTTGGCTCCTGCAGGTCATTTATTGGCTCCGAACATTTTTCCCAGGCTGGTCCTCATGCAGGCACGACTGGGGATCCAGGGGGAGGTCAATCCTTAAGGTAGAAAGTTTTTAGAGTTCCCACAGGCTGGTCCCTAGTCATCATTGTCCTCAAGTGCAGAACTGCCAGAGTCTGCTGACCTGACGGTCACATGACCACACACTCCTCTGCTAATTAGGAGGCATTTTAGAGACTCAAATAGTTGCAGACCAATGGCCTGTGCCATGCTGAGTATCCCTTATGCAAAATCCTTGAGTAAAGAGTGCTTGGGATTTTTAGAATATTTGCATATACATAATGAGCTATCTTGAAGGTGGGAACCAAATTGAAACATGAAAATCATCCAGGTTTCATTCCATCTTCTCCAAAGAACCTGTAAGTCTTTTTTATAATAATCTCAGTTATTTTAAGGACAAACCGATGTTTCATTTTGTGAAAATGTCTGCTTGTGGCATCATGCTGGTGAACAAATAATTTCACATTTCAGAGCATTTCTTAGATTTCAAAAATTCAGATTAGAGAGTCCATGTAGCTTTCCTGAGCATGCGTAAGAACCACAAGAACAAGCCAGGACCAGCATTCGCTGGTGGAAAGGCCTTGTTTGTATGGCAGGGATGTTTACACGTCTTAGACAGCCAGCCCTCCTAGGCAGGGCTAAGAGAGCCTCTCTCTTCCTTGCTCTGTGCTGAGCCAGTGTTAGGACAAAGGCCCGAGTGGGATGTCCTACTGTTAGCATCCCAGTTAGGTGCTGTCTGGGTTTTCATGGAGCTCTATTGCAATAAGCTAGCCAGGAAGTAGACACTGGACCTTGTGGGCAGTGTCTGATCAGAGCTCTGCCTAGAGAGCTGGGGCTTGGTGGGCTGAGGCCAGAGGCTCCCCGGAGTAATCCATTAGAGGAGGCCAGCTGGACTGGAAAGAGAGGCCATTTGGTCATCTTGCTTCATTTCAAGTGGTTACAGAGTGTGACTAGTTCTGCATAAAATGCTTCAGCTTTGTCCCTGGAGACCTGTAAGTCCACAGAGGACTGAGCATCTCACTTGCCTCAACAGTGGCTTTCTCGGAGGAACATGCTGTCTTTGGTATCCCAAGAAGCCCTACAAGACTTTATGCTCTCTCAGAGGGGTCTAGCCTAGCCTCATAGCTCTGCTCTTCAGAGTCCAGCTTCTTGAACTATGGGTTATGACCGCCATATGAAGGTACTTTCCCGTGATGCACTGTAAGAGCTATCTGCTTTCATGTGTTCAGACATACCACATGTTCACTGTGCACTGCACACACAGCCGAGTCCTGCGACACTGGTGAGAACTCTCAGAAATACCTCGGCTTAGATTCAAAACTGCTGTGTGTTAGGAGCTCTAGTGTTTTTATTGTACATACAGAGTTTTTCACTCTAATAAAAACCATGGCCTAATGAGGAAAAGCAAAGACTGTATTTTCCTGCTGTTGTCCCTCGTCATGCAAGTATCAATTTGTAAAGTGGTACAATGTTTGATAACCAAAAAATTCCATTTGTATTTCTTACCTAAGTTTCATTCTAAATAATCATGAATTATGGCTTGTGAGTAGGACAGAGTTTCCAAACATTTCTGAATAACCCCCAAGCATACTTTTGTCATTTTATGCAGTGTATTTATGTGAAGTGCCACTCTCGGTGACAGTTATAAAATTAGAATGTAAATGGAGACTGCACTTTTATTCCCCAGCCACCCAGACATGAATAATCACCCAAAACTGCATTAATTACAGCATAGCATGGCCAATGACTCAGAGCTATTTCTAGCTAGCTTTTACACCTTAAATTAACCCATTTCTATTATTTTATATTTTACCTTAAGGCTTGTAGTTTGTTTCCTCACATCTTGTTTCTTGGGTGATTACATGGCATCTTTCTGACTCTATCTTCCCAGCATTCAGTTTAGTTTTCCTGCCTAGCTATATTCTGCCATGCCATAGGCCAATGCAGCTTCTTTATTAACCAATGGAAATAAAACATATTCATAGCATGCAGAGGGAATCCCACACCATTAGAATACTGAACAACTCTAAAAAACTCTGAAGATTCTCTGCACCCTACCACATCAAATTTTCAGCCAACATATAGTGATTTATGGTAAAATCAGAAAATTCATCCTTCCCATTATGTATGCAAAATTTTTACCTTTAATAGGTGATAAAATTACACATATACAAAGCAATTAATTTAAAATAAACCTCCAAACATTGGCCTGCTACAGATTCAACACAATCCCTATCAAAATTCCAATGCAATTCTTCATAGAAATTGAAAAAAAATCTTAAAATTACATATGTAAACGTAAAGGAACTCAGGATGGCTGAAGCAATCCTGAACAATAAAAGAAATGCTAGAGGTACTTGAGCTATATACAGAGCTATTGTAATTCAAACAGCATGGTGTTATCCTAAAACACATACACCCATAAATGGAACAGAATTAAGGATCTGAACCTAAGTCTTCACACCTATGAATGGCATCTTATTGTTCTTCAAAGAAGCAAACAAAACAAAACAAAATCCACCACACAGAAGAAGTAACAGCATGGTCAAACTAAATGGCTAGTCAAAATGGAGAGCTGCATGTAGAAAAATGAAACTAGATCTTCGCTTCTCACCATGCACAAAACTCAACTGCAGATGGATCAAGGACCTTAGTATAAGACCTGTCACCCTGAGTCTGATAGCAGAAAAAGCAGGGTGGGCGGTGGTGGTGCACACCTTTAATCCCAGCACTGAGGAGACAGAGAGAAGGTGTATTTCTGTGAGTTCAAGGCCAGCCTGGTCTATGAAGCAAATTCCAGGACACCCAGGTCTTTTACACAGAGAAACCCTGTCTCGAAAAACAAAACAAAAATGAAAAAGAGGAAGGAGAGAACACAATTGAACATACAAGCACAGGAAAGACTTTTTGAACAGGACCCTGATAGCACAGGCACCCAGACAACTGGGACCATATGTACAGGAAAGGGCACCATCATTTGGATAAAGAGTTAACTACAGAACAGGAGATCTTTCCCAGCTGTATGTCTGGTAGAGGGTTAATATCTAAAGAATTAAGGAAGGAAGGAGGGAAGGAAGGAAGGAAGGAAGGAAGGAAGGAAGGAAGGAAGGAAGGAAGAAAGGAAGGAAGAAAATAACCCAATTTAAAAATAGGACTTGGGATTAAAGAGAGAATTCTCAAAGGATGAATACAAAATGGCCCAGAAACACTTTTAAAACATATTCAAGATTCTTTTCTTGAAGAATTCTCAATCTTCCATTCTTAGAGCAGCAGCATATGGAGGGAGAGAGAGAATTCCTGTGTGTCTTCTACAGAGCAGGTACTTCCACCCAGTGACCAGCTGTCCCATTTTCCCACAGCAGAGGGGTTACTTGTGCCTCTCAGACTAGATCTGTGAGTCGCTAAACTTAAAACCCATGCTATCCCTGTGAAATACAAGCCACCGCTGATTATTTTAGAGGCGAAAACTGGGATTCTGAGAGGCCATTTGCCTTAGTGGAGGTCCCCAGGCTAACTTCTTTTCACTGCTCTATCTCGTCACTTCTAGGAGTATGGAAAGATGCCCCAAACCCACTCAACTGAATCTAAGTTCTTGTAAACCTCTGCTTTCCTTCCTTTGCTTCGTTGCTTGCTGGTGGGAAAACCTTCTTTCCTCTGGGTCTCGGTGTTTGGGGAGCGAGAATCCCATAGCCCGTCATCCTGGGATGCACGCACCATGATGTTCAGAGCCAGAATTTCCAAACTGACGCTCATATCCTCACATAACATTCTCAGCTTTGTAGATCTAGAGCAAAAGACATATCTAAGTGGTTTTAACTGCATTCTCCAATCAGCTCTGCCTGTGTCTCTGCTAATCAAACTCCTGATTCTATGGGAACCTGAAGGCACTGTTATAGTTTGAGTTCCCCAAAGCCCCAACACTTAAATTTCTTATTTGTCTGAAAATTCCAGCAAAATCCTTTCATGAAAACCTTTGTGGCCTGACGTGGGGAACCTGGGAGACTGTGGGCTCCTCTCTTCTGAGAGAAGAGCTTAATAGTCCAAAGCTAGTGAGGGTAGCATGAGAAGTAAAAGAAAGCAGAATTTTAGCCAGGGCTTCCCCGCTGCTCCCAGGCACGATGAGGGCAAATGTGATTTCTTAGCCATGCAAAAGTTTTGAGAACTTCTTTCAAAAATGTGTAGGAGGGCATGGAGTGGGATATCAAGGTCTCTTTCCTGCCTCAAGACATCCTGCCCCTGGGGTCTCTTGTAAAGCCCTGATGAATTTTCTTTTTCCTCTTTTCTCTGGTCCCTAGAGGGTTATAACTCAAAGGGGACCTCAGCCCTGGCTTGTACTTACCTTGATTGGCGTCCACAGTTCCAAACCTCTTTGTATTTTAAGATCTTAGATTAATCTGTAAGTGTACTGGAGACCACCCACCTCCCTTAAGAAAAAGCAGCTCACCTTTCCTGTCAGAGCCACCTCTGCCTGGGAAGTGTGGCAGGCACAGACTCACCTATCAGGCTTAATTAACCCTCAGATCTAGGGCCCTTTCACAGATGCTGGAATCAGGAAGCCTTGCCAGTCTCCATTGCTTCCTCCGAATGATGTTAAGACCATTCTCCACAGGTAGGGCCCTGAAGGTCAAAGCTGAGAAAGTGCCAGATTTAGGCCTTTGATCCATATGGAGTTAGTTTTTGTGCTAGATGATAGATACAGTCTAATTTCATTCTTGTTCATGTGGATACCCTGTTTTCCCAGCACCCTTTTTTTTTGAAGATGCTGTATTTTCTCCATTATCTGTTTTTGGTATCTTTGTTGAGTATTAGATGACTACAGTCTGGCAAAATCATGGTTGGGTCGTTGATTTTGTTCATTTGGTTTACATGCCAGTTTTTGTGCTGGTAACATACTGTTTGTATTACTACAGTTCTGTAATATATCTTGAAGTCTGGGATGGTAATCCCTCCAGCATTGTTCCCTTTGCTCAAGATTGTTTGGCTCCCCAGTATCTTTTGTGGTTCCTTATGAATTTTAGGATGGCTATTTTTTTCTATTTCTGTGAATAATGAGGTGGCGATTTTGATTAGGATCATATTGAATCCATAAATGGCCCATACCACCTGCATTAAGGCTGAGCATGGCATTCCACCATAGGAAATGGGCACCAATAAGCTAGCTCATGCACCAGGGATAGATCCTGGTCCTACTTCCAGGGGCCTCACAGATAGTCCAAGCTTCACCACTGTCTCCCACATATGGAAGACCTATTTGGTCCCATGGAGACTCCACAGCTGTCAGGCTAGAGTCCTTGAATTTCCACAAGTTTGGTTCAGCCATCTCTGTAGATGTCTCCATCATGATCTTGACCTCCTTTTCTCTCTCTCTTTGATTAGATTCCCAGAGCTCGGCCTGGAGTTTGACTTTGGATCTCTACACCTGGTTCTGTCAGTTGCTGGATGAAAGAAAGCCCTATGATGATAGTTGGTGTATTCACCAACCTGATTACATGGGAAGGCCAGTTCGGACTCCCTCTCCACTATTGCTTGGAGCCTTAGCTGGGGTGATCTTTGTGGATTCTTGGGGATTTCCCTAGCACCAGGTTTCTCCCTAATCCCATAGTAGTTCTCTGTAATAAGATCTCTCTTTCATTGCTCCCCCACTCTCTCCCCCCACACCCCGACCATCCCATTCCCTTACAAGTTCCTACTTTAGTCAAAGGACCACAGTGGTTCTTAGAATCTCATGGTATCATTGTCAGATCTGAATGAGTATCCAGTAGACCCCATGAGGTCTGATTGTTCCCTTTCCCTCAGTGTACAGTTTCCCCGTACAAGGTTGTAGGTTCCTCTGAGGAAGGACTAGAGAAAGGCTAACAGTAAAACTTGGTAGTGCTTTTGTCAAGGTCCTTCCTCAGGGGAACTTGGCTATCTCACCATTCAAAGGATTTAGGTTTGCAACCTGGTTCAAGTCTGGAAATCGATTCACAGGCTGAGATTCCTTTTTGCCATGAACCAACATAGCCGTTCTTTCATTAGTTTGAGAATTTTCCTTCTTATACAGCTCGAACAAAAATACAGTAGCTTTCTTACCTGTTTTATCATTTTTAGCCAGTACCAAAATAGGATTAGCCACGCCACAAATAAAAATCACGTTGCCTTTGCTGCACATTATGGATTAGGCTATCATGGATTTGGCTTTGTTTACACTGTCCAGTAGGATAATTACGACTACCTTACCTTTGGCAATTCAATGCTGCCACTGGGCCCCTCAGTCTTTGGGGTCCTTTGCATTTAATTCATCCAGCTGAGCAGCAGCTTCTTAGTAGTGGGGCATACCTCCTCACAGACTTTACTTTCTACCTCCCCTCTAAGAGCCTGTTTAGCCTTGAGTCTGGTTATAGGTCTAGAGGCAATTGGTGGACCCAAAGGGTATTATCTTGACTTGTGTCTCCTTCAGAAAGAGTCACTACTGGTTTAGCATACAATTAAGGATTAATTTCCCCAGCCAAAGGCCGAAAGACAATATTTCAGGCTTGAGGGTGGGAATACATCTTCTGAGGGTGGAGAAACCACTTCCTCCCATGACATAAACCCTTGAGAATCTGAGGATTCAAAGTTCTCAGTAGGGTTCTCCCACACATCCCCATCCCAAATCAGAGAAGCCATTCTTTGCTGGTTACTACCCTTATTTCAACTGAGGCTGAGACCTGAATTGTATTATCACTGAGGGCGTCTGTTTGGTTTTCTGCAGCTTGAACTCCATGGCTGCTGGAGAGAAGATTCTCTTCCTGTAGAAATTTTAGACTGTTTATTGTTGTCCTTCCTTGTGCTCTGAGATGCTAAAAGCTGGTTAATTTTATCAGAGAGCTCATTCCTTTCCTTTGCTATTTATCTAGAGATGCTAGGAGCAACAGCTGGCATCATCTTTTCCCTCATTTTTTCACAAATTTTCAAAAGTTTTATATACAGAATTAGCAAATCTGTTGCCTCTCAGTTGATGAATCTGGATAATCAAATGCATTAATCTCCTTAAGTTTGTAAAGTAGTTCACACCATGGGATTAGTACTCTCAGAGCTTCCAGGACAGGCTTAAGTAACTGGATAGGCTTCAGTAACTATAGGTTGTTAGAAATTAGAAAGCCTATTCCAGATACTTAATATGTATATCAATATATAAGTATATATTATATATTGTCAGATCTGAACTAGTATCCAGTAGACTCCATAAAGTCTGCTTGATTCCTTTCCCTCTGTGTATAATTTCTCTGGTACAAGGTTGTAGGTTCCTCTGCGGAAGAACTAGAGAAAGTCTATATATATTATATATTTATATTATATTAATATACATATTTACTATTTGAATAGGCTTTACAGTCATACATATATATGGGATTTATTAGAGTGGCTTACAATGCTGTGGTCCAATTTGTCCAACAATGGCTGTCTACCAACAGAATGTCCAAGAATCCAGTAGTTGTTCAGTACATGAGGCTGACTGTTTCAACTTGTCTTTAGTACATTTTAGAATCTTGAAGAAATAGGCTCTAAGTGAAGGAATGAACTTGCCAGTGGGAGTAAGGGCAAGCAGTCAAAGAAAGCAAGCTTCTGTCTCCCATGTCCTTTATATAAACTGCGACCAAAGAGGGTAGCCCAGATTAAAGGTGGGCCTTCCCACCTCAAAGAATCTGGATTAAAGTGTGTCTCCCTACCTCAAAAGATCAGGATTAAAATTGTGTCTTCCCATTTCACATGACTTAATTAAGAAAAACTCCCTCACAGGTGCACCCAGCAATTTGGATTTTGGTTAACTTAAGATATAGTCAAGCTGACAACCAACAATAGCCATCACAGATACTTATGAACTTTAACAATAACCAGTATGACTCAGTAATTCTTAGTGTGAAATGGTGGCATGTATGTCTTGGCTGTAATCAATAGCTCTTGAGGCCTACTCAACTAGATGAAAATCATACCTGGCATTGAAAACCTAGCCAACTACTTGGGCCTACTGAAGTTGTGGAATTCAGAGATAAGCTACAACTGCCACTTTACTAAACCAGCATAATTCCTAACTACACTTCTAAATATTTGCCCTTATATCCACAGATAAGTGTAGTTCTCATCCCTTATCAAAAGAAATTCTCTTTGTAATGGATGGAGACCATTACAGAAAACCACAGCCAATTAAAATGCAGAGAATAAGAGATTAGTGTGGTACCAAGTCCCAACTAACATATTTATAATAAAATTTCTGCACCTGAGACTCAGGAATCATTGCAGAAGAGGGGATAAAAGATTGTTAGAGCCACAGAAAGAACAAGCTTCTTGTGAGAGATTGTCTCTCCTAGAAGACAGAGAGGCTACACCCATAAAATCTTATCAACATGGTTGCCTAAAAAATACCTGTAAAAGAAGGATGTTGATGGACACGTGCATCACAAGTAAGATTTTGGAGTTCAACCTGAAAGTCAGAAAAACAAAACAGCCAGCCACTGACTTTTACCTCTGCCTCAGTCTGAAACAGTGATCCTGCCTTCAGGAATCTCAGAATGAGGTTGTATCTGTGAGCTGTCTCCTTCCATCTTATACTCCTCTCAAGGGCCGGGATTAAAGGCGTGCACCACTACTGCTTGGTTTCTATGGCAAACTAGTGTGACTACTGGGATTAAAGGTTTGTGTTATCACCGCCTGGTCTGAAAGGCTGACTAGTTGGACTCTTTTACTCTCCGATCTTCAGGAAAACTATATTTATTAAAATACAAATGAAATATCACTGTGGACATGCTAACATGGAAGCAGGGAAGCCCGTGAGGACTCATCCTTCTAGGAGATGCTGAGAGTGAGAGAAATGAACTTTCCAAGGGAAGAGCCCCTCTCCCCAGTTGGTTAGCCAATACCAAGTGGTCAGTCCTGAGATTATCTATATATACAGGTAACAGTATATGTGCTAAGCAAGTGGTAATTATGTATTTAGAAAGACACACACAACTAACAACAACACCAAAGAAAAAAGACCAAGAATTTGAGAGAGGAATCATGGGCAAGATTGGAAGGAGAAAAGGAAGGGAGAAATGGTGTCCTATTACAATTTCCAAAAAATATAATAATTTCCAAAAAGATTATCATAAGAAGTGAAGCAGCAGAGGTAGCAATTATATTGGTGCCCAGGCTGGAGGATGATGTAGAGTACAAGGAAGATTTCACACGATGCCACAGAGATGGATGTAGGGTTCCCATCTGCTCTGCTCAAAGTTGCCTGAGTAGGGATATGGTGGTGAAGTTTGGAAGGGCTCAGAATTTTAGCTTCAGACCTGAGAGATGCTCTTGAAATCAACTACAGAGGAAACCATCTTATCAGAGTGATAGTGACATGAGAAGGTGGCACCTGATGTCACTGCCCTGCATGCACATTAATTATTATCATTGTGAGTAGCATGGGACCATGGGAAGAGTCTTTTAGGTGACATTGAGTTTACCTAGAATATAGTTGTACTTACTCCTTGAAACTGCCAGCCTGCCAATAATGACATGAAAACTTATTATCAATTATGAAAGCTTTAGCTTATGCTTGTTTCCAACTAGATTATATTTTTAATCTATGTTCCACCACATGGCTCATTACCTCATCTTTGTATTGCACATTCTGCTTCCCCTGCCTCTTGCTGGCAAATTCACCTGAATTCTTCCCAGAGTTCTATCTCTGCCCAGAAGTCTTACCTATTCTCTCTTGCCTAGCTACTGACTGTTTAGCCTTAATTACACTAATCACAGTAATATATCACATGGTGTATAAATATCCTACAACCTTTCCCCATTTTGTCTAAATAAAAAGGAAAATCATTTAACTCTAATACAGTAGAAGTATACAATAAGAACAATTAATAAGTAGAATTTCATTTACAATGTACAGTCCATTTGTATTTGGCAAATTTGAGGAAATTATTATATATTCTATCTTGATGAATTCAAAGCTTTATACCTAAACCACTTTCTATCATAACTTTTATTATCATCCTAAAATATCTTTTTAGACCTCAAAACATTTTCTTAAAAAAATAATTTTTTATGTTTTTCAACCTTTATAAACTTTACATCTCTTTTGTATGTTTCAATTTTGAATTTGACAACAAAGAAAACTCTAAAACTGTAACTATCTATCTTTCAAACCCATCAGAGACCTAGAAGGATATAATATTACTTGAGTAAACAGAAAGAGCAAAAAAAGCAACTTCCAAAACTAAAGAAATTACAGAAACAGTTGGCTATCTAGAAAGTCACCCAAGGTTCCTCTACAATGGTGGGGCATCCATCTTTGGCCTACAGGCCTAGACTATCTGGTATACTTTTCTGTGAAGCAGAAAGTTTGAAGGACTGTCCTATCTTGTCTTGACAATGTTCAGCAGTCACCATCTTTTGTGCTCTGCTTGTCCAATTTGGACAAGATACTGATGATCCAAGGTTGGGTTAATTAGCAGTTTTCTTCTTCAACCCAATGTACTTTGAGAAGAGTTTGCCTTTCACTTATCAGCACTCAAAAAATTAAAGCTAACAAAAGCAACGTATAGGATTCAAGTACCCTTGAATTTTTTATCCTAATATGTTATTTTTTATTTCTTTATTCTTTATTTAAAAACTTTATTATTTTTAAACTATTTATTTATTCATTTACTTTTTTATGACTGTCTGTATCCATTTTTTTTCTTTTAGTACCTAAGTACATTTTGAAGTATACTGTACCTGTTTAGAGATTTTTTTTTTCAGTCTGGATCTGATTTTTTTGCATGCCTGTAGCTGCTACTTGCAGCCTTCTCTCACCAATGAGAGACAAATCTTAAACTGGTAGGCTGCTTTACCACTGTGGAGTGGTTCTGGCAGCTGGCTCCACCCCCTAGATTCCATGAAAGTCTAGCCTCACGCCAGCAGGTACCAGCCCAGAGTCAGCTGGGAAGCTGCTGATCCTGGCTTTCAGAGTCCCTGTGGGTATCAGTCAGCTGTTGTGAGCACTCATTGACAGTCAGTCCCAGGCAGCATCTGAGGCAGCACTGGCTGGTGTGACTTTTCTGTCTGTGTGGTTGTGCCACGTGTTGGAGCGCCAAATGTGATTGTACGTTTTCATCAGGACTGCCGACCCGCAAGTGATGACACAAAGACTTACTATCAATTACAGAATCTTGGCCTTTAGCCTAAGCTTGTTTCCAACTAGCTCTTAGAACTTCAATTAATCCATATTTTTTAATCTGTGTTCTGCCATGTGGCTCATTACCTCATCTCATACTGCACATTCTGCTTCTCCTGCCTCCCACTGGCCTATCTGCCATTCTTCTTCCTAGAGTCCTCCCTCTGCGCGGAAGTCCTGCCTGTTCTCTCCTGCCAAGCTATTGACTATCCAGCTTGTTAATACACCAATCACAGTAATACAGCTTTACATAGTGTACAAATATCCCACCAGACTGGGACAGCATAGAAAGTTGAGGGAATGAAATTAAGAGACAAAATGAGAGGAAGCCACAGTTGAGAGGGTGTGAACTCAGGTAGTAGTTAGGAGGACCACAGGCACAACTTCCTGAAGGCCTTTGAAATGCCTCTGTTCAATATCACACCAAATTTAGCACATGAAGGAACACTTTAAGATTTCTATCCCTTCAGCTCTGGTTGGCTCTGCTGGTGGTTCTTGTTTGGGCTGCCATGAAGTGGCAGCCAAAGGCCACCCTGAAAATGGGCAGGAGTGCACGAGAACTCAGCCAGGCAGGCTCTGGCCAGTTGCTGCTGCTAGTCCTTGGGAGGATACGCAGCTGGAGCTGTCAACACCCACCTTGACCTTTCCATGTGGTTGGGCAGATAGGTGGGGGAGTAGTCCATGGGCAAGTTGTCTGTGAACAGTTCTACAGTTCCAGGTAGAAGCTGTAAAGGTTCTTTCAACCCAGAACTAGAAGTCTTAGGCTGTTGCATCTACCATAATTTGCCATCCAAAAAATGTCGCCATTGTGGCCCATTCTCGAGAAGGACCGCCCAGGATTCTGGACTATGTCCAGGTCTGAGAACCTTTCTTTTCCCAACCCTATAAGGCCACAGGATATTAGAATCCTCACCATAATTTAGTGTGGTGATATCTTATTTGTATGCTAACACATAAAACATGCCTGAAGATAGTGGGCAGAGCAAGCCATAGTAAACCATCGAGGCCTGGAGGTCTGTACAGACAGGAAGTGATATGGCAGGGTGGAGAGAGGAATATAAGGTGGGAGGAGACAGGAGCTCAGCCTCTTTTTGGTCTGAGGAGTTTGTAGACATAAGAACTCTAGTGGCTGGCTGTTCTGCTTCTCTGATCTTTCGTCTTTCACCCCCTAATATCAGACACCAGGTTTTTATTATTAAGACCAATCAGAACATGTGCTCCATCTGGTCCTCCTGGAGGATGACTTATCCTTTTAAACTTCTTCTTCTACACCTGGCCATACTTTATTGAACTTTCATTTTGAGCATCTCCGTGTTTCTGATTACTACAGCAAAATACCCGAGGCAATTATCTTACTAAAAGGTAGTATTTGTTTTGCTTAATGGCTCTGGAAGATCCAGTAATGATCTAGTGATCTCACTGTTGCTTAGAGACCAGGGAGTTCTCTAAGATAGACAGGCTAGACAGGGACCTACCTCTAGGCAGTGTTTCCAAATTCTTGTACTGTCAGAGAAAGAATTCAGTGGCTAGACAAAGTCTGGAGTCAGGAGAAATTTTGCTGTGGAATGGAAGCTCACACTTGAGCAGTGCAAACTTCTCAAGTGAGTTTTATATTGATTCTGGGAGCTGTGGTACAAGGCCACACAGCTTGCTTGTTTTGTTTCTGTTTTTACTTTTACTTTTTTTTTAAAATCAGGACTATTTGACAAGGAATACTTCAGTTGTTTGTCACACTAGGGTATGCGTTAGAAGGTGAGAAGTGATGTTTACAGCTGGGGTTGTTTTTCTTTGAACACAAATCCCAGTTTGACAGCTGTTGATCCCACCCAGATACTATGGGGTTTACAGGTTACAGGTTCCTGTTCTTGTATATGTTATTTTATACATTGTCATTCTTGTTTTTCTTTAAGTTCTTTCCATTTGAACCCTCCCTGTTTGCCAGTGGCTCCCGTTTCACAATGCTTTGGGCCTCCAGCCACAGTAACATTATCATAGGAGTACGTGGTAGAAAAAAATGACCACTTATGATCCAAGAAGTAGGGGTAGAGTATGTGGCTTAAGGTCCCAAGGTCCCATAATCTCTTTCATGTGCATGCACCAGTGAGCTAATAACTACTCAGGAGGCTCTGCCTCCTGAAGATCAGGTCACCTTTCCAGGGCACCACTCTCCCACCCCAGCCCCAGAACCACACGTGTGTCTTTGGCATTCATACTGCCCCAAACTCAGAAGGGACTACCACATCAGGAACTGAGGAGCCACAGGGAGAAGTCATACAATTCAGGAGCCTGGGCTGGTCTGTTAGGTGAACTCAGAAACCTGTTGAGCTCTTGCAAGGAGCTATTTGCATATGCAAATCTTGCTTAGCACTCTTAGCTCCTTTGAACCCCTACAGTAAGAAAAGGCTCCTGAGAAGGACTGACTGAGCTTTGCAACCCCAGCACTATACATAACCTTAGCAAGTCCCAGATCAATTTAGTCAGGACCTAGGAAGGTAGAATCCAGATACTGACGGGTTATTTAATCTTTCCAGGACATTTTAATATTCAAGTAGGTGTGAGAACAACAACCTGTACAGTCCTGTTCAAGTGACAACATTTGCTGGATCAGCAGGAGCAGAGTCTTGGGTCTCAGTTTTGACATTATACCATCATCCCCTGGGCTGGGAGCGTCACAAAACAGATTTCTGGCCCCTCCCAGGTGTTTGCCTGATAGGAGTAGTCTGAGAGTGAGGAGGGCTTTAGAATCCTTGTATTTTCCTGGGTGACTTCTGTGTGAAGCCTGGCTTGGCAGATCTGTGACAGGAGGAACAGGGGCAGCAGGCTGTAGAGTGTAGATGCTCATCCAAAGGGAACCCCTAGATCCAGAAAGGGCACGTCTAAGCCATAAGACTGCCTGTTCTAGAAGGCCAGGGAAGTTGTCTCTTTGGAAATCTGGGCCAGTTTTTAGCACTCAGGATTTGTTAGGATGGTATGTCTTCTCAAGGACTTTTCAAAATGTCACATATCTCCTTGAATTTGTAAAAAAATTGACAGCAAAACTTGCCTTTCATAGATTCTTCACCGTTTAGATGAGGAACATAAAAAGAATGAAAATAACCCCATAGTTTCAGGATTGTGGAAAATGTCATTACTGGCAATGAAATTTACAGGAAGCCTTGCCGACGCCTGCACTCTCCCCAAGACTAACACGAGAGCGTGTTTTTACTTCTGACGCAATAATTAATTTTGCCCAAGAAAGCGTGTCTCTGTGCACGCCTTCAGGCAGGGACTAAATGAAGCTTTTGATTCACTGATAAACGTGATCTTCTCTGTTCATGGGACCCCGCTGAGGCAGACAGGGTTCCCAGCGGGTTCACTCCGAGTAGCAAGGTTCCCCAGTGAGTTCATTCCGAGAAGCGATGTGCTAGGAAATCCTGGAGACTGGATTAGAGAATCCCCTGTCCATGTCCAGAAAAATTGACTTTGTCAGGATATGAAAGATTTGAGACAACTTCCAGAGCTGTGGGCGTCTTAGAATCAGTCTCAAAGTCAAGGAGCCAGAATGGAAACAAAGTTCAAAGTCAGCCTTGTCAGAGTACGAGGCTGAAACCTAGATTGGCTCAACACAGTGATGAAGAAATGTCTGAGCTGTGCAGGCCTGGTACATCCCCTGGGGATCAATGCCCAGCCCTTCCCACCTCCAGGGAAGATCATTAAGTAAAGTATAGATAGACCTTATTGTAGGAATCGCTCTGTTTCGACAGCATGCTTAGAAAACTGTCCAGGAGTGCAGATGAAAACCAAACTTGGATGGAGATGGAGGCAGTAGATACATAAACCTCTGCAGGAATCAATCTTTTTCTTAGTTACAAAACATGTAAATGGGCCAGGTAGTGGAGGTGTGCACCTCTAATCCCAGCACATGGTAGGCAGAGACAGATGAATCTCTGTCAGTTCGAGGCCAGCCTGATCTACAAAGCAAGTTCCAGAGTTCCAGGCACAGTTAGTACTGTTACACAGAGAAACCCTGTCTCGAGAATGTGAGAAAGAGAGAGAGAGAGAGAGAGAGAGAGAGAGAGAGAGAGAGAGTATGTAGCTATATAAATGGATACCATAAGACAGGCAAACTTTCATCAGCTGTCAGTGGAGCAAAACCTACAAGCCTTGTGAGTTGTTCCTCTCAAGACTGGGCAATGCATATTCCTCTGTTCTTCCTGCCCTGTGTATGGGATGGCAAGCAAAGTTGAACAGAATTATTCGTGACTTAAACCTGTCTCCATAGACAAAGTTTGGCCCATACAATACCCTGTACATAAGGAACTGTAAACAATCTCGGTATGCAAATAAATTGTAATCTTAACCTGAGCAAACTTTTCTAATAAAGCAAGTGTTTTTAAGCCAATTATAGCAGCTGAGCCTCCAGCCAGAGACTGAACTGCCAAATAAGGCAAGTATTTGCCATGTAAACAAAAACAACCCTATCAATCAAACTGTTTCTGTGTGCCATTTCTTTTTCTCTGGATGGAAATACAACCGGTGTATATAGTAGGGCAGGGGAGTCTGAATCACTTTTGATCTCAAGAGCTACTATTTCTTAGAACATTCTTTTCTCTACTCTTCACTCCAAAGCAAAATTAGAATTAGTCTCATGTTATTTCATTACCTATTTTAGTTAATTTTTATACAAAACCATGATCAATTCTAAACAGCAGAATACAAGAGATGGAAGAGAGAATCTCAAGTGCTGAAGATACAATAGAGGAAACAGACTCATCAGTCAAAGAAAACATTAAATCTAACAAAAGCTTAAGATAAAATATCCAGGAAATATGGGACACCATGAAAAGACCAAACATAAGAATAATATAGAAGAAGGAGAAGTTCAACTCAAAAGCACAGAAAATATATTTAACAAAATCATAGAAAAAAACTTTCCCAACCTAAATAAAGATATGCCTATGAAGATACAAGAAGCTTCCAGAACACCAAATAGACTGGATCAAAAAAAAAAAGTCCCCTTGCCACATAATAATCAAAACACTAAACATCCAGAATAAGAAAGAATACTAAAAGCCGTAAAGGAAAAACGCCAAGTAACACATAAAGGCAGACCTATTAGAATGGCACATGACTTCTCATTGGAGACAATGAAAGCTGTTGGGACCAATTAAGTCCTGGCCTTCAGCTGCTCTTACCTGTCTAGAGCCTTCTAATTGAAGTGACTAAAAGCTGTGCTTTGCCTTGAGGATCAGAGTATGCGATTTTCACCTGTTGGCCATTGACTGCAGGGTATTTAAGCCTCCAAGATGCTATTAAAGAGGGACTTTTTGGTGCCAGTGTTGGAAGGTCTCAATCTCCAGTCCCTTGCCTGAAGCTTGCGAACTGGGTTCTAGCACAGAGTGCAGATGGGGGCTGCGGTGCACGGCAGAAAGCCAGAAGGTCATGGTCAAGGATTATGCAGACATTAAGAGACCACAAATGCCAGCCCAGACTACTATACCCAGCAAAACTTTCAATTGCCATAGAAGGACAAAACAAAATATTCCATGAAAAAACCAGATTTAACCACTACCTAGCCACAAACCCAGCCATATACAAAATACTAGAAGGAAAACTCCAACAGAAGAAAATTGGCTACACCAACAAGAACACAGGTAATTGATGATCTCACAACAGCAAATTCCAAAGAAAGGAAAAACGCAAAAATCAACATCACCAACAATGAAAACTAAAATAACAAGAGATACTAATCATTGGTCATAAAATCTCTAATATAAATGGATTCAACTCATCTATAAAAAGACACGGGATAACAGATTGGATATGAAAACAGAATCCATCCTTTCGTGGCATACCAGTAGGCATTTACTGGACTGCCTTAGCAGCTGCCTACAGCTGATGAACCTCACCAGAGGACAATTCTGCCCACAGTCACATTGTGCCCACCCTATGCTAAAATGAACATCACAAGCAACATTGCTTTTTCTTATTACGTTGTACCATTCAGCTACGTGTCTTCTGGTACATGCTTAACAGTGGTGTGCTTTCTTCCTGCAGGTTGAAAACATAGAACAATGATTAGGAGAGAAAGCACATCAGACTTCGGTTTTTATTTTTTTTTAACTCAGTTCTATTATTTCCAGGTCTGTGGATTTAAGGAACTTCTTTCTCTCTCTAGATCTTGGGAACTTCATGTGGAGGACCTATCTAAAAATGGCACCCATCTCAAGGAATTACTGAGGTTATTAAATGATGTCATATATACAAAGATCTCTAGAGTCTAGAATATAATGAAGTTGACTTTTAGTGGATTTACTGTGTTCTTCCCTAACATCTACTTGTGTCTAGTTAGGAGCTTTTAAAGACTTAGGATACATAACATCATTATACGTACATAGAATTGCTCTACACCTGAGTCTTTATCCACCTGACTGTACGATTCCTTTCCCTCTGGTATTCTGGAAGTTTTATTGCATGCCATGATTCGAAGACCCATGCCTGTGTATTTCTGCAGGCTCCTGTCCCACCACTTGTCACATGGCACTAGGCAACTCTGTGCCCCCGTTGTCAGTCTGGAGGAAAAAATGCTCCTTTACCATCCTGTGGCCACACAGCTTGCAGCACTTACTGGGGCCCAAAGGTGTGAACCTGTTTTCTAGTTTTGTCACATGTGGTTTTCATTCTTCTGTTTTTCTTTCTCCTAATGTTTCCAAACAGTTTCAAGAGGTAAAGTCAGCCTGTAGTATTGTTTCCTGGACTTCTCTTTCTGCTTTGTTCTTCTAAGTAATTACACATCTACTCAAAATTTCAGCTTAAAGAAAGGCTGTGATTGACATAAAGGGATGGGGAACATGTTCCAGTTAGAAAAAAGAAATAAGGGCTCCTGCAACTGCAAGTCGGCAGGCCTGACCAGGGTGCGAAAGAGTCGATAGCAGTCCACGAACAAAATGGGACACGACGCTGGAGGGACAAAGGTGAAAACTATCTCCCCAAAGTGAGGAATCTGGGGAGAAGAAAAAGAGCTCACTAAGAACCCCTGGGCTGTGTACTTTAAAAGGGTGAATTGTGTGTCATATAAATTGTATTTACTTATGATACCAAGAGAAACCAAAGAGAGAGACTCCCATGGAAGACTCCAAGACTTTTTTTTTTTTTGACTGCCTATGTGCGGATGCATTCTCTTTCTCCTGGGCCTCTCCCTTGAACTGGATGTGTTTTTTCCTCTGCAAAGGGCTGTGAAGAAAAGAGCAGTGTCTGGTGAGGATTGTTCTGAGAAGCACAGAGTCCATGTGCAGAGCAAAGAAGGCAGTGACAGCGGAGGAAGGGAAGGAAAGGGATAGGGAAGACAGGGCCAAGGATCAGCCCTGGGAAGTTGCTATGGAAACAAGGACAGTTGTTAGAACAATAAATCAGAATGCTGTGAGGGCTGCTGACCCAGGCACTGGGGTATCTGACCAGAACATTCAGGGATGCAGGAGTCCTAGCCTGTCAGTCAGACGTGGTGTACCCACTGGACCCTTCTAGCCACTATTTATTTCCTTTTGTCTCCAAAAGTGCGGCAAGAAACAAATGTATGCAAATTCCCCCCAATCACGGTCCCTCCCTTTCCACTTGTAGTGGTTGGTCTCCAGAAACAGCTCCCCCAAAAGCCATGCTTCTCATTGTTCACATCTGCATCTAATCCCCACCAAGCTTCACAATGGCTAAGAAGTCTCTCCAAGCCACCATACTAGGAGGGAGCCCTAGGGAGCCACAGGTGGAGAGCAACTCCCAGCTAGTCCGAGTCTTCCCTGCCATCTCAGTCTGGAACCAGGTATGAAGGTGAAAAGGCCATCTTGGAAGTCCAGCCTAGGTAAAAGTAGGGACGCATCTAGCTGTGAATACACACACCTACAGTATGTTAAAGGGAATGGCTCAGCTGGGCCCAGTCAACTAATGTAACCATGGAAAAGAGAGACACGTGTTCTAAATCCCTACTTTTGGAACAGCTTATTGCATAGCGATAGATGACTAGAACAAGCCCAACAAGCCACACCAAGATCACTCTGTAAATACTGGGGTCACTTCCATTGATTGGAGCAGGAAAACAGCTATCACCCCATCAGTGACTTTAATCCTTATGCTGTATGCTGTAGTCTCTGATGATGCTAGCCCCTTCTTCTCACATTTTCAAATTGTGTTTCTAAACACAGAGCTCATGGAGTCGAAGTTGCCTGCTGATGGCTACTCAATTTCCTGAAACACCCAGTGATTGGGGGAATGCCTGGGATTAATGCCACTTGACCTATAGCTGAGTACCCTTCTCCTCATGCAGAGATCTGAAATGCCCTGATCCTGCTTGTCCTATGCCCAAAAGTCCCTGCAGAGGGACATGGGAAAGATCTAGAAAAGGAGAAGCCTCCATAGAATCCTCAGGCCAGACTGGAACCCACCACAGTCCCTGGCTCCCTCTGCCTGTTGATTTGGGACTCATGGTGTTTTATGTTTTATTACTGGTGGCCCAAGGCCAAGGCTACAAATAAATGTTTATGCTGGCAACAAGGGGCATCATTTCCTGGGCTGCATTTCAGGGGAGGAAAGTCATGTTTCAAGGCTTATTCTCTTTGTACGGTGTCCATTTTCTCCTCATGCCATGCCAAGGTCAAAACAGAGCCAGCTTCTAGGGTTGAAATTCTATTCTAATGCACATGCTTGGCCCTCTGGAGGACACAGGGGCTTGTTCTACAGATGAAGCCCTTTCCCCAGCATTGGTATTGTTTAGTTTCTCATGGATATGTTTCTTTTGAGTGTTGCCAGAGTGTCAGGACAAAGACCACATATAGGCACTAGTATATGACACTGAAGTGCCAGCCACTGCCATCATTGGTATTTGTAATCACAACTTCTAAACTTCTCTTATTCTGAGGTCTCTGGCCAGTATTACTGAGGGTCCTTACCTATGCTGAACATTATGGTTGCCAAGACATTCCGACATGGTCAAGACCTGAAGGCAGTAGATTATTAACTTGGACAGGGAGTGATAAACAATCTTCTTTTGTAGTCATGTAACTCATTACATACATGCATACTTCCCTACACCTACACACATACACATACCTGAATGAGGTGGATGCCTTTGGGTACAACAAGATTCCTTTTTGTTTTAACAGCTAAAGGCCAGAGCAACTGACGGGCTCTTCAAAAAGCTGCATTCTCAGTTCCACACAAAACTGGGGCTCTGGCCCTCACTCTTGACTTCTGTTTCCCTAGGGACTGTGATAGGAGTCAGATCCTCAGTGATGGCCAGTACGGCCTGGGAAGCCAGCAAAGTAGCTCTCAGACCTGGTCCACACAACCCGGGGCACTGCTTCTCAGCTCCCGTGCTTGATCCTCAGTCCTGGCTCCAATTCCACAGCAAAGATGGAAAAACAAAATCATAGGAAACAGATCCAGTGAGCTGGGCCTAGGGCAAAAGGCAAGAGGCCAAGTCAGGACTGGGAGGAAGCCAAAGTTTGTAGAGAGGGGGTCTTGGGGAGGCTGAGAAAGGGGGCATTTGGGCAAGAGAACAACACTCAGAGGTCTCCTGTCTGGGCTGTGGAACGTGAATCTTGTGTAAAAAGACAAAAGACTCATACGGTATGAAGATCTTCACTTAATAACTCAAACAGCCCCAAGAACACTTGGTCTCTGAATTTTCCCGCTTTAAGGCAATGATGTAAGGTGAAAAATGTTTTAGCATGTGGACATATGAAATAACCTTGCCATTCTCACTGCTGCCAGTAGCAACATCAAGCAGGGCCAGCCTTCCACATTCTACCCAGCCAGTTTAGGGAGAAGGAGATTCCAGTTGGCCACTCTTGTTCTTTGTCCTCTACAGGAGTGTGACCAGCCGGGGCTGAAGCAGTTGTGAGTTGGGGAGGGGCTCTTGCCCACTTGATCCCTGTTCTTCTTTCATGGTCTCCTCAGGGAAACCCAGGTGGAAGGTGCCGAGCATCCTGCCCAGCTTGTACACTTCCTCTCTGTGTCCTGTGTGATTGCTTTCTCCCTGATCCTCAGTGCTGGGCACTCCACAAGGATGGAATCCAGCATGCCTTCCGCCTCACGACGTACCTGGCACAGCACTGACCAGTACGCATGAAATGACCGCTGACTGGTAAGTAAGTATCGGACCATCCAGAAGGACATTGGTAAGGAACCTGATAAAGTCACACATTGGTCCTCAACTCCTCGAATGAAAGCATACTCTTCTGTTCTCACATAACTCAGGGGGACACACATGAAGAGGTCCACCGGGAAATCCCACATTCATCTTTGACCTTCGTGGCAATTACATGCCTGGGTCAAGGAGCCTGAATGACAGATTTGACAGCAAAGTCCTGTTGCCACACCCTTTTCATCAATTCAAACATGCCGATGCTCTCCTGAATCACTTGGTTCTTCCCACTGCTCTCATGCCTTAATGTCCCTAAGTTCCATGGTCAATGTATCTGTTGAGTCCCTAAGGGCTATTGTGGTGGCTGTGGAGAAGGTGTTTGGGAGGTACTCGGTGTTCCTTGAGTCCATGAGGACCTTTGATGAAACTGATGTACTTACCAGAAACTAGACTTCTCTCTGTCATGTTAGGACCCAGTGGCATGGCAGTTTATCGGCTAGTTGGGATGAGAGTCTGTCCTAGTTTGGCTTCTGTTGCTGTGATAAACACTAACCAATTTGGAGAAAGATAGATTAATGCAGCTTATAGGTTCTCATCTGTGATCGAGGGAAGCCAAGGCAGGGACCTAGAGGCCGGAGCTAAAGCAGAGACCATGGAGGAACACTGTTCACTGGATTGCTCTGTTTGTTTTCCTATACAACTCAGAGCCATCTGCCCAGGGGTGGTACTCCCAACAGTGGGCTGATCTCCCTACATCAGTTATCAATTGAGAAAATACCCATAGACAAGCCAATCTGATGGAAGCAATTTCTTAAGTGTTTCCTCTTCCTAGGTAACTCAAGTTTGTGTCAACTTGACAAAACCAACCAGTTCTGAGTTTTCATTATAACTCAGTCCAGCAACTCTCCCTGTGACTGCTCAGCTTCTAGAACCGTGAGACATAAGTGGCTGTACTTTAGACTACCTGGGCCACTCTGTATTTATACAGCAGCAGGAACTGACAGATGAGTTCCCTCACTTCTGCCAATCTGATCCTTACTAACACTCATGACCCCCTTCCCCATCCCACGCTGACCTGAGCAGCTGTCCCTGTCTGATAGGATAGTCTCTGCATGGGTAGGACACCAAATAACCAGAGAGGAGGCCCGGGCTTCTGACAGCAAAAGCGAGCCCTGCCTGGACAAGTGTGCTGTTCAGGACTCAGACCTTGCATTCTCTGTAGTGCAGAGGGGAACAGGCTCATGAAGAGACGAAGAAGCTGCCATGAGCTCCTCTTCCTGCCTGTGTGCGGGAGACTCTGTCCAGAGCAGGCATCAAACTGAGTGAGGAGCGTGTGGAAGGAGGGACCCGAAGGCCACTCATGATTATCTCCCATGCCAACAGCATTCTGAGTCAGGGGTGCAGGGAGCTCCATGCCCAGTGGCCTCGGGGAGGATAAATAATGAAAAAATCTTCAGTGACAGAGCAAAAGGGATCACAGGAGTCCGGGAAGGGAGAGAAGCCATGCTTGAGCTGTGCCTTGGGGCTACCAGGCTACCGTCCACACCTGAGAGTTTTCAGGATCCACGAAAAGAAACAACAGAAGCTCACTGCTAAATGGACTCTGGGGAGACCATGATGGGGCCTTCAAATCCAAGTCTCCTGGACTCCTTTGGTAGCGCTGGCCTCCCCATCTTGAGTAAATCTGAGCAATAGCTTTAGAAGCTCCTAACTCAGGCATCTTGACCCTGTCACACGTAGAAGTCACACATGGGATGCTGGAAAAATGCCAGCCATGTGACTGGGAGGCTTAGCACATTTTAAACCTTCTTGGATTTGAATGCAGAACTGGGGTGGAGAACTACTTTTCCAAAGAATGTCTGAGGAGGAAGCAGCCTGTCTTCACATGTCACTGCCCATGAGGGAAAAAAAAAAAAAAAAAAAAAAAAAAAAAACTCTTGCAAAGCCCCTTCTTTCTGCCTTGGAACCTTCTCCTAGAACGTCAAAACTTTATACATCACGTTATTAATCACAGTCATTGCATTAGCCATTGTTAGCCTCTTCAGTGTAGCTCTCCCTTCTAACTTAAATTTTGCATTTTTGTGGCCAACAGCTCCCAGTCTGCACCTCCGTCCTCCATATTATGGTCAGTGACACTTCTGGATGGTCGGTCACCCAGAAGTGTGAGCTTCTTAACATACCTTCCCCAAAGTAAGGACTATTCTTAGCCCCCATTTTGTGGGTGAGGAAACATTCTCAGAGCTATGGCTAATCACTTAATCCAGGTCACAAATCTGGAGGGAGCCATGGCTTAGTGGCCTGCACCCAGCTAGTGTAGGGGGATTTTCTCTGCATGCGTTCCATCCTTCCATCATACAGAAACAGGTTTGTGAAGCCCATGTTGGGATGGACAGCCAAGGCTCTCAGTGCTCCCCATCCTCCTAGCACAATCTCACGGATTTCTCCTAATCTTGCTCCCTCTTTTCCAATAAACTTGGTTTGCGGGATTCTCCTCTCTT
Organism: Arvicola amphibius; assembly: GCF_903992535.2. Classification (NCBI taxonomy): domain Eukaryota; kingdom Metazoa; phylum Chordata; class Mammalia; order Rodentia; family Cricetidae; genus Arvicola; species Arvicola amphibius. Next base: position 33,640,258 of record NC_052058.2, on the reverse strand, counting down.
GCTCTAGGAGAATATTCCAACACACAAGCTTGACTTCCCTGATCTACATTTCTGGGTGGTTACAGTGACTATTTATTTCTCTCCTACCATCCAAGGCCTTAACTGGTGATTAATGATCCACAATAAAACAAATAAGTGTTTATTGTATCACTGAACTTCTGAGTGGAGGTCTTGCCAACCTCGCATTGTGTAGAGAGTCTAGATGTAGACCTTTGAGGGAAACCCCACACACATCCAGCTGCACTCATCTCTTCATGAGATCCTTAAACTGAAGTTTAGTGGCAAAGAAACTCCTCACTTTGCTTCTTTCCACAGGACCCTTCACCAAACCGAACTGTGAAACTTTCTTGGAAATCCAAAAAATTAAATAAAACAAGAACACTGCGGAATATATTATACGTTCTGGCATGAATTAATGAAAAGCTCTTTGCTTGTAAAAGAAAAGTAAAGATTCAGTTCATTCAAACAAGGAAAGCTCTGTGGTGAAATCTACATTTTCCATGTGGCTTCAACACCTCTGACTGCTGGGAAGGAGGAAACAGCCTGGCACACACATGCCTTCTTCATGGGTAGAGTGATGAAGAGGGGTTGCCCAACACAGGATAAATCACCTCAAATGCAGCAGAAGATGCAAGGTGTTATTTTCACGTTCTGGATGAAGAAGGGGCTGAGAGGTGCACAGATGTACTTGGGGTGATCCAGCTCCTAAGTCGTCAGGCCACACCTCATCTTAAGCTCTGAGTTTTTCAGCGTGTGACATGGCTTCCCTAGTGGGCCGACAGGTCCAAAATCTAAACAGGTTCATCCTTCAAAGGTCAGTACTCACTACACTTGAGGTGTTTATGAACCTGGGATTGACCATAGATCATCTTCAGGGCCTGTGGTTGAGCCTGTCTCCGGTGCTTTGGGGAAGCCTATGAAGCTTCCTTGGCTTGGAGTCTCTCTCCACACTTTTCCGTCTCCTTTGGGCATGATGTCATTGTTCTAGTTTCTGTTTCATGGAAAACATGAGGGTCACAGGCCCTGACTAACAGACAAGCTTTGCTGGAGTCTACATATGCTTGGTATCCTCCAGGACTCAGTCTCTCTGTTTGCAAAGTAGGAGTTTTAACTGTTGATTCTGGAACTGGGGCTGCTATAAATATCAGTGAGATGCTGAAGACATTGAATAAACTGTTCCCATTTCATTGTAGATTCCACCCTTTATCTCCCCCAAGGCTCAGATGCTTTAGATACCCTGAATGAGTTGTTGACAGAGGTTTCTATCCCACCAGGTCCCACAGCCATTTAGTTCCAAATAAACACACAGAGGTTTACATTAATCATAAACTGATCAGAGGTCTACATTAATCATAAACTGATCAGCCTAGTAAATCAAGCTTTTCTTATTAATTAATTCTTACATCTTAAACCTGCTCATTATTCTTGTCTATGTTAGCCACATGGCTTGGTACCTTTTTCCACGAGGCAGTCACACCTTGCTTCCTCTGTGGCTGGGTCACGACTATGGACTGTGTCTCTTCCCAGAATTCTCCTGTTCTCATTGCCTCGCCTCTACTTCCTGCCTGGCTACTGGCCACTCAACATTTTATTAAAAATAATACAAGTGACAAGATGAAAGACCATTGTCCCACAGCAATGAGTGAGAGGAGGGCCACAGAAAAAGAACCTGCACCCAGAGAAGCAAACATTCTTTTTTATTTATTTATTCTTTTTTATTTTATTTATTTATTTTCTTATTTTATTTATTAATTGATGTGGGATTCCCTTCTGTATGCTGTAAATACCATTGACAAATAAAGAAACTGCATTGACCTGTTGATAGGGCAGAACTTAGATAGGCTGGGAAAACTAAACTGAATGCTGGGAGGAAGAAGGTGGAGTCAGAAAGAAGCCATGGAGCTGCCACCAGAAACAGACATGCTGAAATCTTGCTCATAGGCCATGAGCCTCATGCTAAAATATAAAATAATGGAGATGTGTTAATTCTAGATGTAAGATCTAGCTAGCAATACACTTCAGTAATTGGCCAAGCAGTGATTTAATTAATACAGTTTCTGTATGGCTATTTTGGGAGTCTGGGTAGCTAGGAAACAAACAAGCAGCCTCCTTACAACAATGAATAAATACAGTACACTTCTAATCTTAGAAATAAGCTTCAAGTAAAACCTGAATTGGAACTATGTCCATAGCCCTTTGGTTTCTCTTGAGCCAATGAGAGAAGAGAGACATGAGAGATGTTGTTCTCCAGGATAGATAGCCTGGGGACAGTAACCTGATGACCTTGTGTCATTAAGATGCCCTTTGAAAAATGGGATTTCAATGGCACCCAGAGAAGAAGATGTGGCCATTTCAAGTGCCACAATCAACATTCTATCTAAATTATGGTGGAGCTGTAGTCTCTCCTGGGTGCAGCCAGAAGGAAATATCCTTGCCAGGCATGCTATGCCATGTATTCCCTCCTCTTTTCTGGCTCCTCTATTAGCCTGTAACTCTCTGCCAAGGACTGAGGTCATGGCCGTCTCCTATTCCAAGCCTGCACTGTGGATGTGCCAGGGCCTTGGCATTAGTTCCTTTACACTTATTTGCAGAAGGTGAATTATGCCAGGGTTAAGCTAACCATCATCTGGAGATTTTTTTTTGAGACAGGAAAGTTTTTACCAGCAGGCATCAGAAGTTGTATAATGACTGAGCGAGAGTCTTGACCACTTGAAATAGACCTGCCAAGATGAGGTTGCCACTAAATGGTGCTCTGGGAATAAAACTTACAGACTCACCTTTGGCACATGGTATGATGAGTGTGTTGTTGCCCCAGCCAGGAAGAGGACTTGCCCTCATTTATGCTGGGATGGTCTCAGGATCTGATAGATGGAAAGAGTGGAATGAGATCCAGGAACACCTAGTGCCACACTTATGCTATCTCATCACACAAGGGACTCTGTGTTGGAGAAGCCAGGGCATTTCAGTGCCCAGCTCTGGCCCTTTTGCTGCAATGTTCTGTCTGGTCTGTGGACTCCTAAGGCCATCTCCCACATGGCTTGTGTTGTTCTACATTCATGAAGATGAGAAACCATAGTTATGGGCTTCAAAGTCTGATGATACTCAGAGGCCCACTTCATGTGAGTCCTGCCCTGGACCCATTCATAGGGAAAGCTGATATGTTTTGTAGACCCAAGGGGAATGTCGCTTGTAAACTGAAGATCAGGAATTGATTTCTATCAACCTTTAATGAGATTTAAGCTTTAAAAGCCCTTCGAGATGCTCTAAGCCAGTGATTTATCCAACTCACTTGAGTCTACCCTATGAAAACTGCATCAGGTGTCTGTGTGGGTTTTCTGGGGTTGCCACTAACTGGGATCCTGAAATAACAGAAATTTATTTTCTCTCAATTTTGGAAACTAAGGAGTCAACAGGGCTGATTTCTTACAAGGCCTTGCTCTTTGTCCTGAAGATAGTCTTCTATGTCTTCTTCTTATGGGTCTTCCCTGTTGTGGAATACTACTTTAACTATGTAAATATGCATTCTATTTGTTTACACTGCACTTGTTTAATTATATAAAGATGTGTTGCTGTTTTTCTTTGCCTGCCTAAAGCACCCGATTTGTCTAATAAAAAGCAGAATGGCCAATAGTTAGGCAGAAGAGGGATATGGGGCTGATGGGCAGAGAGAATAAACAGGAGAAGGAATCGAGGCTGGGATGGGAGGAAGGGGAAGAAGAGAATAAGAGAGAAAGAGAAGGAGATGCCTGGGACCGCCAATCAGCCAGATATGGAGTAGGACATACAGAATGAAAGAAAGGTGAAAGGCACCAGGGAAAATGTAAATGAACAAAAACAGGTTAAATTAAGTTATACGAGCCAGTGGAACAAGCATAAGCTAAGATTGCGGCCAAGCATTCCTAACTAATGTGAAGTCTCTGTGTCTTTATCTGGGACCTGGTTGGTGACCCAAAAGAAAGCCTGCTACACCCTCCCCTGTTTTGTCCTATTCTTTCTTATTAGGACATCAGTCATTTTAAACTAGGATCTACCAAACTGAATTAGTCAGCGTTCTCCAGAGTCAAGGGAATACATACAATTATGGGAGAGGATTTATCTGATTGGCTTGTTCAGTCATGGGCTGGCTGTTCACCAACAGTAAACATCTGCAGGCTTAAGATGTTGGAAACCAGTAGCTGCTTCCTTAAAGAAACTAGAAACTTCAAAATAAGGAAGACCCGTGTTACCGTTCCGGTTCCCAATAAAGGCCTGGATGCTCCTAGGAGAGCCACTGATTCATGTCCATCGAATCAGGAATTGGGTGTTCACAAGTAACAGCAGAAGCACATAGAATACACTTGCTGAAGAAGGGCCAAAAGCATGAGCAGGGGCACTTTCCACTCCCCATTTTTTGCTGCTCAGATCAGAGACTATTTGATAGTACCGTTGACATTTAGGGTCCTTCCCTTTCAGTTCCCTGACCTGGATGTCAATCATCTTTGGCAATGCCTTTGCATACTTAGCGAATGGTGTTCATAGCTGGTTTTCTATTACAACTCAGGTAAGTAAAGTTGACAACTCAAGCCAGTCAATCATTGCACCTCATAGTATCTTTTCAACTTAGTGATCTCTTTCAGGCTATTATCTCCATCTTTAGAAACAGTCATTTTCTGAGGCACTGGGCATTTGCTTCAACATGTGAATTTAGAGGTGCAATTATAACAATGACAAAACCCTGCGTAGAGATAATTGAAATGAACATTTAAAAGCTTACTTACCATGTGTCTCATCAGTTGATTTGCTAATATTTTCTACTACCTTAAAATTACCTCTGACTGTAATAACCTACTACAGTAATTGTGTAACTTTGTAATAGCTGTAACACACAATTTTGTAGACTGTGACCAGGGTCAACATGGTGAAGATCCACATCAGTTCTTGTCTAAGAGGCCCAGCAGGCACTGACCAGGGCTACAAATCCTATCTCCATGATAAGGGAGCTAAGACTGAATATGGGCTCCAGCTGTCCTAGCCAGAAACTGTTAGCTGCATTGGTGGTCCAGCATAGGACCAGAGGGTCCGGGCTTCTCCCTGAGAGGACAGAGAAGACACAGGATGAAAATGAGTGAGAACCGTGTTTGGCACAGCATCAAGAACCAATGTAGAAGAGCCATTCAACCCAAGTGTAAGGCAAAGAACAGAAGAAATGCCACAGGAGTCGGCCTCTGGACAGTACAAGGACAGAGCATCAAGGTGAGCCGAGTGACTGACAGCTCCGTTAGATAAGACAAGATAAGATAAGATAAGATAAGATAAGATGAGATGAGATGAGATAAAGGGTATGGAGTGGCACCGGGACTGTCCCTGACTGATTTAGGTGGGCAGGACAGCATTGTTTCAGAAGACCCAGCTCATCTTATTGGCCTTTTGCTGAAGGACAAGGGACATTTTAACAGAAGCCGATGCTAGCCACACCCTGAGATATTATGGTTTTTTTTTTTTTTTTGTTTTTGTTTTTGTTTTTCGAGACAGGGTTTCTCTGTAGCTTTGGAGCCTGTCCTGGACCTAGCTCTTGTAGACCAGGCTGGCCTCGAACTCACAGAGATCCGCCTGCCTCTGCCTCCTGAGTGCTGGGATTAAAGGCGTGCGCCACCACCTCCCGGCTCACCCTGAGATATTATGGATTCAAATGTTATGCCGATCTATTTTCCACTTGACATTCGAAGGTAGTTTACCTATAAAAAGAAAGTCTTGGTTCATAGTTTGGGAAGGTTTGGCCTATGATTGGTCAGTTTTGTTTGGGCCTGTGCTGAGAGAGCGCACCATGCTGGATATGCATGGTCCAGGAGGAACACTCACCTCATATCCAGAAAGAAAGTGAAGAGAAGAGTCTCACGGTGCCTTTTAAGGGAAAATTACAATGCCCACATACCTCCTGCCAGTCCCTATCAGCTGCAAGTTCCAGCCCCTTCCAGAGGTACTACCGTGGGGACCAAGACCTTAGCACATGAATCCCTATGTAAGAAAGCCAACATCTAAACCACAGCAGATCTTACCATATACATTTTGAGGGGGACACAAACACCATTGTGTCTCTATCTCTTAATGTATTATCTGCCACAAAATCAAGCTAAAGGGATATTTGGAGAATTAATGAATTAAAAGTGTAAATTGAGGTTCACTTCATCAACAAGCAAAATATATTTAAGGCCCAAGATATTTTTCTGTTACAGCAAGAATTCTCTGCTGGGAATTCTAAAATGGTGTTAACAAATGCCCACCTTTCCTCATAAAAACCCTGGTAAAGTGCTGAAGGGGATGTCTCACTTTAACTCATGAGGCTTCCTGAGGACCACTCCAATATAAACCAGTTATTAAAAAGTACCTCTCTGTAAATAAATGAGTTGAGCCTACACTGGATCATTACCCAAACACAGTGAGCTGTGAGTCATGGCCTTCCAGAGCGATGCCTCAGACTTCAGATGGAGGCTTTTGATCTGACACTAGCAGGATGCTCTATTATCCATTAGCTAGCCGGCCAGGGAGCCTTTGCAAGAGTAGCTCTGCCCCAGCCAAGCAAGCATGCACCCCTTTCTCTGCCTTCTGCTCAGTCGAGGCTGAAGGTAGGACACATTCTTTTCTTCCTTCCTTCCTTCCTTCCTTCCTTTCTTTCTTCCTTCCTTCCTTCCTTTCTTTCTTTCTTTCTTTCTTTCTTTCTTTCTTTCTTTCTTTCTTTCTTTAAGACAGGGTTTCTCTGTGTAACAGCCCTGGTTGTCCTGGAACTAGCTCTTGTAGATCAGGCTGGCCTCGAACTCACAGAGATCCACCTGCCTCTGCCTCCCGAGTGCTGGGATTAAAGGTGTTTGCTATCACCACCTGGTGCTAATGGGAGGCATTCTTCTTGCCGTTCTTCATCACCACATGGAAAGAGCTACGTTCTTGTGGTTTTTCTTTTTCCTGGTTAACAGCATCCTGAATGTTGTCTGCACAGAAAATGTCTAACAATTCTAAAGGTTAATAAATAAAAAGACTATTCATTCAGTTTGTTTTTATATGTTTGTCTGCTTATATGTATATGTGCCACATGTGTGCAGGTGCCCCCAGAGGCCAGAGGATGGCATTAGATCTCATGGAACCAGAATTACAGATGGCCCTGAGCTACCACATGGGTGCTGGAAACTGACCCTGGGTCCTGTGCAAGAGTAGTGAGTGCCCTTAACTTCTGAGCCGTATCTCCAGCCTTTCTACAAAAGAAAAACACATCCTAGAAGCCTGTGGTCATGACTATTACAATGAGACTGTACCATCCTGAACACTTGAACACGGCTACTTGCAACTGTATGACACAGATTCACCCATCTGCCGTCCTGTGAAACCTTAGGAATTATGGCTGTGAAACATATGGAAGCCCATAGGATTATGCTGCAGGATGCAGTTCTTCCTGGATGCTTGGTTCTTTGCTACAGAACATGCATCACTGCTCTGCCTGCTATAAGTAGCACACATTACGTGTGCCCACTTGACTCCTGACACAGTGCTCAGGGGGAAAACGGCTGTGTGCACACAGTGCATTCCAGCCGAAGTTGGTACGGTGTCCTTCAGAGGGCGAGCTTGGGCTCCTCCTTGTGCTCCTGAGACGGCTTGCATTTGCGCACAGCTGAACATCAGTGATCGTTCCTTTAAAATGTCTGCCAGCTTGAGAGACAAAATTGTCTCATTAATACGATATGGTGCCTTTTTTTAATGGTATGACTTGGTTTTGGGCTGCTTGCAGTTTTTTCTTCTTGAGTTTATTTCTTCTTTGATTATTTCGTGTATTTTTCTTTTTAAAGTAGCTTTTAGGTTAGCATAAAAAGTAGTGGGTGTCATTTTGTCCTTTCCATGAATATATACCATTAGCCTTTGTTATCAATTGTTCCCCTCATCAGCTATGCTTCCCTGTGTCCCTTCCCCCTCCAGCAGGTTCCCATCCTCCCCTTTTCTCCCTCTGGCCCCCAAGATCTCTTCTTCCATTCTTATGACATGTTTTTTATGACTCTCTCTCTACCTTTCTCTCTCTCTTTTTCTCTTTCTCTCTCTCATTCAAGCACACACACACACACACACAATTTTAAAGCAAGTTTTCACATATAAGGGAAAATGTCATTTGAGATATTTCTGATTTTTTAAAACACATGCTCATAGCTGTAATTCTTCTTTAGAAGAATTACACCTTAGCAGTGTCCCACAGTTCTAGCAAGTTGTGCTTTCATTTTTCTCTATGACTTATTCTGGTTGCTGTGGCAACACTTGGAGATACCAAGTTGATGGAGTGTTAAGAAAAGGGAAGCACAGAGTGGCTGGGTCACCCACCCAAAGCCACACAGTAAGCAGAAAGCAAGCGATCTTGAATTTGAAAACCGCAGGGGACTTTTATCATCAAGTCTTCATTATGCGATGAAGTGTAATAAAAAAGAAACCAAACACACAGTGACTTAAACCTGCGGCGAAGACTGGCAGCTGTTTGAGGTAGGAGAGCTAAGGAGGTTTTTGTTTTCGCTGAAGACCATGGAGCCCTCCTTCCTCACATATGTAGATCAGTTGAGAAACCTAGCCCTCCCCTGCCTCTGTGTTTGTGGAAACTTCACACTGATCAAAGCTGTCTTGGGGCCCAGGGGGAGCCTTGCTGTAAACTGAGCTTCTGCTAGGAGCCCTACTGTCCCCTTCCAGCCAGGCTGTTGACACTGGGTAGGGGGGGGTGCTTCTCAACTCCCTTGTGAAGAAATATGTTCATTGTGCAGTCCTCTACGCCAGGGTATCCTGAGAAGACATGGCATCCTGAGAAGACCTGGCATGAGGGACCTCAGCTTCTACAACCAGGAAATAAAGCTCTTTCGGATTCTTTGGAAGGAACGGGCTTCTTTAAATCAAGAGGACCAACAAGTTGGCCCAGTGGGTAAAGGTGCTTTCTGCTGAGCCTGACTGAGTTTAATCTCGGGATCCCATGTGTTAGGAGAGAACTTCCCCCTGTAAGCTGTCCTCTGTCTTCCACACACATGCCCTGGCGTGCAGATACATGCTCGTGTGCAGACCCCCACACCATACTGAACAAATGCATCAATGTAAAATCAGGAGATGACGTAGCTCCAGACGTAATTTTGCATACAGATACTAGGTGTGAGGGTTTCTCACGAAGGGGGTGTCTTTTTTAACTTTCTAAAATAGTTGCCTGACTGAATTTCAGCTCACTATCCATAGCTACTAGGCATCCAAACTGTCAAGGGCATTGAACAGTGAGGGACCTCACAGGCTGTGTTCCACAGCTCTTTGAAATTGACTGTTCTAAAGAATCTGTCTCCACCCTCCCCGGTCCAACAGGAAGTGCGCATGTCCTCTGTTGGAAAGTCAGATCACAATAACATATTAACAGTAACAAATTGCCTCAAAAATCTCAGTGGTTTGTCAAAAGTAGGTTTTTGTCTTGCTTCCCCAAGGTCAGCAGCAGCTGTGAGCCCTTGTTCAGAGTTGTTCTCCTCCGTATTTAGTCTTGGCTTTCTTCTTCGGACCTTCCCACCTCAACATTAAGCCATTTCCTCCTTGCATGCAGATGAAGAGTCTGCTAGGCTACCAAGCGTTTATAGTTAATTACTTTGGCTTAGAAACAATGCCTTACATTTCCACGGTAGGGACTGCTTAGCTGTCTAAGCGCTAGGACATCTGACCTTCTCTATAACTGAGAAGAATGAGTTATGCACAATCATTAACTTTCAACCACAGGAAGCCAGGGTCCCTTCACAGCAAAGAGCCACATTCACTTAACCTTTGCTGGAGCCAGATCCAAGACTGTGGGGTCTTAGTGAGGAAGGGAATCCACAGGTCACAAGCTCAGTTTGTCCCCAGTCACAATCCTTGGTGTCAGTCCTAACAACTGTCCCCCAAGCCTCTCTTCAGCAACTTGAATGGAAGAGTCTCAGCACCTTGCTGCAACCCCTTGATAGCAACATTCGTCCTTGGTTAGAAACTGCTCTCTTTTCTGGCCAGTGCCCAGGTTTAGATCCCATGACTTTCAAATCCCTCAGGCTATCAACGCATCTCCATTGCACCCACAGCTTCATAGGTTATGGAACTTTAGTTTCCTCTGCCACCTCCCAGTCCCAGGTGACCTGTCCTTTCCACTCACTGTCTTCATCACCGCTGCTGTCACTTGATTTTAATGTGGTTCTCAGAAATGAGCCCCTTGTCCTAAGGCCCGAATATTGCCAAATAAAAGGTGGTGATGATTTTGAGTACTGGACATTCAAAAAAATGTTTACAGTATCATTAGTTTTCCCAGAAGCCACGTCACAATCTGGAATTATAGTCCATGCCTAGCTGTTGGAAGTTGGGACCGAAAGCCTTAACCCCCTTTCCTTCCAGAGTTGTGTCTAATCGTTTTGAGAAAAGTGAGATGAAAATAAGATAAAAAGGCTTTAGAAATGGTCGAGGGGGGAAGCATCTCAAGACTGACAGAAGACAGACCTCTCTGACCTATGCTATCAAGGAATTCATTTTGATCTCGGGAGTGTGACCTCGGAGCCTTCCATCCAGTAATGAATACAATTGGTAGTGAAGGTTAGCCTACCTTCCTAACTCCATCACCGGAAGGCAAAGTTGTTGGAACACATATAAGTGCTCATGCACAGGGGACAGTTAAATAGATGAACACTCATGCAAATGCAGTGTGTGCATATACAGAGAAAGACAGATGATAGACAGAGAGATAGATAGATAGATAGATAGATAGATAGATAGATAGATAGATTTGGATTGATAGATGACAAATAGATGATGATCATAGATAGATGGTAGATGATAGATGATAGACAGATGATGATGATGATGATGATGATAATAGGTAGGTAGGTAGGTAGACAGACAGACAGACTGACAGGCAGGCAGGCAGGCAGGCAGACAGACAGACAGACAGACAGACAGACAGACAGACAGATAGATAGGCAGAACCGTGATGGCCAGACTTGCCTACAGAACACAAGTTCTAAGCCCTGGTCTTCTATATTTAGACAGTTGAGAAGGACTATAAAGCCTTGGGATCCTCTCTCTACTGGCCTTGAAGGAAGCCCCCCAAAAAACCAAAGCAAGCAAACAATCAAAAAGCAGTAAAAGGACAGAGTGGCCTTTTCTACAAGCTAGAGGCTCTTGGAAACATCTGCATTTTCTCTGAGAAGGACACTCAGCACTGAATGGAGCATCATATCACATCTCCAACTCCAAAAGCTCAGGGATCATTGTGGATGTGGGCGATCAAAAATATTGTTAGAGTTTGTGGATAACCACAAGGGAGCTGACTTTGTGGCATAGCAGGGCAGGTGCACATATTAATTCACAGCGGTTGTGAGAGTGTGCACATTATCTGCGAAGTTCAAGCCTGACAAAACCCCCACATGATGGGGAGGAGGTGGAAACAAAGCCCAGCCCTTAGCTAAGGAGCTATTGACAGTTACTACAAGAGGGAGTTTTCTTTAAGGATCTGGCCTCGGGTGGGTTGATACTGCTCTAGTGAAGGCCACACATCCAAGAGTATATGGGCAAAACAAATCATGCTTGATAGCTCCTTTTCCTTAGACATAAAGTTGAGTGAGTGGGGAAAAGGGAATGGATCTGGGAAGGTGGTGGTCGAATACAATCAAAATACGTTGTACAGTGTTCTTAAAAAAAAAGAAACAACCCTAGTAAAAATGAAAAAAAAAATCTCTTATTGTTTAATCCAATAAAGTCATTCTGAGTCACAGATGAGTCAGTAGAGTTTTCCCCCTATTTGGATTTTCATCATTTACATCTGGTGTTATCTAAGTTTCTTGGCACAAGAGGGGCAGTCAGGAAATGAGATATATATCTTCATATGTCTAAACAGGATGATTCTTTCTGGGTATCATTTTAGCTATAAGCTAATATATCATATGGCCCAAGCATAAAATTGTCTTAAAGAACCTGGGGGTGCAGCTCAGTGTAAGAGTAACAAGTCCCCGGGTTCCATTCTAAGCACCTCAAAAAGGAAAAGAAAAGTCGTCTTTGGCTATGTCCTGCTACAACTATGCTGTAGATAGAAAGCCCTTCCCCAAGAAGACACGAGAAGTATGCCATGACCTGTTTCTTGGTGATTGTTCTAAGAAGTCAGGCCTTCTCCTGCCCTTTAGAGAAACACCCTGTTCTTTGTGAACTTTTGTCCATCTACCTCTGAGTAGGCTGGGAAACTCTTTAAAGTACAGGGGACTTTTGTATAAGGTGAGAATGTTTATATTTGGACATTGGAGGCTTAATAAAATGTAATACATTTCAGGATTCTTCAAAATAATAGCTTCATATGTTAACAAACAACATTTTGATGGGTGTTAGTGGTGGCTCACACCTTTAATCACAGCACTGAAGAGGTAGAGGCAGGCAGATCTCTGTGAGTTCGAGGCCAGCCTGGTCTACAAAACAAATTCCAAGACAGTCACGGTTGTTACTCAGAGAAACCTTGTCTTGAAAAACAAACAAATAAAATCAACATTTTAATGACCACGCCTTTCTCGTATAATGAATATAATAATTAAACATTTCTAGGTATTTATACATCATCAAAACATACTTAAGCAACATTTCTAAGTATTTAACTAAGAGCACAACTATCTTTAGTGTCTTAAATGTTTTGTAATTGAGTCTCATGGAAGCTGCTCATGTGTGGGCCTCCTCTCTGTTAAGTATATAAGAAGATTCAATGCCCTTAGCTATTTGGTCAGTTCTGACTCACAGGCTGAATGCCAGTGTTCAAGGTGCCTCTTCTTGGGGTTTGACCTGCAGTCGCTTGGCCCTGTGTGCTACAGTAGAGTATCAGAACAAGGAAGTATACTGGAACAAACACACTTGAGCAGAACAACTCCACAGCAGGGGGCTGTGCTGGACCAGGCACTAAAACGATTCTGTCCTTCTTCGAAGACATGAGACAGGAAGGAGCTAGAGAAAACACACCCCAAAAGACCCACTCCAGTGACCTACTTCCCTCAGATTGGCCCTGTCTTCTGACATTCCCACAACCCTCCACAATAACCTTCATTTGGGAACCAAGTGTTCAAAACATCAACTCATGGGGAACATCTCAGATCCAAGCCATACAATCCTGTCTCCAAGCATTGATTATCAATAACTACATCATTGATTATTTAGTAGTGTATAACAACAAACATTAGATATTCCGTAATCACTGTGGAATGTGAATGTGGAGATCCACAGTGGTGGTGGGTGTCTGTGCCTCAGACTCTCGTGGACTTACTATGAAGACACATGGTCTCATACATCAGGGCAGGCCCCACACCCGGGAGGCGTTGTCCAGCACAGAATGAATGCAATCGTATTTTTGTAAACATTTTGTCTCATTTCGCTTTGATTGGGGATTTTTTTTGTTTTATTGCTCTTTCACTTGTTTATTTTGATTTCTGTTTTTGTGGTTTTTCTGTATGTTTCTTGATTTTTGTTCATTTCTTTGATTTTTGTTTGTTTTTTTAAAGATAGAGAAAAAGAACAAAAATTTGGGTGGATTGGGAAGCAGGGGTGCGGGGGGGGGGGAGAGATTGGGGGAGGGGAAACATGATGAGAATATATTGTATATAAAAACATTTTTTTCAATTAAAACTATTTTTAAAAGATGCTGGTCTTGACAAGAGCAAGAGGATTTTTACATGTATGATGACTCATTTTTATGGTTGATGACATGACTTTATCCCTCACTGTTAGAAGAAGGGCTCCATGCTACATTGCAGGGACCCTTCCATAAACAATCTACACACCTTCATCACTCAGCAGCTGACTTTCACAAGAACAAACTCTCTAAGGCAGAGCAAGTAGAAAGTCACAATACCTTCTATGGCCTAGGGTCAGAAATGACTTGTCACTGCTTGCACAGTGACAGTAGTCACAGCATATAGGCCACATTTCATGGGACAGGATTCTGTGCCTCCATTTTGAAAGAACAGTTTGTGAATGAGGTTTAAGACAAGTGCGCAGAGTTCCGAGAAGCCCTGGGTACAGGAGGAAGGGAGTACAAGCTAAAGTGACCTAGTAGAGCAGAGCCCTCTGCTGAACAGTCAAATACGAGCACAACAAACAAACAAACCTTTGCTGAGCCATGTTGTCAGGATTTAGATGTGATCTTTGATCAAAGCATAAACCTAGCTGTCCCTTGATTCACAGTTATTTTCACCCATGAGATCACCACAAAGAATTCTGTAAGTTTAGATTTTTTTTAGAAGATTTATTTTTAACTGTGTGTGTTTGTTTGTGTGTCAATGTCGTGTCTCTGTGGAAATGCACACATGAGTACAGGTGTCTGTGGAGACTGGAGGCCTCAGATGCCTTTGGAATCAATTACAGGTGGTTGTGAGTCGCCCTATATGGGTGCTGAGGATGCAACCTGGATCCTCTACAAGAGCAGTCAGTGCTCTTAGCTGTTGACCCATCTCTTCAGCCCTGTTTCAAATGTTTATTCTCTTTGTGTTTGTTGTAAGGGTTCAGATTTTTATACTCACCTTGGACTTTAGTAATTCTGTCAGGTATTAAGAATCTTAGCAGATTCCAAGGTGCATGCCACTTCAGAAGAGGAGAGCAGGGCAGGCACTCTGGTTCAAGACAGGTCTTTGTTTTTAGTGTGATGCAAACCAAACCACTGGCTGTGCTTCATTTGATAATGAAGTTCTGTTTGCTACATCCCGACGGGTGAGCCTCTGCCTTTCAAAATCAGAATTCAAAAGTCTCATGTTTTGAAACTTGGTATCTTTCCCAGAAATGATGTATTTAAAAAAATTTCTTATGGCTGGCAGCACCTAAACTATTGTCCTGTCATTATGACAAATTGGCCCAGCCTACAGATATTAATTGAAAACATCTGCATGTCTTATCAATATTGCATTATAATTAGTAGGGTCATTTTGAGGTTCTGTGGACTAAGAGATGAGAGATGGGTGTATGCAATGTTTAGCTAATTAGTCATCTCCGAGAAGATTAATTTAATACTCTGTGGAATTTTCAGTTTAATTGCTTACTGTGTAAGATCATAGGGCAATTGATTGCTAAACTTCCCCCACTTCCTCATTACACACTTCATAATATAATACCCATGTTGGGAAAGATTATTTTAGTTTGTTTATTCTTTTCATGTTTATTTATTTATTTTTTTTGTCTACAGAGATAGTGAAAATGTTACTCTGTGCTTTGCAAATAGGCACAGGCTCAAAATAAAAATATAAATATACACACAAATACTCTTCTACTTAATAAGAACAATAAAACTTAATTCTGAATCCCCAGCTCTTCCCAGATCCTTAGTCTGCTGGCTTTGGGGCTGAGGCTATATCCTTGGTTCCCCTGGGCCTCCAGCTTGCCAACTGGAGATCTTGGAACTTCTCAGATTCCGTTATCTTGTGAGCTCGTCCCTTAAAATAGGTCTTCCGTTTCTACAGCTGCACGTATCCATTGTTCTCTTTCTTAGGACCACCCTGACTAACCGATGCTCTACCCATGACCACTCTGATGCAGGTGGCACTGTGGGCAGCTGGACACATGCATTGTTTCACAAAGATCTGGACCACATCCTATCCTGCCCAGAGAAGCAGAGCAGACTTCTAGTCCCTGATCCTCCCCTGACCCTACAAACCCAATTCTTTTCCCAGCATTTGGTCAATGCCCTCATTATGGAATTGAGTTGTGTGGATCTCTAACCAAGACTCACTGATTCCTCCATTCCTGCCCCGTGGGACTGACACCAGAAGTAAGGCTACATACTGAGGAGACCGAGAGCATGCACAGCCCACTCCGGTTTCATCCTAACATTTATCCTTGACAATCAATACAACACTGTGGGAAAATCCCTTCCATAATCCTTCAACTTGCAGTCCCGAAATATTCCTCAGGAATTCCAGTGGACATAATGCCTGAGTCCCTCCAGGCCCCCAGCTCATATGCACGGCACAGTGGATCTAAGGCGGTCCTATGGATTGGTCTAGTGTGCTCTGGCACCTTAGAGGGGAACCATCAACATCGATCTGGTCAAAAACAGGCCCCCTTTCTGTTTCACCCTCACTGATTTCCTCTGAAGGACATGTAGGGGTTGAGAAAAGGCGCACCATGCACAGGACAGTAAATTGAGGAGATTTCGGCCTGGCACTTCTCCGTCTCTTTCTTATTTCGCTGCTCCATGTCAGTATTGGGAAGAGTTGGGAATTTAGGAAGCAGCGAGGTACTTGTCTGGAAGGCAATCAAGCACAAACTGAAAGATTGCTAAGGATCTCGGGGACCAGGCTGCTAAAACCAGGCACACTAACTACATGTTCAGTCTGCTTCCTGTCCGGAATGTCAGGTTTTTCTGGGCTCTTGTCCTCCTTCTGGGCTTCATCAGCTGACCTAAATGGTGCATTGCCCTTTGAGAAGTCACAGAAAAGCTAAGGGTTGCCAGATCACCACAGAACCTGTCAGAAACAGAGGCCAGGAATCTAACCAAACAGAACATATAGCCCCAATGGGCAAAGGCCTGGGTTCTATTCACAGCGCTATAGAAAAGCTGCCATTCCAGAAAATGGGGCATCTTCTTGCATCCCTAGAGGCTCATCCTGACAGGGATGGTAGAGCCCAGGCAGGCTTGGGAAGCATACCTCCCGGCTACATGACATCAGCCATCACAGGATGCTTTAGAGGGCAGGCACTTCTCCAAGCCAATAAAAGAGCCCGATCTTTCCACCCCTTCTCCGGAGCGTCTCCCTCCCAGAACTCCGACTGGACGATGGATATTTAAACGTTGTTTTTGGCATCAGTCATCATCATTTCTTCCAGATGTTACCCAAAGGTTCCAGACCAGTTCCAATGGCCTGGAAGGGCTCAAACAAGTCCTAAGAATTTTTAAAAGAGTCTGAGTTGGTGGTGAGTCTGGCTTTAGTCTAAGACTGCACTTTATTTGCTAAAGGCAAAAGCCTATCCTTAACGCCCTACCAGCCAAAAATATTATTTGCACTTAAAGAAAAATAATCAAATGCTTTTTCGGGTGCTTATATGAATGCTTCCCCTCTGTTTAGACTGAGGAGAGTGAAGCCCTGCTTTCAGTTCAGTTCAGCATCCAGCCTCCTGGCTTCACCTCAAATTAAAAAGATAGGACCAGTGAAAATTCTAATTTCTGAAAGATTATCTAATAAATGAAGACATGTAAATCTAGCATTCTATTTAGGCTGAGATATTCAGAGAACAAAAACAGGAGAATCATTTTTGCTACCCACTTCACAGTTATTAAATATCTCCCCTCTCTGAAAAGTGTGTCATTTACTCCAGTGGGATGGGCTAAAGATCCTGAGTTGAAATACAGGGTCTCTTTTAGCTTGCCCACATTCCGACAGGGGTGAACCATGTGGAAGCTGGCTGTTCTTGGCTGGAAGGAATTTGATGACAGGGATTAGGACCTAGTGTTCCTCTTTTAGCTTTTACACTTTAATCAAGATTTGGGAGATTGGCATCCTGTAGGAAAGACAGAAAATAGTTTCTTTGTCCCAGGGGTTGGGCTGCTATATTTTAAAAATCAGCAAGGTCACATGCTTGCAAAGCGGTGGTACTTAGGCATGTCTTTTGAGGCATGTGTGAGGTCAGCTGTTGAACCCTACTGGTCTTTCTCCCTGTGCACAGATCTGGATTTTTGCCTGTTTGGGATTTTTGGGTTGGGTTTTTTTGTTTGTTTGTTTTGTTTTTGTTTTTGTTTTTTGGGGGGAGGGGAGGCAGGGTTTCTCTGTAGCTTCAGAGCCTGTCTACCAGTCTGGCCTTGAACTGGGGAGAGAGAAGAAAACTTCACCGAGCACACGTATTATCTCTCTGCCAGTCATCCTGTAGCAGGGTGTCTTTCAAAGAGAGTGCGGCAGAATCACCCTTTCTGCGAGGTTTTCTTTAACGTGACTTTGACAACCTCCTACAGACAGCTGGGGTTCATGTCCCCTTGAATCTCAAAAGGGGAAACATAGTTCCCTCCATATTCCCTGGCGTAGCAGCGCTGGAGCCTTGGCATTCTCCCGCTGTTGTCTTGCAAGGAAGTCCTGGTGATGCCAAAAACCATGTAGGAAGAGAGCAAACTATTGACCAGAACTTGTCAGATGGTTCTTATTGTCACCCAGCAGATCCCTCCAACTTCTAGAGTGACAGAGATCTCCTCTGCCCTGGGCTTTGGAAAGGTTCTCAGCTGTGGACCCTGGGTAACAAGCCCCAGTCATGCTGAACCTCAGTTTCTGGACTTGGGTACACTGTGAACCCAAATTAACAGAAGGTAGGCTGTGTGGAGCCCTTGGTGAGGCAGGGTGTCACAAATCAGAGCTCAACGAGCATCTCTGCTGTAGTTATTGTCCTTCTCTTTTTGCCAAAGGTCAAGTCCAAACAAAAAGTTGCAAGTCATCCCCACCTTACACAGGGTTCCAATGCTCAGGGGAGCTGGTAAGGGTGGAGACAGGTACAGGGAAGGGGTAGAGTCAGTGTAGGCTGACAGGAACATTCTAGAGACAGATGGTGTGATAGCAAGGTATTGAACAATATAGTAAAACATGGTTAAAATGGTAAATGTTACATAATATGGTTTAAAATGGTAACAATATTACATAATTTGTACCGCCAGGTTATAAGAAAGAAGGAGTTATAAGAAAGAGATCCTCCTAACTCAAGGATCTAAACCAGCTGCATCTAAACCCGCTGGCTGAGTCTCTGTTGCTCACCTTAGTTAGCCTCTCCAGTCCTGGTAGATCTGACTAGCTGACATCAGGGGCTGCAGCTGGCCCTCTTCCTCCCTCTCACATACTCACTTCCCGTGGCACCTCCTTCCTCCCATGATTGTCCTTAATCCTCTGCTATCTCCTTTTCCTGATGGAAGGGTTGGCTTAGCTCATCCTTGGCAAGGTGTCTTAGTCAGGGTTACTATTGCTATGATAAAACACCATTACCAAAAGCCACTAGGGAAGGAAAGGGTTTATTTAGCTCACAGTTCAGGGCAGGGACTCACACAGGGCAGGAACCTGGAGACAGGAGTTGATGCTGAGGCACTGGAGGGTGCTGTCTAATGGCTTGTTCAACTTGCTTTCTCATAGAGCCCAGGTCCTCCAGCCCAGGGCAGGAACCACCCACAGTGGGCGGGGTGCTCCCCCATCAGTCACTAATTAAGAGAATGCCCTAGAGGCTTGCCGAAGCCTGATTCCAGGAGGCTTCTTCTCTACTGAGACTCTCTTCTCTCTGATGACTTTAGCCTGTGTCAAGTTGACATAAAACTAGTCAGGACACAGGAATGCTATACTGATTGCTTTCCTCATGGCTTGTAAACAACAACTCCAAAAAGAAACTTAAGGGGGGAAAAGGGTTTATTTCACAATTTGAGGGATCAATCCAACCCTGGTGAAATGACATGGTGGCGGGAGAGAGAGAGACAGCTGGTCAATTACTGCCACAGTCATGAAGCAGATATGTTAATTCTCAGGTCACTTTCTCCTTTTTATTCCGTCTGGCCCTAGCTCATGGAGAGCTGCTGTCGACATGATTGGGATGGGTCTCCCCACCTCTCTTAACCCAACCAAAAATCTCCCTCATGGCTATACTCAAAGGCTTGTTGCCCAGGGTAGTTTGGAGTGTGGAGAACAGAGGAGGTCCTTAGTGTGTATGCCCTCGAGTGAATGAATGTGTGTTGTGGACATGGGCATGACCGTGTCAAGGCCCTGAACCTACAGATCCAGAGGAAATGGCAAAGTTTTCCCTTCTGGACCATGTGTGGATGTTGATAGTGTTTGCAGAAAATGTCCAGCATCACATGCTCTGCCCAGATGTTTACAGACAGTAGACTGATCCCCTGCAAAAACTGCTCATCCCCAGATTAGCTAGACTGGTGTCCTCAATCCAGCTTTATGCTGTAAACCCTACTTCCTTGTTTATCTTATGTAATAACCCCTCCTCCTTGTTCATCTGTATGTAATAACTCCTCCTCCTTGTTAATCTGTGATAACCCCTCCTCTTTATTTATCTGTAATAACACCTCCTCCTTGTTTATCTGTATGTAATAACCCCTCCTCCTTATTTATCTGTAATAACCCCTCCTTCTTGTTCATCTGTATGTGATAACCTCATCTCTCTGTTTAACTAAGTATACTAAGCATACTGAGCTTCCAGGATACTAAGATTTCTCTGTCCAAGAGCCCAGACCTGGAGCGGTGCTGGATGTGGCTCTAGATCTTCTCAAGTTTGCAGCACCAACCATCAGAAGTCTGACTCTTGCCACCTTGACACCCAAACGAACTCGGTTTAAACCATAATCCTTCACCCCTTGTTCCCATTGACTTATAGCCACCTTACAATGCAGAATATGTTCAGTTCAACTTCAAAAGTTTCCACAATCTTTAACCGTTCTCAAATTGTTTGAAAGTGTAAGCACAGAGTCTCTGCTAAGACCCAGGTGATCCTTTTAACTAACAACACTATAGAGGCATATTATTTGTATTTTAATAAATAAATCTTGCCAGAAGACCAGGGGCAAAACTAAGGCACTAGAGGTCACACCTTTAGTCCCAGGATTTGGGAGACAGAGAATTTCTGAGTTCAAGGCCACCCTGGGCTACACAAGATCAATGCAGAAACAAATCCACGTGGTGATGGCCTATACATCTAATCCCAGTA
This sequence comes from Arvicola amphibius, assembly GCF_903992535.2. Lineage (NCBI taxonomy): Eukaryota > Metazoa > Chordata > Mammalia > Rodentia > Cricetidae > Arvicola > Arvicola amphibius. The sequence continues at coordinate 33,619,600 of NC_052058.2, read as the reverse complement.
CTAGGGAGTCACACACCTGTTATCCCAGCACTAGAGGGAATATAAAATGGGAGGAGAGAGAGTCTTAGGCTGCTTAGTCTGTGGTCACCCAACCTTGGTAGAGACTTCTCTAGTGGCTTGACTGCTTTGCTTTTCTAGTTTTCAGGTTGGAGCCCACTTTCTGGATTTTCATTATTTTTGCTACATAACACTTATAACACACACACACACAAAAACCAAATTACATACTTCTAACATACCATGGCGCAAAGCAAAGATACTCATTCCAAACGTGAGCAATGAATCATAGTAAGGAATTACTGTCTAGGGTTTGGGACAGTCTCAGTGGCTAAAACTCTCAGTGCACATACACAAGGACCAGAGTTCGGATCCCTTGGACTCATGTACATACAGCACATCCACAATTTCAGCATGCCTATGGCAGAATGTGAGCTGGAGACTGGAAATGTCCCGAAGCTAAGAGGCTAGTCAGCCAGAATAACAGCGGAGCCATAGATCTTGTCTTAAATAATATAGAAAGCAAGGAAGTACTGCTGCACAGGATATCCTCCAAACTCCACAAACACGCAATGCCTGTGCCTGCCACTCACACACATGAACACGCACACATATGCACACTACACGTGCATATGTTGTATACACCCATAAAAATGAAATAATTAATTAAGAGACCAAAGCAAGACAAAACCCTAGCAGGGCAAAAACTAAATCCTGCAGCACTATTTCTGGTATATGGAGCTCATGATAGAATCACCTGAGCTCCAAAGCACTTGCTTAGCCTCACCCCCAAAGCTCTGCCTTCCAGAGTACACACAGCCTCTCCTTTGAACTGACCCTACTCAGTGCATGCAGTGTTCCCGACTGGACATCCTATTATCCTCCCATCTCCTGGGACCTCCATTGCACCCTATGCTTTACCTCCCAATTTCACGCAGTGGCTCTCCACGGCCACCTTGCAGGAAATTCAGCTCTGGCACACGTTGTCTGTCATCAGTGGACTTCTAGAGCATTGGCACAAGTACCCACCAACTTAAAGTCAATATTGTGTGGATGAGGCTTGTAAGTTCTACTATCAACTCTGGTGTGTAGCTTGCTCTCCTTGGACCACAGTTGCTGAAGCCTCTGTTTACCTTTTAAGGTTGACCCTGGAGAAAGTTTCCCAGGAAATTGCTTTTGAGCAGGGAACCCCTTTGGTGGCATTCTCAGGTTGTGTTCTCTCTTCTCAAAGGAATTTGTGTTTCCACAGGACAGAGCCTTCAATGGGTGGAGTCTTGCTCACAGGGCATCTTTGGTATCTCAACGCAGGTTGTTTGCTGATGGTGCTGATCTCTGCTCATCATCCTCCACAACTCTAAAGCACATCTTTCTGTTCTCTCTCACTAGAGGCTGTGTAACAGGAGTGCGCAGTGAGAACAGCGACCATGGCACAACTCTCCTGCCTAAATTAGCCCCTTCTGTCTCTATCCAACCTCATCGTGTTCTCAGGGGGTCAAAAGTGGAAAGGAGCAGATTTTTTTTTTTTTGTCAGGCCGAACTTTAGTGACCTCTAACCAAGTTCCCTGTAGGGTCCTTGTCATGAGGTGAGCCTTCATTTTCCACATTTCCTCCAGGATTAAAGTCTCCCAAACTCCCATCAGAAAGGCCCATTAACACAGAACATTCTAGAGTTTTTCTAGGTCAAAGTTTAGAACACGTCCACATTCTTCCTATAAACCATCTCTTAATGCCTAAAATTAATCATTAGTTTTATCACAGCAATGCCCTCACTTCTTGGTGCCAGTTTTCTGTATTAGTTACATTTATTTCCTATGACAAAATCAGCTTTAAGAAGGAAGAGCTTATTTGTAACATGGATAATAAAAACCCAGACACAGATATTGGGGTTCAATCTGAAGATCAGAAAAGCAAAGCAGCCAGTCACTGGTTCTTACCTCTACCTCAGATGGAAATGGCACTGCTTCCACAAATCCTTAAAATGAGACTGAACTAAGAACTGTCTCTTTCTGTCTTATATTCCTCTCTAGTGCTGGGATTAAAGGTGTGCACCACTATTATCTGGCTTCTATGGCAAACTAGTGTGGCTACTGGGATTAAAGGTGTGCGCACCGCTGCCTGGTCTGTATGACTGACCAGTGTGACTGTTTTACTCTATGATTTTCAGGCAAACTTTATTTATTAAAATACAAATGAAATATCACTACATTTCCCCTTTTGTCTAAAATAAAAAAGAAGACTATAACCAATACAAGAAAAACTATAAACAATAAGTACAATGACTATATATGGTATATACAGGCAATAAATGCATCAACAATATCTTCTTCATTTGCTTTTGACAAATTTAGAGAAAATACTTCATATCTATACTATTTTTGTGAGTTCAAAGTCTTGTACCCTAATTTATTTTCTATTATAACTTGCTTTTCTGCATGATATAAACAAGGAAAACTATAACTATCTAGTCTTCAACTCCCTCAGAGACCCAAGAAGGAAATAATATTAACTGAGTAAGCAGGAAGTGCAAACAAGTGACTTCCAAAAATTGTGAGAAATGCCTGAACCCAAGGTTCCTCTGCAATACTGGGACATCCATCTATGGCCTATGGGCTTAGAATATCTGACAGGCTTTTCTATGAAGCAGGGTTTTTTTTTTTTTGTTTTTTTTGTTTTTTGTTTTTTTTTTTTTTGGATTGTCCACCTTATCTGGACAAGGTTTGGCAATCACTCTATTTTGTGTCCTGCTTGTCCCGTTAGGACAGCATATTGTCAGTAGTTGAGGCAAGGGCAAAATAATAACTTGTAACCAATGTCCCTCAACAAATATGTATAACCCATTGAATAGCTAAAAACCACACTGCCCCACCTCTTGGTGCTTAAATTTACTTCCTTCTGTCTGGGGCAAACAATATCTTTAGGGGATTCTGAAAAATAATACTTGGGTTAATTTTTAATTCCTGGGAGAGGTAGCTGAATCATTTGTTATCCAGTCTCTGCATAATGGGAAAGTGCAGGGCTTGTCTCAAGTTACTGCTAAAGTAGTCTGTTGGGCTAGATCATCTCAGATAGCCACCTCAAAATTGTTCTGAGCAGTTTGTAGTCCAAAGATGATATTAGGTGGTGTTTTTCAGTTTAGTGGTATTATCATTGTCCTGGAGGAATTGTCATTCTGGGGTCCCATCCTCCTTATGGAGACTTCAAAGGTTGCTGTTAGGTGTGCTCATGGATCACTGAAGAAAATTAATAGAAGCTCAAACCCAAAATTGATTAATTTCTATATTACCTTGTACTAAAGGACCTGGCAGACCTGTATGGGATCAGATGTGTGTTATGTATATGGGATGATACATATTCCTGATTGTATTTTGTAACTGAATAAGTAATGAAGTCAATTCTGTATCATCTGGTATAAATTCTGAGATTTCAAGATGTAAAACAACTCTTCATATTGTTAATTGGTAACTATGTTGAGAGGTTCTTTAAAATCCCTTAGTACCATGAGAATAGCATATAATTCTGACTTTGAACAGAATCATAAAAACTTTGTTCCACTTTACTTAAATTTTCTGATTTGTAACTTTTATTTCCTGATTTATTTGCATCAGTGTAGAATGTAGGGATTCCATTTCCATATAATGTAAGAAAGGATCCAATTAATTCTCTTAATAAGTTGAATTCTCTTGCTTTTGGAGAGTTGTTGCTAATCTCTCCCAAAAAATTACTACAAGCTCTTTTCTAGGGTTCACTTTCTTGCCACAATTTGTCAATTTCATCATTATTAAAAGGTACTATGATTTCTGCTCAGTCTATTTCTACTAATTGACAAAGTCTCATTTTTTCTTTTAATATTAACTCAGAGATCTTTTCTACATAAGTTTCCAAATTTTTTTACTCAGTTTATGTGGTAAAAAAATGCATTCTAAGGTAATATCTTTCCTCTGCAGTAAAATTCCTATAGGGGAATGTTTGGAGGGTAATATGAACAAAATGCAGTTAAGATTGGGGTTCACGTGGCCCACATGTACCTTCTGTAATTTTTCTTCAACCAAAGTCAATTCTCTCTCAATTTCATCTGATAATTCCCTGGGATTATTTAAGTTCTTGCTGCCATCTAAGGTTTTGTTTAAATTAATCAGGTCATCTGGACCTATCCCAATAGTGGGCTATATATGTCTCCTAGTAATCTTTAGAAGTCATTAAGAGTCTGCAATCAATCTCTCCTAATTTGCACCTTTTGGGGCTTAATTTTTTGTAGACCCATTTTATAATCTAAATAATTAATAGAATCTCCTTTTTTGTATTTTTTCAGCAGCAATTTGTAATTCCTCAACAAGGCAAAATTTTCTTTACTTCTTCAAACATTTTTCTAAAGTATCTACATTCAAAGCAAATAGCAAAATGTCATCTGTGTAAAGGTAAATTATAGATTCAGGAAATTGCTTATATATAATTTCCAATGGCCAACTTATAAAATATTGGCACAGGGTGGGGCTATTTAACAGTCCCTGTGGGAGAATCTTCCATTGGCATCTTTTATCAGGCTAAGAATTATTAAAAGTAGGCACTGTGAAGGAAAATTTTTCTCTGTCTTTTTCTTGTAAAGGAATAGTGAAGAAGCAATCAATAACTATAAGAGGCCATCCTTCAGGCAACAGAGAAAGCAAAGGAATGCCAGACTGTAGAAAGCCCATTTGTTGAATAACCTTATCAACTGCTCTTAGATCTGTTACTATTCCCCATTTTCAAGATTCTTTTTAATAACAAATATAGAAGAATTCCAAGGGCTGGTTGATTCTTCAATATGCTGAGTATCTAGTTGCTCTTGCACCAGCTGTTCTAAAGCTTGAAGTTTCTCTATTGTTAAAGGTTATTGCTTAACCCATACAGGTTTTTCTGTCAACCATTTTAAAAGTAGGACTGTTGGTGCCTTTGAAGTATTAGTAGTTATTGTGCCCTGTTCTTCTATAACCTGAGTGGTACATGACTGTTCTTTATGAATCCTCCTAATATTTTTTTACAGAAACATACATTAATTTATGGTTTGTTTCTAAGATGAGGGGAATGTTACTCTGAGTATTCCCTTGCTGTAACAAATCATGTCCCCACAAATTCATTGCTGTGGTAGCCACATATGGTTTTAATATTCATCTCTGTCCTTACGGCCCTATATGTTCAATCCATCTTGTGTTCTGCTTTACCTGAGATAAAGTTACAATCCCTAAAAACTAAACATTTATATCCTGAAGAGGTCAATTTGGATATGATGATCCTGGTGAAATTATTGTTTCATCCACACCTGTGTCTGCCAGACTTCTAATGACAATGTTTTTTATTGTATTTATATTTTTCATTTCGGTCTTTGTTCATTTATAGAAGTTTACCAAAGTACTTGCTTTATGGTTTCTCCTGAATTTTTTGTTCTCTCTTCTATAGTTGTTCTATTATGCAGAAAAGTATGGTTTCTTATAATAAACATTAGATTCTTTAATTGCTTTGGGAAGGAGTTTCTTCTACAATGGCAGGAAACAACTGGACTAGATATAGCATAGGGGCCTGCCAGAGGCTCCTCACAGAGTTTCTCAACAGCAAAGGTTAACCACTAATATCCCTTGCTGACCTACATTCATTAGTCAAATGCCTGCCTTTGCCATACCTTCCACATAATTCAGAAGTGAGGGGCATTCTGAATGAACTATTCTTAGGAAAAAAACATTGTTTATAGGAATGCCCTGTCTACAATCCCTTGTAAGGTCATTTTGTTTGCCACAATTATAACATTTGACACTTTGGTTTTTCCTCAAACCCTGGGAAATTACCTCTTCTATCCATGCATCATCATGCTCATGAGGTTCAACATTAATTGTACCTTGAATCCATTTCTTCAAAGGTGCTGACCTTGTCTTTAATGACCTAATTATTCTTTTGCATAGAGAAATGGCATTTTCAAAAGCCAGACATTCAATTGCTATTTGTCTAGCTTCTGAATTTGGTATCATTCTATTTACTGCTGAAACCAACTTTTGTAAGACATCCATAAAGACTTCCTTTGGGCCCTGTAAAATTTAGTGCATGACTCAATTTTCTTTCATATTATTCCAATTATGTCCCAAGCATTCAAAGCTGTTGCATGTCATAAGTCCAGGGTGCAGTCATCATATACTGCTTGCTTTTTTATAGTAGCATAGTCTCCTTCTCCAAGAATTTGATCTTGGGAGATTTACTCTATTGTTTAATAATCTCTAGATTTACTCCATTGTTCAATAATCTTAGCTTCTTCTCTGAATCAGGTACTCCACTGTAATTGTGGACTAGGCTCTAAAACACATTCAGTAAATCTATCCAGTCATTAAGGATAATTCAATTACAAACGAACCACGAATTTAACATTTGCTTCACAAAAGGTGAATGCATGCCATATGAAACTATTGCTTCCTTGAATCTTCTTAAATCTAACATTGGCACAGGAGTCCAGTTAGCTGTAACAGGGCCTCTGCCACTTGGCAATTACTGTAAGGTTACTAGATGTATTAAGGTTGGTTGTGTGAAAACTTAGGCTGTTCCTCTCTGTGCTTATAATGAAGTGCTGAAATTGGCTCAACATTAACTTCCTCTATCTGTATTTGAATATATCTGTCATCTATTTTATTAGTTTTTTCTAAGGCTTTTATCTTAGCACTCAGATTAACCAACTATTTTTAGTGATAAAACAAAAAATAATAATGCTGATAATGTTTACAACTGACCTTATATAAATCCCATCTAAATTAGATATCTTCTCATTTAATCATTCCATTTTCAAACTATCTAGCATATAGAGCATACAGAGACCCAAATCTCCCCATTGAAATGGTTTTTCCCACTTTTTAATGTGGGAAAAACTTTCTCTTTTAGCTAATTCATCCCTTTAAGAATTCCCAATTGTCTTACCAAATCTATTGATGATGTTGATGAAGATGTGAGGCTTATTGCTGCTGCATAGAACAGTAAAAGACTGATTGGATTTCAAGGCAGTGACCTAGTTTGGCAGCATCCCAAGAAGGGGGTTCAGGAAGAGCCTGCAACCCAAGGTGTGGAGAGAGAGAGAGAGGGAGAGAGAGAGAGAGAGAGAGAGAGAGAGAGAGAGAGAGAGAGAGAGAGAGAGAGAGAGGAGGGGGGGTCTGAAAAACACATGGGGGGCTGTTCAGAAAAAAGCATGTGTGTTTGGGAGCTGTCTGAAGGCTACAACAAAAAATATCCCAAACCTTCTTGGAGGCTTAGGAGAAAAAGAAAATAATGCCTAGCTGGATAGAACTGGAGCCCCATGTGCAGCTCCAGCCTGTGCTGGTGGCTTTTTCATGAATTTGTATCCCAAACATTGAATGCCAAATGTAGCACAAATAATAAAAACCCAGAGACAAATATTGGGGTTCAACCTGAAGACCAGAAAGCAAAGCAGTCAACCACTGGCTCTTACCTCTACCTCAGACTGAAATGACGATTCTGCTCCACGTATCTTCAGAATGAGCCTGAGCCTGAAAGCTGTCTCCTTCCATTTTATATTCTTCTCTAGTGCTGGAATTAAAAGCATGCACCACTACCACCTGTCTTTTATGGTGAATTAGTGTAGCTACTAGGATTGAAGGTGTGTGCCACCATTGTCTGGTCCATAAGGTTGACCAGTGTGATTGCTTTACTCTCTGATCTTCAGGCAAGCTTTATTTATTAAAATACAAATGAAATATCACTACATTATTTGTGTTCCTTGTTCAAGGTTTAGGGCTTAGTCCATCATGGCAGGAAGTCATGATGGCAGGGGTGTGAATCAGCTGCTCACAGCTTATCCACAGCCATGAAGCAGGGATAGATGAGTGCTGGTGTTTATCTCACTTTGTCCTTGTAATTCAGTCTGGGAGCTGTCCCTCTGTACTGGCGCCACCCAAATTTAGGATGGGTCATTCCATAACACAATCTAGAAACACCCACCGACATGCAGAGATTTGTCTTCTAGGTGAGTGTAGATCCTCACAATTTGCCAATGTTAAACATTATGGACAATTACTCTTTACTGGTCTTGGGTTAGACTTACATTCTGTGCTTGATATATTTGGACACCTCCCTACCAAGAATTGAATGACATTGCCTCATCTGCCTTTCCACCACTGTGGGACTTCTGTGATCAGCACTGTCCCATGCTATCAATGGGGCTCCAGTGCCTCACATCAAGTCCTGGCCTTGCATCTACTGTAGTCACAAACAGCAACATCTTAGATAGTGGTGGCCTTGGATGATGACTTTTAATGGAGCAGAATCTCAAGGGGATATGACCTTGAGCATATTATATGTCTCCTACCTGTTCAAGAAGATAGAAGAAGGGATGGGGCCTCACAATGATGTTGTTTTCTTCTTAAACAAGGCCAGGGCTATAAGCTTCAGTTGCCTGTCAGAGTGGTCACTAACTTCTTCCCCGGCTCCAAGCATCTGGCCTGTGACACTCCATAGACTCAGGCTATCAGAGGCAGAATCAACTCTGGACCACGTGGCTACTTGAAGAACATTAAGAGGCTCTTAGGAAGATGTTGAGATGTGTCACTGTCCCTGCTCTCCAGAGACCATCAAGTGGTATGATCTGGTGTCTTTCCAGGGTTGCTGAAGTCTTTCATCCAAAATTTACCAGGGGTTGTGGACCCCAAGCTTAGTGGCAACAGGCTTTGCCGAAGAACCAGCACTGACTTTTCTTCCTCAGCATCTGCACATAGCAGCTCTCAGCAGAGATACCCAGTGGAGATGAAGAGCTGGGCGGAAGAAGTCCAGAAGGCCTTGCAGACCCTGCAAACTGCACTGCTCAGGGCTGGGCCAGAGAAAAACTAGCTGGATCTGAGCTTTGGGAATTAGAGCCATGTTTCTGGCATCTCCCCAGGCACCTAATGGGGGAAGCTTTCAAACACCATTCCGTAGATGAACAGGGTAGAGCTCAAAAGATTTGTCACTTTGAGAATAAAGCCAGGCCACTATCCCCTCAGAATAACCCACTTGACTGTCCTGAGGAGAGGCATAGAGTCCAAGGCTCTCTATAATTTTTCATTCATGCACATGGCAGTGACCCCCATGGCCGGCACAGCCTTGGGAACCTTGAATTTAGTCTGGTGTGTGTGTGTGTGTGTGTGTGCACGCACGTGTGCGTGTGTATAAATAGCATCCTCCATGCCCCAGGATTGACCAGCCTGAGCACTCAGGGGCCAGGCCCTTGGAGCCAGAAGATAAACATATTAACAGAACTTTCCATCTGTCATTTCAGAGAGTCCTTTATTGCCTGGCTGTGGTTGGAAAAATTAAGTCCTTGTAATTTAGAGTCAACATTTCTCGCGGAATCACGTTAGACAGGTTGGCGGCACTCGCGGCCTCTCAGCAGTGTCACCTACAATCAAAACAAGCTCACAGTGGCACGCTGTCAACCCCACAGCCCGTGGCTCAGTGACTCTCCTATGCTAGGCACAGGCACTGCAGGCCAGAGGGTGGGCCTTAGCTTGCCAGGCCATAGCTACGGATGAATTGCCACCAATGGAGCAACAAGACAGACTGATACCTCCCTGTGCAAACCAATCACTGGCCTTGGTGGCTCTAGGTTCAAGATAAAGGTGTCGCCAAAGTAAGTGTCTTCTACATCTCTTTCCTAAGCGTGTAGGTGGTGTCTTCTCAATGAGTGTCCACACAGCCATACTTCCCTGTGTCTGTGTTCTGACCTCTCCTTAGAAAGACGTCAGTCATACAGGGGAAGGCCCGACCCATAGGACCCCATTCTAACTTAATCACCACACTAAGGCCCTATGCTGTGTTTCTGGGGGTTAGGCCTTCAACATCTAAATTTTATGGGGACACAGTTCAGCCCATAGCATCCTGTCCAATAGACTGGTTCACTTTACCTTTGAGAAACTGGTCTCTTGACTTGATTTTGCAAAGGGAGAGATTTAGGCTGAAGAGGCAGGAGGTTGTCTCTCAGCCCAAAGCCAGCAAAACTGCCAGGGTCAGGGTGGAATTTATGGTTCTTAACCTTGCACCGCAAATCAACTGTAGCTACTTACAGTCCAAGGCTCGTTCTGGACAAGTGCTACGCAGTCTTCTGAATCATTCCCAAGGCCGCAACACAGGTAATAGCGAGCCAGTCCACACTGAAGGCAGAATGATGGAAAACGAAATTCTAGTTCTAGGCACCAGGTTCTCTGTCCCATAGAGGCTCAAGTGGAGGTCCTGGCTCAAGTGAAAGGAAGCAGACTTCAGTGAGGGAGTTTTTGATGCCCAGCCTGCTTAGTTGAAAAGCTTGATGCTTTCCCATGGAGGTAGAGATTTTCAAACTAGTGGGTAAATTGGGGAGGGATCCTAAGCATTTGGATACTGGGCAATGAAACATTAATTTATCTTTCTGAAACATAGAGAACTAAAATGATAGTAGATTAACCCAGATCTGAACAGGTTCATTTCCAGACCTCGGGTGTTTTATAACAAGTTTAAACGGTCCATTTGGAGGTGGGGAACTAAGGCGAATAACACAATTTGACTTGTACAAAGTCACACATTGATCAGGCAATGAAGCAGGAGCTAGAGTTCATATCTGGCATCCCCAAGGTGGTCCCACAAGCTTATGAATTCCCCTCCGCCATTGTTATGCACACTAGCTGGGCAATGAAAGTCCAGATTAGGTACGAGACTCAGACTGCTGGCCTGGGATAGCCACAAAACCTGCTGGCCCTGGAGTTGTGCTTGACTGTTCCAATTCCAGGTGGCAGAGACTATCATGACCATGAGTGTGGGCAGCAAACTTGAACAGACAGAGTGTGGACCAAAATGTGCTACGTTCTGCCAGCAACTTTAGTGAATGTTAAGAGTAGAATTCGGCCAGTAGAATTCAGCCCAGAGACACTCTGGTCCTGCATGAAGATCTCACCAGGCTATGCTCAGAATCTTGACCCTTGGCCTTAATGGGATGGGATAATACATCACTTACATCTGAAATGGAATTGTGACAGAAGAAAATCCACAGCTTTTACAGTTATAGAATAGAAGTGGCACCAATGGAAGAGGAAGGAAAAGGAGGCAGGTGAGGAAGAGTCTGATGAAGAGAGACAGAATCAGTCATGCAGGAGTAGAGAGATCAGGAGAGAAAGCAGCCGACACACAGAAATGCGTGCACACAGAGGGTGGGGGATCATCGGGCTGTCTTGGGCACAGCACTCTGTCACAAACAGTCACCATCTTCCTTTCACTAACCGAATATGAAATGTTCTATCCTAGCAGTAACAGGAATGAAATAAATTCAATAAGCCAGCCCCCATAACCCCTGATGTATCCTTTCTAGGGACTGGTTTGACTCAAAGACTGGGGGTGGATCGAGAGGGAGAACTGGCCCAGGTGGAGCTCTCTGGGTGTGGACCCTGATCAACTTCTAAATGCTGTCACCTTGCAGTCAGATAACAAAGACAAGGGTGGGAGGCGAGCCAGCCATTGTAGTGTCTTGGTGATTGTGGGACCCAGTGATTAGCACTACCGTTGTTTGACGGCAGTCAGAGCAGAATGTCAAGTTGAGCCTTTAGAACCTACAAAACTTACCAAGGGACCTTCTTGGTGGCATGTGGCACTCAGAATGTCCTTTGCTGGCCAACAGAGTTGGCCAGTTGCCATCTGCTTCCCATCACAGACAGGCTGGCTCTCTGCCGGAATGACGTCATGTGGCCAGTAGAATGGGAACGGATGTGATGTAAGTTTCTTCTAGGATAGGATATTTGAATGTGGGCAAGAGAACCCCTACATCTCCACCTTCCCACCATCTGCGAGGGAAAGCCACAACATTCCAGGCCCAGAAGGTTGCATTCTGCATGAGGATAGTGAGTACCAAAGTCCATGTTTGGTCTCCCTGCCATGAACATGCAACCTGAGCAAGGAATACACAAGGTTTGAAGCTACTGAGACAAGGCAACCGATGTTGGTGTAGTTTAGTGTGTCCCATGCTGACTGCCAGGGCCTGTTGGATTCTCTCTGCTGTTAAGGGGTCAGGTGTACAAGCAAACTGGCTTAGGACATTCAGCAGTGACACTTAATAGAGAATCTTTTGGAATGTGTTTATGTGTCTGTTTAGGGGTGAGGAGGCAGCTAGGCTTTCTGGCCATGTAAGGTATATCTAAAGCTATAGAACTTTGGAGGCAATGAGTTTATTTTCTTGTCAGCCTTGTATCTCTATGGAAGTCATATCCACAGATGAACCAATCTCAAATTGAAAGTCTTTTTAAAAAATATGTCTGCATTGACTATGTGCAGACTTTGGGGAGCTAATATTTCCTAAGTAATACAGTATAATAATGACTTACATAGATTATATATTGTATTAGGAGTCATCCAGAGATAATAGAAAAGTATATAGGAGAATATATGTTGGTATTTTAAAATACTATACCACAAGTATCTGAATTGGGGTTTTGGAGGGAGGTCTGAGAACCAGATTTCCTGGATACTAAAGGGTGACTACAGACTCATACACCATGTGCAATACAGTTGCCCACTTTTTCATTCATTTTAAATGTTTCCCCATGTTGTTATGGGATGTGTAAGCGACACTTTTAGCGGCTGAATAAATACTCGGAGTGGATTATACAGAATGTTCTTAATCCTCGCTCCCATGGTGGGACACTGAGATTGTTTGCAATTTCGCACTTAGGTAAGAGCTACTGCCATAAACATCTTTGTGCATAAAGCTTGTTTTCTGTTTGATATTATTTACTTTGGCTGGACTCCCAGAAATAGAATACTCAGGCAGAAATGTCATGAAACTGTGCCTTTTTAAGCACAGATTTTTTTAAGTGAAGCAAAGCTTTCATCCTCACTAATGTCAGGGAAGGAACATTCCTTTTACCATATGAGAAAAGATAAACCAGCCCTCAGACACCTCCCTGGCTCGGGGTCATCCTTCCCCAGGACCGCAGTGACGGAGATCCAGCCCCAAAGAACAGAGCCCACCTGGGTGAGGGGGCTGACCACGGAATAGACTTTAACAACTGCAGCTCAGTGCTGTCTGGCTCCAGACCAACTCACAACATTCCTGAGGGCTCACCACTGAACCCCCAACACCTCCACTGAGGCCCAGGGTGCCCGCAGAATCTCTTGGTGGTCCAAAAGAGTCCTTGATTCTATGATGTGGATTCTAAATCCTGTTTGCTTCTCAGTCTTGACTGATGGCTTCCTCTGCAATGTCACTGTGTCCCCTTTTCAGAGCCATGGTCACAGCCATTGCTTCTCTCCCTAGGTGGTAGAACTTAAGGCTCACTGGTAGATGCAGCTAAGACGGTGCTGGAGGGGTATCTCCATCCATGCTTGTGAAACCACCCATCCAACTCACCTCAAGTGGGTCCCCAGGGGACTCTCTTTTCCCTGCCATCTTTTTTAGATCTGTTCCCAGGACTAGCATGTGAGCTTGAGTAAGGCATGAGTGACTTCGTCAGTTCATGTCCTCCCTTCTTGCCCCAAGCTCCAGTTGTGCCTCAGGCAAATCTTTCTCCCCTAAGAAGGGAACAACAACTATTTAAAAAAATTTAGACAAGCCTTCCTGAGCCCTGTTTTCTCTACCTTGCCTTTGATAGCAAAGGACTTACCACATTACTTTATTGAGATACATCCCATGCTCTCTGGACTTAACACTGAAATGTATTTGACATAGTCATAGTATTGAGAGGTGTTGAGTCTTTAAGAAGAACTTGCCCATGAGAACAGGTGAATTGCCTCAAGATCAGGCTGTTATAAATAAAGCACGGACTATTTGTTCCCTCCAGTCATTGTGTACTGTACCACATTGTGCTTTCCATAAAACAACACAAAGCCCTGGCCGGAAGTTAACTAGATGCTGCCTTCCAATCTTAGACTCCCGACATGTGGGCTAAGTAGACCCTTTTTCCTTTAAAAATTACCTGGTCTCAGGTATTCTCTTATGATACCAGAAAACAGACTAAATAAGGATGCAGAAAACAAGTGATACAACCTCCAGTAATATTTGTTTTTCTGCATCCTTATTTAATAAACACCTTAATGATTTTCTCCCACTTCCTCACCCTAACTACAAATCTCCACTTGCCTTCTCATTCCCATGAATTTTGAGTCAACTATAATCCTTCTCTTTTATTACTATAATTTTGAAAGTTTGAATAGAGTTTTCTTTGGTCTTTTAAATAAGTATCAGATATTAAACTATTAAATAATTCTCCCTGGTGAGGATTATTTCTTCCATCCAATTTGAGCTTGAGGTTCAGTATCTTTCATAAAGGACACCATCAACCATGCAAAATCAACAATGACCGTCTCTCCATGCCTTCCGCCTGGCTCTGCTACCCTATGGTCGCACATACGCACACAGGTGTTCCAGAGGCAGCACAGGAAACACGATAATGGCACAAGCTCTCACCCTCTGAAGTCTGTGCTGGGTATTCCTTACTGCGGAGAGAGAGATGGGCTCCCAGGAGGGAATGGTCTTTTTGTGTTCCCTGAGAACTGAGACACTCACACTGGCCCATCTGATTTCCAGCCTCGCCTTCACCCACAGCATGGACTTACAGCTTGTCCATCCTTTCACTCAGCATAGCCTGAAGCTTATCTTAAGTCACTGCTGGAGATGGGAGAGCTTCAGAGATGCATACTGGCTTTGATTTCAATTAATTTATTTAGCAAACGTTTTCAGAACCCCTGTCCCGTTGTAGCTTCTAGACTCAGAGGGAAACTTTCTCAAAGCAGGTTTCATGTGTCAGGACAATACCTAGCCTCGTTGCTGAATTATTAGCAACCTGGTCTCCGTGTGGAAAACAAATTTATCTGTGTGTTATCCACCATCCTGAGTGGGTTATGGTAATTCGAAGAGCACTTTGGGATGACACCTTTTTATCCTTCCTGTGTGAATTGCCACAGAAAATGCTTGAGGCACTAGACTTTGGCCATTAAAAAAAAGTCATTTCAGTAATATCCTAGCAGGTGGTACCCCAACCCGGATGCTATTGGCAGTCGATGATGTCATCCACTGTGATGGTTGACCTTGCTTGTCGGCTTCACTGGCTCTGGAATCTCTGAGGAGGCAAGCCAGTGGACACCACTGTAAGATTTTCTTTACGAGATCAAGCAAAGGAGGAAGACATACCTCAAACGGGCACTGCAGCTTGCAGAGGCAGCCCAGACACCAGGAGGTCGGCAGGAAAAGCCTTCGAGTCTCACTCCTTAGTCCATCTACCCTACCATCCTCTGCTGACACTGGAACACGGCTTCCCTGGCCTTCCAGCATGGGTTGAAGACCAGTGGCTCTCTGGGAATCTTCTAGACTTCCATTCAGTAACAGGTTGGAACTGCTGAGACACCCATCCTTGTGGACTGAGCAAACACTGTGTCCTCAGCCTCTCCATTGTAACAGACAGCCATTATTGAGTTACCCAGAGCACATCAGATAATCCAATCTAATAAACACCCTTTCACACATGGTCTTTCTATCTGTTCTGTCTCTCCAAATAACCCTATGTACTTATTTTCCAAGGTCTTGCTGCAGGGGCCCTTCCATGGGAACTGGTTTGTCTCCGCTCCGGCAAAGCCCTTCCCTTGCTTCTTTCCTCTTCTGCGGCTCTGGCTTCCCCTCTAGCCCACAGGCTTCATTCTTTCTCTGTCTGGAGTCTGACGAGAAACTCTTCAAAGTCAGCCTGGTCAGCTGGTGCCTTCATCACATCAAAGGCTGTCAGTAAGACTCGGGGTTTCTACTGCTGTGACGCTGGTGCTCCCCAGGGGCCACCAGCAACTTGGGGAGGAAAGGGTTTATTTTATCTTACAGTTTGATATCACAGTCTGTCAGTGGGGGAAAGACAGGCAGGAATGCACGGCGGGAACTGAAGTAGAGACGCCAGAGGACCGCTGCTTCATGGTTCCCTTATCATGATTTGCTTAGTCTGTTTTCTTTTTTTATTATTTGAAATGGTTTTTAATTTTAAAAATATTCTAATCATATTCCTCCCCTCCCCCAAGCTCATCCACTTCCTCTCCTCCTCCCTATCCACCCAACTTTAAGTTCTTCCTCAGAAAGCAAATGAAAAACTCAATACAAAACAAAATGTTCCAAACCTAGAAAACAAAATACATCACCCAAAAAGAAAACAACGTGACAAAGAACCACCAAATAACACACACACACACACACACACACACACACACACACACACCAAACAAACAAACAACCCCCAAAGTCTGTGGAGTCCATTATCGGTTGGTCAACTAGAACTGAGAATTGCCCTGGAGTAGTTGATATCCCCAGTGTACCAACGGTATACTCCCTTCCATTGGAGAAAACTAATTTTGCCCCTCCCAGCAGAGGCTATGGCGGAGTGATGCTTACTAGTCTGCTTCTCATGGCTTGCTCAGCCTGCTTTCTTACAGCATTCAGAACCGCCAGCTCAGAGGTGGCACCACCCACAGTGGAATGGGCCCTTTCACATCAATCATCAATCAAGAAAATGCACCACAGGCTTGCCCGAGGGCCCATCTGGTGAGTGCATTGTTTAAATCGAGGTTTCCTCTTCGCAGATGATTTGAGGTTGTGTCAAGTAGACATAACTAACTAGAACAAAGGGCCTGTCAAGCCACGTCTCTAAAACCATTTTCTAGGAACATTTCTATTTCTAAGCCATCTATACCAGGCATGACTGCTTGGCTCACCTGCAGTAGATGGCCACTGTTGCTGATGCGCATGACACCTCCCTTCCTCCTGCCGGCACCTGCAGCTTACTGAGAGCCAGGGGAGAGAGGAAGGGTCCTGATGTGAAGTTAGAGGTTAAGCCATGCATCTCTGAAGTCTAGGGACAAGAGAGCATATGAAGTCCACTGTGAACAGGAAGGACAGATAACCCCCTCTTCTGTGGGGTATGGGGGGTATAGACTCTGATCATATTGTCTGGGGTATATATTTACATGTGAATATAGATTAAAAAGGGAGATGAGGGTAGGGGAGAGAGAAGGAGAGAGGGAGGGGGAAAGAGAGAAAGGGAGGGAGGTGAGGTATAGTGGAAAGGAAACGGTCAACAAAAATATGGACGAAGGTAAATGTTCTTGAACTCTGGCCGAATGAACTCTGCACTGCTGCCAACTGAAGGGACTTTCTCCTTCAGGTTCTCCACCCATTTCTACCCTCTGCTGTAGAATAACTGGGTGGTGGGTGGTTGAGCACTCGGGTTTCTCAATGGGTTGGTTCCTATCCCTGGCAACTCCTCAACTCTAATACCTTCTATCCCATAGGTGTCATCTCCTGAGGGGGCCTGTTTCCTCTCTGCTTTCAGAGTCCACAATTCATGTGCATTCGCTCATAACTTCATCACTTATAGGTACCCTCCTGCCATGGTCACACTTAGTGTACACGGTGGAGCTTTAGGGTAAACACTGCTGTTATGATGGAAGTCACAAAATAATCACACACCAGTTCAGAATTATGAATAATAAAAGGGTTATTTATCTACGGGGAAAACTTACAGATCACTGTACTAGATAACAGTCATCTGTGCGAACAAGAACAGAGTCTAGCAGCCAGAAGTGGGAGCCAGAAGCAAGAGAACGGACGGACGCACACTTTAGAGCTGCTTTTACAGTATAAAAGACCACGCCCAAGTGGGCTGGTATCTTAAACTAAATGGCATGCTGGGAGAAAGGAGGCAGAGTCAGAGAGATGCCATGGAGCCTCCAGAGATAGAAATGCTGAAACTTTGCTGGTAGGCCACAGCATGGTTTGTTGGTGTCAGTGGTATTTTCTGCACTTTGGCTAGATTTTATAGTCCGCAAGATCTTACTTGCTGCAGTACCCCCAGAAAATCAATGTATCCCAGAGATACCACTTGGGACAGACAAAGCAAACAGCCTACAGAGAAATCCCAATAGTCTATGGTTTACTCTACTTTCCTACTATACATGCCTGGACTCAGTGGAGCTGTAGGGAGATGGGTGAGAGGTCAGTGTAGACAGGTTTCCTAGAGGACGTATGCTCTTTACTCAGGGGTCTGGAGTAGATGGATTAGAAATCAGACAGAGGCCTTTGTCAACTCTCCCTGGCCTTGGTGGTACATACATGATGGAGAGAGCCCAGAACGCATCACCTTGTTGTCAGAGTGGCTTTCCTGCTGGTGAGTGGACCTCATTACCAACTTGAGGAACTGGGTAGGACTATCATCAGGCAAGTCTAGCTACACAGATATCTGGAGATTGCCGTGTCCCCAGGGCAACCTGGTGAGGTGTGATGGTGAGGTATGGTGGTGGAGGAGTGGCAGACTGCCCTTCCTGTGACAAGTGCATCCGAGGACAAATCCAAGCCAGGTCTCCTTGGATGCTGGACATGTCCACACAGCTTCATGCAGATGTTAGGCTAGAGAGGTAGCTGGCCAGTCTTCATGTTCTTGTTGCTAGGATGATGCAGAAGAGCTGGATTTGCCGAGTGATCCATTGCAGTCTATGATGACTTAAGAGCTCTTGACTTTACAACAGTGTAAAAGTATATCCATTACAGCTGCTCCACTTTTCACACTCAGTGCAGACTCCAGTGAGTCACAGGAGACAGTCAACCCTATGCTACAAAACAGGTTGTGCTGGATGATTTTGTCCACTGTAGGCTAATGCAAATGTTCTGAGAATTTGCTAGATTAGCTAGAAGGCTCAGAAGCCTGGGTGAATTAAATGTGTTTTCAGCTTGTGATACGTTCAAGTTCTGATGGCTAGGAAAGGGTGTAACTGGTTGCAAACTGAGGAGAATGTGTGGGTTCACGAACAGACTAGAGTATCTGGTATCATGGAATAGACCAGAGAGTATCTGGTCCCTAACTTCTTGGCACTTCCAGTTTTGGGCTGCTACTTTTGATCACCCGGTACTGAAATTCAGCTTTGCCTTATTTATTTAATAGAGTCTTTATAACCTATCCACTGCTGTTGCCTGTGCAAATAAAGTTGAAAGGGAACTTTATGCCACAAGTATAAATAGGAAACCATTAATATTTCCCATAAGTAGAAAGGAACTATATTTAAAAATTCAATGAAAATAAAGCACATTTATTTAATTCTAGTAAGACACTGCTCTGCCAAGTTTTTTTTTTCTGGACTGTGAATTTTTTTTAAAAGAAAACTTATCATGTGTTGGAGCAATGTTACAGATGTGCCTTTATTGTTCTAACAAGAACTGCAAAGAAAACCAATCTGCAAGTGAGTGTCACTGTATTTACTTACCCACTACACTGTTTGAGCGGCTGAGTCATGGGACTGAGCATAAAATGCTATGGCTTATTCTTTGGATGCTTACATTCTGGTGAAGAAGACAGACAAGGAACAAGTGAATAATTTAAAAAAAACTGAGTTTGGATTGTGAGATTTAGATAAAACAAAGAGAACAGAGAGGAGTGTTTTTTAGAAAGAGTTGAGTGCTGTCATCAGAGAGGGAGGGAGGAACCAGTTGCGTTGGGGTCACGTTGAGTTTGAAACTCCAGATGAGCAGCTGCATGCTGATTTGGACTGGGCTGGTGCGAGAAGCTGGGACTGAAACAATTAATCTAGGAGAGTGATGGCTTTTGAGTCCAACTGCTTGCTCACGGTCACCTAGGGGCAGGTATAGAGATGGATGGCTCGGTCCTCCACCACCCACACATTCCCAGGTCAACCGTAAGAGGGGAAGATAGACCAGGTGGTAACGGAAAGAGGAATCTCCATGTTCTTCATGACCCTTTGAAAACAAAATCAGGGGAGAATGTTTGAAAAGGATAAATAATAGATCAACCAAAAAAGTGTTGCTGAAAAGTTAAGTCAAATGAGAATAAAGAATCAGTCACTGAGCCAGGGATGATGTCTCATGCCTGTAATCCTAACTGGGAGGTTGACAGTTTGAGGCAAGTTTGGGATGCACAAGGAGTTCCAGGTAAGCATGGGTCATATAGGAAGACCCTGACTCAAACAGGCTGTGGGTTCAATGAGGTGGCAAGAAGGGTTTAAGATTGGACAAGGAACAGGAACCAGACAGGAAGGACAGGTTCCTCTGGTCTTTCACAGAACCATACTGGGTTTTAAGCATGCATCTGTGTAGCTACACCTGAAACACTCCATAAATCTTAAAGTGCAAGTTTCAACCACATGGCCTGAAAATTGAGACCAATAATCCCCCTTGGGAGGGTGCCCTCTGGGCTCATTTCCACCCAGGAAGGGTCATGTCCCTCTGAGTGCCCAGCATCTCTACACAGCACAGACATGTGCGACAGGCCAGGTTGCGCAGGGGCAAACTTGCTGCACGCAGCCAGAGCCCTTGTTCTAGAACACAGTGAGGCGCCAGGGCAAGTCATGCGCGGGCACAGATATTTATTGATCTTGATTCACACGATCCAAGAAAAGCTTGGCCATAGAGCCTCCCATTCAGTCATGAGGATATGGGGGCTGGGCACCAACAAGAGGGAAGGAAATGGAATTTGAAGAAATCTGCCCTTAAGAAAATAACTCCTTGTGAGCCTGGTGTCTGTGAGCCTGAGCATGCTCTGTTGCTCTTTGGAGGCAGCTGTAAATAGAGCCTCTGTTAGCAGCTGGCAGCCTCCTCAAGCAAGGCAGGCCAGGGAGAGGGAGGGAGGGAACCCCCCCACCCTGACTCCCGTGAGGAAGTAGGCCTTCCTCCTCCAGCCCCTGCCTGCAGCAGGGGAGTGGGAGAGAGGAAAGCCCTTTAGTTTGTTGATGGTGGTGACAAATGGTCTCACCAGAGAGCCCAGTTTGAACTCCAACTATCCATCCTCCTGCCTCGGCCTCCTGAGTGCTGGAATCACAGGGATGTGCTATTGATCCCAACTGGATATGTATTTTTATGTTGAACCAATAAAGCAATCTGAGTCCACCAAGGCCAGGTCTTCATTTTCTTCCTGGACTATTCCAGTGGGCAGGCAGCTTCATGGCATGCCTGGCTTGGTTTTTGTATACTTGGCCACAAAGAAATCACCATCAGAAAAAGGGGAAGACAGTCTGACTTTTATTTTTCAGGAAGAAAGAGGTTAGCTTCCGAGAATCCAGCTGGAGTTTGCCATATTCCTTCATCTTATCTGGTGTTCTGCTTTACGGACAGGAAATCAAGGGAAATGACTTGACCACGACCATGCCTTGGCTGACATACACAGGTCCTCTGGTGTTTTCCAAACTTGATGATGCTTGCAGGCCCAGGGGGAGATCTGTCCTTGGCTGTGGCTCTCTGACAGCAAGAGGGCTCCCGGGAGACGGTCTATTAGTCACTTCCCTCTTTCCTGTGGCCAAGTATCTGGCAAGAAGCAACTTAAGGAAGGCATCTGGCTCATGGTTTGAGGGTGTGAAGTCCATTAAGACCAAGAAGGAAGCCACGTGGTGGGCGGCTCCATGGTGGCAGGAACGTGTATGGTTCACTCACATCTCAGCCCACCAGAAAGCAGAGACCAGAAGTTGGGCTGGCCAAGAACCTGCAAAGTCTTTGCCTACAGCTCTGTTCCACCAATGTAGACCCCACATCTGCAAGGTTCAACAACTTCCTAAAAGAGCATCATCCATGGTAGATCAGGCGGTGGCGGGAGCTTGTGGGGGACAGTTCCCACTCAAAGCACAACAACCGTTCTGTGCTGTTTGCACCCCACAGTGAGGTGGCCTCCCTTAGCCTCGACAGGGAGGGCATCTGTGCTCTTCTCATTTCTACGCTATTTCCATAGCTCACCATTTCTTCCCACTGATGATCCTGTGCTCCCGAAGCTGCTTGGCTCATGTTAGCACTGGCTTTGTGGCACCTGACACTTTTACATTGGTTTTCTCATGTCATCTTTGCCATAAGCCCCTTTTATCCAGTTGTAGCAGCCAAGGCCCAGAGAGGGACAGCAAAATGCCTTACATTGCAGGGCAGAGACATAAACCTGGGGCCCGGGGCCTAGGCTCACATATTAATGCCCCTTCCTCAAGCTGCACAAGCTCTGAAGAAGTCTGCACTGACTACCTTTAGATGGGCTAAGACCCCTTAACCAATTAGCAAAGTACAATCCCCCAGAAGTATGGTCTGTGACCTGCCAATGGTGGCCCTGTCACCATGACATATCACCCTTTATGTTGTCCCCTCCCCTCCCATCACTGAAGATGCTACTTTGTTAAGACTAAAGTAACAGAGGCAGGAACAGGGAGAGGTTTGACCAAGTTCACTTAGTCTCTAAACCATAGATTTGGGGGCAAATCTGGATTCTTTTAGATTCCGAGACTACCAGCCTTGCTGTATACCTGCCGTCTGCCCTGCCAGCCCCATGATAGGCATGAGGCAGAATGGTTCCCAGCACCATAACTTCTGATTTGCCCACACACACTCTTCTCTCTCCACACAGACTTCATGCATCTGTTTCACAGCTGAAGGGAAAGTCTGAGCGAGCTGAGGTCTTCCAACATGAAAGAGGGATACATAGCCTGCTGTTTTCTACGGACAGCCAGTGTCCCCTCCCTCTTTCTATTCCAAGGATGAGGCTCTCTGGAAAGACTGTTTCCTTCCATTCTTCTTGGCTACTGATACTAAGTTAAAATGGGCTAGATTCTGATTCTCAAGGATGTCCCCTGCTGTAACCCTCAGGGGATATTATGTGTTGACAGTTGGGGAGCTAATTGTACCTGTTAGCACCATGAAGTGTTTCCCCTTTCCCCTCTTGCCCTGGACCCCCCACAACACCTCCAAAGCAGAAGACAAAATTAATGATTCTATGCTCAAAGTTCATTTCAACTACCTCCAAAGACTATGACAGATGAGCCTCCCTGGGTGTGCTGGATTCTGTTCTAATGCTAAGCTTTGAGGGGGACTGAAATGCAGGACGGTGAATTCACAGAGTCTGCAGACATTGAACTTACCCCGCCCCCTTGAAAACTTCCTTTTTGAGGCCTAGAGCCTGGGCAGAGATGAGAGCCCCTTCTCAAATGATCGTCTCCAGTCGACCTGGTTTCAGCGCTATAGACCTAATGTGACCCTTCGAAGACGCCAGCACACTTATGCTTGGCACAGCCCAGCTTCCTCCTGCAGTATAAATGAAAGCATGGAAGGCTTGTAAAGCTGACTCCAAATGGATCATGTGTATCTACAAACTATTAAAACACAGCATTTGGATGAGCTGTTTGGAGATGGATCAGAAACACATGGAGCGCATTTTCTCTAAACTGTGCGTGGGCCTCTGAAATTAAGGGAAAAGAGCTTGGTTGCTCCATTTGGGAGTTAGGGACCTCCGAACAATTGAAGGATCAGCACATGTTCCCTAGGCAGAAGAGTCTTTGGCCCATTCTCTCAGACTTGCATTTCCCTCCCTGGGAAACCTGTTAGGGAAGAAAGGAAGTGAAGAATTGATGGGGAAGGGAACGGGTATGGAGAAGGTCTTCAGAAGGAAGACCCAAACTTGGGGATTACAGTCATGTGGACAAATGGAGTCCAGGAGAAAGCTCTAAGTGTCTGAAAATCGGTATCTGCGCCAGGATCTTTTGGCTTGTCCCTCAGTGATTCAGGCTGTGTTCCTTCTGGGCTGGCCATGGATCCTGCAAATGAGTGCGCACATCATGTAGAAACTATTCGTGTCCTGGAGTGGCCAGCACACGTATATTGGAGCCATGCGGCCGTTTCCGTAAGGCCTGGTAATGTGTAGGCTGTGCTGCCATGAGCTGTTGCTTGGCTGGTGTGAGTCATGATGTGCTAGTTTCCACCTGTTTACTTAACATGAAGCCTTGTTGGCTAAGTGAGCACTGATCTGTGGACTCCAAATGGTGCTTTGAGATCATGTCAACTTTTGACACTTGGCCAAGACAAGACCCCATATGTTTAAGGTTAATGACCATCTGGTCTCCAAAAGGCCAGGAGGATCATGAGATGCATGGAAAGTACACTAAGATAATCTCTGACAACTTTTCGGACCTATCTAAGAGCTGATGACTCCTCGTTGAGGCCATATATGTGTGACTCACCCTGATGTACAATCATCCGTCTGCAAGTCCATCCAGACCGGACATGGAGCTCCCTCAGGATCATCTGGTTCCTTTCGTTACTCCATGAGAAGCAGCTCGAGTGGCAGGAGGGTATCAGACCAGCCTGGGCTTACATAGTTCAGCTGCTCTTCCA
This sequence comes from Arvicola amphibius, assembly GCF_903992535.2. Lineage (NCBI taxonomy): Eukaryota > Metazoa > Chordata > Mammalia > Rodentia > Cricetidae > Arvicola > Arvicola amphibius. The sequence goes on along the minus strand of NC_052058.2, from coordinate 33,595,488 downwards.
ACTTTGGGACACTGGCTGTGTCCTTTCCTTGACTCCAGTGGCTCCAAAAGGTCTGATCAACTCTACTGGTCTCCTGGGTCAGAGGTCTGGGTTTACTCATTTCCCGTGAGCTCACAGATTTAAAATCAGAGTTCTCACCTCATCCCAGCCAAGCGACCACAGCAGGAAGGCTACTCTGCGCTCGAACTGTGTCGTGGAATTTATCTCATGTTGCCTTTTTCCGGGGGCTTATCAAGAGAGGGGTCTAAGAGAAGACACGCATGTCTGGGATATTAGAAGGAGGATTATAGGCTTTAGATGGGAATCTGGAGAATGGGAGGGGGGCTCCAGTCTCTACTCCTAGCTCTCCCCTACAGATTGCTGCCGGTGGCTCCTCCAAAAGGAGAAGTAAATCACCCCACCATGCTTTGCTTATCAGAGAGAGATGCAGACACAGAGTAACTCAGGGCATGCTGGTGCTAATGGAGGTGCAGGGAGGGCCATTCTTTAATTTATGTATTGCTGCACTGTGTATTTTAGAATGAATGTCCAGCCCTTTGCTAACAAGGCAACAGGAAATTAAAATAGCATGCAGGCAGGCAGGCAGAGTTTGGAGTTGGTGGTGGAGTGAGGGAATTGACTCAGGTCAGCAAAGGCTTAGGGAAAGAGGATGTTGGGAGCTACCGGGGTAGGGTTGTCAAGCAGTTTGGAGGAGAGCACGTCATCATGGGCATCTGGGCATAGGAAGTATGGGTCCCCATAAAGAGACGGGAGGACAGAACAGCCTAGAAACTAATGTCAACTCTGAATAGTTGGAGTGCTCAATGAGTCAGAGCAAGAAGAAAGATTGGAGCCTGCCCCTGGAAGTAATGTGGGACAGCTTCGGCTTCTATCCTGAAGGCGGGTACAGAAGTTATCCAGGCTGGGAACTGCCACAGGGTCTGCATTGCTTTTTAGAATTTGTTCAGTGCCCAGAAGATGCTCACAGACTGCAAGGCTGGAGTCGCCAGACATGTTCATTCGGTACTTATTTTCAACCTGGTTATGCAGGCCAGCAGGGAGGCCTAGAGGTTGCTGATGATGTGTGGGAGGTGCAGCCATGGTGTGACAGGCCCCAGTAGCATCTGCACTCCCCTAAGGCTCCTCCTAGCTTCATCTCCCAACCGTGGAGAAGGCAGCCCAGCAGGGTCTTACCAGGCCGTCAATCTTCATTAAGTCTATCATTGTCTTGAAGAGAGCAGGCAGGGCATGGAAAGGCCGCCCGATGGAAGGCTGTGACCCCAGACTGTTTGGAAAGCAAAGCTAATTGACCATAGGAAAATCAAACAGATACCATCACTGGTGTTGCAGCTCCCGGGTGTTTGGACACATCTCTTGGTCATGCTCCCACCTCATTGCCAACAATGGAGATGCCAGGAGGCATTTGCCGACTCTCCCAGCCTATGGGACTATACATAGCCATGGCAGATGGCCCTTTACTAGGTGCATGCTCTCTTATACAGCAGGGCGGGGTGTCGTAGAGGGAAAGGGGGCAGCTTGAGGGGCACAGAGGGAATTCATAGTGCACGAGATCTCCCCTTTCTTGTTTCAACACACAGCATCCTACCTTAGCATTTTGAGACATCATTCTGCTCGGTTTTATGGAAGTATAACTGATAAATAAAAGTGGATATATTTAAGGTATACAGTGGGGCAGTATATAATTAGTGTGCTCTGTAATGCATATTGTGAGGCAACGGCAATGCCCACAACGAACTGATTGGCATCTCCACCACTGCACACACCACTTTCTTTTGTCTTCTTCTTGCATCCTAGCAATGGAGCTTGTATAGTCCCAAGTCAATTGCCTGGGCTCAAATCCCTGTTATTAATTATGTCACCTTGGCAAATCTCTGCCTCCATGCCCCTTGACTGGTTTCACGTATGCACAGAGGTCTTAGATTCTGCTGGTGAGTCCTGTTCCTCACTACTGAAAATACTTCAGATAAACCCTTAGAAAATTTCAACCACATTTTGTTATCACAGTAAAAATCCTACTTATAGAAGGAAGTTCATGCCGGAGCCATGCTCGATGTTACATTTGGCTAGATGTTTGTTAGTAGTAAACCAAATTTGGACTTAGGGGGCCTCCATACAAGCTTTTACACACTAAACTGAAACCTAATTTAGCCTGCAAACCAACTGAAGTTGAACCAGGAATACACACATGTAACCGTGGTTGAGCTGCAGACAAGCTTCAGTTGAGCATGGGCTGTTATATGTCTAAATGGTGTCCAAATAAGGCAACCTCCAAGTCACAGGTATTTGGCTCTCTCTTTACCTCACATCCTTACCTTACTTCCAATTTTCTGTCCATAAACACTTTTCTACCACAAGATAAGCTGGAGACCTTTGACCTTGCTCTGTTTCTCAGAGTGCCTGATCATGTCTCCTTCCCAGGGTTAAACACTTCAATTAAACCTGTCCAAAGTTTTTTCTCATACAGTAGCATTCTATTCCCATGGAAAGTGACCATTAGCAACGAGCTCTTCTCATACAGCATTTAGCAAAGGTCTAGCAGGCTGGGATTGATGATCTAGAGAGCATGGTCAATGTTGGTGTGTGCATATCTGTGCGTGGCTGGGTATTTGCAGGTACAGGTCAATATTGAAAAACAGGAATTACCAGTCCCTGGTAAAACCAGAGAAACCAGAGAAAGCAGAATGGAGGCAGAGATTTACCAAGGTGACATGATTAATAAAAGGGGCCTAAATTCAAGAAATTGACTTTGGCGTGTGCAAGCCCTATTACGAGGATGTGCAGTTTGCTAGGACGAACACGTGGAGAACTGACCCCAGCTGTTACAGGCAGTGACTGGTACAGTACTTTAAGAACCTAAGTTCAGCACTCGGGAGGCAGAGGCAGGCGGATCTCTGAGTTCGAGGCCAGCCTGGTCTACAAGAGCTAGTTCCAGGACAGGCTCTAGAAACTACAGGGAAACCCTGTCTCGAAAAACCAAAAAAAAAAAAAAAAAAAGAACCTAAGTTCAGGTCTGGCCTTACGACAGCTATACTCTAACATCTCGGCAATGCAGAGACTGTTCTGAACAGCCCAAAGTCACTGCTGTAAGACTGGACGTGCCTAGGGAAGGGAGTGTGCACAGGAAGTCTTGGGAACCTCTGGCTTTGCTCGCTCCGAACCAGCTTATTGCTTGCAGGCTGCTCTTCATTTTCCACCCAGGCTGCATAACATGATTGCTGAAGTATGTCCCTTGGCAAGACCTCATACCTGCTTCATCTTACGCCTTGAGGTCATGTGACAGTGGTAAGTCATTCTTGAGATCTTGCCTGACTCCTTCATTCTGTAAGTCCCTATCTGCATCACTGTCTGTCAACATGCTTCTCTTGGCACTGGAGGTTGGAGCAGTGAGCAAAACCAAACCAACCGGCAGAAATGCTACATGGAGGACCAGGTCAGAGCTGCTGTCTGAAGGGAAAATGCACCTTGGTACCATTTACAGAGTGTCACTGGTGGTACAGACAGGGTTTCAAGTGCTTCCCGTCATCTTCGGGGATGCCAGGTCCCTATCTGCCTTTCTGTCACTTCCCCAAACAGCACTAAATAATCACTGGCAGCACCGAGGAGCGATTGAGGGCAGGGGTGGAAGGCCACCAGCATCCTGAGCCAGTGACTCCGTTAAAGGCCCCAGAGGGCAAGCTAACCAGGCTGTTGCTGCTCAGAGGTGAATGATGAGACATTCTGCCCTGGAAACTTCCTGAAAAGTGTCACAGGGTGGACTGACAAGCCAGGCAAAACTGTAGGTGGAACAACCTCATAGAAGGTGGGAAAGAAAACCAAGGGGGACCTGCCTTGCTGCCACGCAGGGGACTAGAAGGAGCATGGCTTTTATCCTTGGAAGCACAGTCTGAGCCTAGCGGTTTCCAAACAGCCCTAAGAACGGGGACGCTTGAAAATATTTCAGAACATGTATGTTGTGAAGTCCTGTGAAGGACTTCCAAAGAGAACTGTAAAAAGTCCTTGGCCATTGAAAAGAGCAGGGGTGGAGGATAGGGGGTGGAGTGAAGGTGTGAATCTCCATGGCAGCACAATGCACAATGCTACAAGCCTGCCCTGGAGGATCTACTGAATGTCCCAAAGGCCGGGAGATGGGTGTTAGGATTCCCATTTCACAAATGAGAAAAGTAAGGTTGGGAGAAGCTCAATAACTTGTCCAAGCTCACAAAATCAACTGACAATAGAACCTGGATTAGAAACACCCATGGTCTTACACCATACACTGTTGTGGGGAGGGTAGACACAAGAAAAAACTAGAGTCCTTTGTCATAGACAGGCCTTATGGGTAAGGTTGCTGAAACAAGCAGTTAGAGCCAGAACTCATCAGAGGACTCTCAAGGAGTGAGAAGGACGCAGATCATCATGAAGTTTATTATGCTCTTCTTCGCACATGATGCCACTGGTCCTTACACAGCTCCTAAGGCACCTCTGTGCACCTGATGATGTCCTGAAAATTCACATGTAAAAGTTCTAAGCTGCTCCCCATGTAACTGAATTAGGAGTGAAACCTTCAGCGGAACTGACTGAGGATAAATATGAAGCCCTGAGCACACAACTGGATTTTTACAATAGAAAAATAGCAGGTATCTCTCCCTCCCTAGAGCATGCCTCTGCCCTCTGGGAGAGCATGTGGTGAGAATATGACCATCTGCAACCCCTGAAGACAGCCCTTGCAAGAATCAGAAGCACCCTCTCCCAAACTTTGTCTTAGGCTTCCCAACCTCCAGAGTTGTGAGAACACAGATCACTTCTATTCAGGTTCCCAGTCTGTGGCAAGCAGAGCAAACCATGGCAACCACATTGTGTCCGTGTGGGGAGCCTCAGTCGGAGGGACTGATTACAAACCTGGGCCATCAAAGGCCCTCAGAATTTGGGAGGTAGTTTTGCTTCTGCAAGCTCTATTTACCTCTGTTGCCTCTACACAAACAAAAACAGGTCTGTGTGATGCAAGAAAGAGAAACACATCCCTAGAAAAATCGCTTTCATCTTCAGGTCCAAAACCTTTATTCAAAGACTGCCCTGATTCTTGACGGAGACACTGTAGGTCAACATTTTTCAAGTCTGTGTTTCCCATGTGCAGCCAGAGGACTGGACAGTACAGATTCAAATCCATTTGCTTACCGCTTGGGAGAACATTATAATAATGGAGACTGGTTAGTGGATTTCACGGACCTCCCAGTGACCCTTAAGTTATCGGTATAACTTGTTTATGGAAAAGGCTGCAGAAGGTCAACAAGTTTTGTTTTTGAATCGTTGCCCAGATGTACAGAACCTACACCATTAATCAGCAGGAATAATCTCTCGACAGAGCCTTCTATTTTCCCAGCAGTGGTACTTAGTTTAAAATCATTGTCTGTCTATCCATTCTATGCATCTAGCTTGCTAGTGAGCTATCACCTCTCTGTCTGTCTGTCTACCATCTGGTGATAATCTATCTCCCATCATATATCATCTGTATCTATTGATCTCTCTTTGTTCCTTAACGTTCTAAGGAACTGTAGATAAAGAAATGCAGAAGTGGATTTTTATAGTATCACAAAAATGGGTATAGAACTAATCAGAAGACAGAAAAGGATGAAAGTGATATGAAAGATGTGTGTGTGTGTGTGTGTGTGTATGTGTTTATGTGTGTGTGTGTGTATGTGTGTATGTGTATAGTCTGATACAAAAATAAAACCGGTAGGAGATGAAGTGCAGAGAAGAGGGAGGGAGTGTGGAAGCAGACACTTGCACTCCTTTGTAGTGAAGAAACGAGCAGGCCTGCTTTTCATCCCACCCGGCTTCCTGTACGGCTAGCTTTACACTTGAAATAACAACACACAAATTGTATTCATTTAAACACTGCCTGGCCCATTAGCTCTAGCCTCTTACTGGCTAACTTTCACATCCTGCTTAACCCATTTCTAATAATCTGTGTAACACCACAAGGTTGTAGCTTACCGGGAAAGATTCAGCATGTCTGACCTAGTGGCTGGCTTCATGGCGACTGTCCCAGAAAGGAGAGGCATGACGATTGCCTGAAGCATCTTGCCTCACTCCCAGCATCCTGTTCTGTCTACTCCACCCACCTATGTTCTAACCAATCAGGCCAAGCAGTTTCTTTATTAATTAACCAATGAAATCATCAGCTAGATAGAAGACACACCTATATCACTCCTTTGTCTCAAACAGTAGATGAGAAAATAGTGTCTCAGAAATGAAGATAAAGGCACAGCTCCAAGGATGTTTTAAAGACATAGAACTAAAACCAAAAGCCTAAAATCATTATAAAGTTTGGCCCAAGTACAATATGATGTACATGATTTAAGCTTTTATTTTTTAATGAGGGATGGTGAGAGATACTGTTGAAAGTTGTCCGGCCAAGAGAGAGGGTTCTGAGCCTTCTATCTGTAGCTATTAAGGTCTTGTGGCCAGGCAAGGTAAAAGCAAAAATTCTGGAAAGCTGTCATGTTTGGAGAGGATGGGGGAAAGGATAGGGGAGCCTTCCCATAGTTTCCACATTGTTTGGGTTTTAGCATTATGTTATATGATTGAGAAAGAAAAGTATCCTGTCTCTGAACACCCTCAAGATGATTTACTAACCATCTTATACATAACCTTCTGGGATGGAGAATGTAGGCAAGTATATCTTCTTCAGGTCAGATGGTGAGTATATCATGAGAATATAGCCATGGTCCAAAGAGCCATACACTGTAGTTGGGCATCATGAGTATATCATGAGAATACAGCCATGGTCCAAAGAGCCATGACTGTAGCTGGGCATGACTCTATAGCAACCCAGCTGACCTCAAATTTAAGTTGCAGTTTTATAGATAAGCCTCATCCTAAAGGGGCTACAAAAAACCCTCTCTTTAAAAAAGTTACCTATATATGTGTGCATGTGTGTCTGTGTATTTGCATGTGCAAATGGCTATAAGTGCCTGTGGAGGCCAAAGGTGTCAGAGCCCCTAGAATTGGAGTTACGAGCTGTCATGAGCTGCCTGACCTGTGTGCTTGGAACAGCTTAGGCCTTTGCTAACGCAGTATGCATTCCTAACCACTCAGCAATTTCTCCAGTCCCCAGATAGCACCTCAAATAAACCATTTCACTAAACATTGGCCTGGGAGGCACCTTGTTCCAAGTCAAATTTGGAGAGCTTCATGGGGATTGATTTTTATTGTATCATTAACTGAATTCATTTGCTTCAAATGGACAGAAACTAACGTGTCCAGTTAGTGAGCAATCTGTATATTTGGAAATTGGTTGCCTATAATAGTTTGTGTGTATCTAAAATGATTTTCCATGAAAGACTGTTCCTCTCTGTGTCTCTCTGTGTGTCTCTGTCTCTCTCTCTCTCTCTCTCTCTCTCTCTCTCTCTCTCTCTCTCTCTCTCTCTCTCTCTCTCTCCCTCTGAGCACAAAGCTAGAAGCTAGACCTGGCTCAAGGTTGGGTATCTCAATTTTCTCAGAATGTGGCCAATCCTTTCTCCATGCAGTTTCTTGCCAAAGTTCTTAAATCTTGTTTTTAGTCAGCAGCCAAAAACTGTGATCCATCCAGTAGAGGACAATCTTCTCTTCACTGACACATGACAGGCATAATGTCTTAAAAGGCTGTCATTGATCCCATTCTTTGCAGCACTGTAATATCAGATCAGCCTAGTAAGGGGTTGGACACCTGGAACTTACCAGAAACCATTGTCGCCATCTTGCCTTGTTATATAATTGTGTTTATTCAGCCTGGGAAGGTGCCTTAGGGACGAAACCCATAGATATACCCTAGACTTTGATTCGCCACTTCATATGCTATACTTTCTTAAAGTCTACCAAGTGGTAGCTAGATACAATGGAGCTTTAATCAGCCATAAAGAGAATGAGCAATGCTGTTTGCTGGAAAATGGATGCAGCTAGAGGTTACAATGTTAAATGAAGTAAGCCAGACTCAGAAAGACACATCTCACGTTTTTGCTCATGTGTGGATTCTAGATTAAAATATATACTTATCCATAAACATATACATACATATGTGCACATGAGACACAAAAAGTGAATGGAATGAGGGCTTGGCTACTCTAAGGTGTGGTTGAGAAGAAGGCTTTTAGTATAGATAGGAGGAAGAGCACAGCCAGAGGCATCTGGAAGAGTCCAGAGCAGATAAAGTAGTAGATTAAACATGGCCAGGAGACTGAACTGGACCATGAGAGGAGAAGAGGGGAGAGCAAAAGGGAAGACCAGAGAGAGAGTGGTTCAAGAGGACCAAGAGAGAGGCAAGAGCCAAGAGGAGAGAACCAAGAAGTGAACGGCTGACTTGGCAGGATTGCATAGGAACCAGAAGCTGGAAGAAGGGAAAACCATGAGCTGGAGAAGTTTAGGGTGGGGACAGGGTAAGAAAAGCTGAGAGGAGCCCGGATGCCAGTGTGGACTCCACCAGGTACCAGGTACTTGCTGGCTGAGAGAGCCTGGAGGCTGGCTCTTGCTTTGATATGCTAATTGGCACCATAGTCAGCCCTTCCTCCTGGCTTTCTTTAGGGCCTGGCAAAGGGGGTCTATGAAGGAGCAGCATGAGAAGATGGGGCAGGGGAACAGGAAGGATAATAAGGAAAGAAAGACACCTCAAGGTTTCTCTCCTGAGTGCAATGTAATAAGAAGGCAGAAGGAAGTCTTCTGAGGGGAGGAAGTCCAGAAAAGGCGAAGGTGTGGAGGAAGGCAGTGAGCGGCAGAAATAGCAGCCCGGTGCAATGATGTGTCTGTCTACACAGACACAGATAGAAGAAATCCTTCCAGTGAAACCCACTGTTGAGTATGGTAATGAAAGCAATGTGATAACCCAAAGATGCCAGGGGAGAACATTGGGAATTTCATCTTCATTATTTTGAAATGCGCACTATTTTCCTTCACTCTCTTCACTGTTTGCCTCAGAAAGGCAAGATTTGAGGTGGCGAATGTATTAACAACTTGATTTAATAATTTCACAATAAACTCATAGATCACAATTCTATTTTACATCTCATAAATGTATTTAACTATATTTTTGACTTCTTACAATTAAAAATTCAAATATAAAAAATGCAATCAGACTCAGTTCTCACCCCTTTTGGACAGGGAAATTGCTTCTCTCCCTTCCTCCATTTTTATATCATATTTTATTCTGTCCTATGTACTCAGAAGCCACTGTAACCTTCTTGAGACAGAATATGAACAAGAAACTAAAAACAAGACAGAAGACGCCAAAACAAACAAGCCCCACCACACGAATGTCCTTGCTTTCCTTGCAGAGATAAGTAAAAAACGGGTCAGAAGCTGTCAGCACCCTTATCCCTAGTCTAAGTTCCTGGGTAAAATTCCAAGGCAGAATGCTGCTTCCCCAAGATCACAGGGCAGTAGGTACAAAGAAGTGTCACTCTTGCGGTGACCACCCGCACACCTGACCCGTGTTGAGACCAGGACAGTGAGCATGGCTACTTGTTTGCAGAGCTAGGACGATTCCACAGCCAGGGTTAATGGACCTCCCTCTGTGGATGTGCCTCTTTGGGCAGTGCTTTTGGTGCTTTGTTTTATAGGTTCCCAGGCTCTTGTGCCCAGTGGTTAACTGAATACCTGTGAAGCACCCTAGTCTCTGGAGGGTGGGGAGGAAAACATGAATCTGCCTGGGTAGCCAGAGAAGACTGGAGGATCACACAAAATGAGGTCTTCTTGATCCACAGAGGGAGCATGGAGAAAGCTCCAGGATACCTCAGACTTACTCCCTGAAGAACTTTCCTCTGCCTCATGGGTAGCATTCCCACGCCAAGCTTGACTCTGCACTTCCTCCATGACACGCTCCATAGCTATTTCTACACAGGTCACCACTGGTACTAGGCTTATTGCTCTCCTGGGGTTCATGGTGGTGGATGCCTAATAAACACCCATTAGCCTGGGCGGACGTTGCTCCCCACTCTTCCCTGTGTGCATTCAGACCCCTCACCTCCTCCTCCTCCTGGCCTCTCCTCTCAAACACAAGACTAGATAACGCTTGTAACATGATTTATCACTACCCCACCTCCCCCAGGCCTGAGACTCTTGGGGACTTTGAAAGGAAACAGGCACCATGTGCTTCCGATGAGCTCCGTTCAGCTCATCATGGTGTTCCGTTGGAGCTGGGGGACGTGAGGGACACCCTGGAACCAGTTCATGGCTCTGTTTAAAGATGTTTTTCTTAGAAGCAGGAAGTTACGTCCTGCCAAGAAGAAATGAAAATAAAGCCCCCGAGGGGTCACTTGGGGTTCACTGGGAGCTGCTCTGAGCTGTTGCTGTGTTGAGGCCTCTGCAGGGGAGGAAGCCTGAAGGGGCCTCTGTCCAGGACTCCCAGGGCAGGCAAGGCTAGCCTTGGCAGGTGATCATCTCGGGTAAATAGAAGCTTCAGACTCCCCTGCCCCACCAAGGACAACAAGCCACTATAGACACTCTGTCTCTGTCTCTGTCTCTGTGTCTGTCTCTCTCTTTCTCTCCTCACTCAGGAGACTGTGCCCAGATGCACATGGAAGTTGAGGGGTGTGTGGGGAGCGGATGGAAACACAGAAAAGGCCAGGGCAACCATTAGTATGCCCAACATTGCAGGGACCCAGATCTTGGGGAAAGACTTGCAGTCTCAATGTTATGAACTATGGAACCAGCCCAACTGTGTCTCTATAGACCCCCTCATGAAGATGGAACAGTTCAGGGCAGTGTGGCTGCTACCTCACCTGGACTCTGCCGTCTTTTGTACAATGGACCCCTTAGACATGGCAGCACAGGAGCAGAGTGTGTGGGTTGCTGGCTTTTCTCACATAGACAAGGGCTATATTTCATCCCCATATCTGATCCCAGGTGCTAACACTGTCCCCTGTCTCCTTGAGGGACACAGGATGCAAAGACGGGCATGCTCAGTGTCAGCCATATTTCAGCAGCATGGAGGGATGGAGGGGCAGATAAAGGCTGGTAGCTGCTCAGCCGAAAGGCTCTGTGGGACGCTGAGAGTAGACATGAGGCTGGGAGCCAGCTAGTGATGCATGAGGCTCCAAAGACTGCTCAGGATCCCTTAGTTCCAGGGTGTGGTGCTTACTAGATAGAGATCACACTGCACAGTCATCCTTGGGGGCACTGTGAAGTTAGCAATGGCATCTGATCGTGGGTTCCAGAGTTGGACATCGAGTGGGAGACACTGGGCTGTTTGTTGTTTTGGGCTTGGCTGAAGAGAAGGGCCCGCTGCTGCTGGAAGTATTACCACCTCAGAGGTCACTGATTTCCCAGCACCGATGGTTTATGGGAAGCCCTCTGAGGTGCACAACCCAGGCATTTCTTATCATACAGTGAGTCAGAAATCGCCGAGGACTGGACTGTGTCCCAAAGCACAATCCAGGGATGTTACGCTGAGTCTACAAAGTACATGGAACAAGTTCTGAAATCATGTGCTTTGTTTCAGTTAAATTTAATGCATGCTGTTTATTAATATAAGCAGATACATACTTTTGGCTTAAGGAGTAACATACAGTTTTATTTTTGAAGTAATTATACCACATGTAATATATGTGTGGTTGCTATAGCAACTAAGATTGTTAGGTGTGGATGTGACAGCATTTGCACAGGACTCACTGAAAACTGCAAACAGGTGCCAGGAGAAGCTCACAAAAAAATGGAGAGAAAATCATAAATGGGAGATTCATTCAAAATGAATCCAGGTTGGCATGAAAATTTAATGTAATTCTATCAAAACTCCAGCAAGAGTTTTCTTTTCTTTTTTCTCTTCTTCATAATACTGACTATTATTTTTGCGCGCACACACACACACACACACACGCACACACACACACACACACGAAAAAGCAATGAAAATGTCAAAAAATGTGTAGAAACAACTGGGCTCTCTGATTTCAAAAGCTATTACTACGACAGCAATCGAGTTTATGTGGTATCAGTTGGGGACGGGAGATAGACTAGACACTAGAGAGATGACCAAGATCAAGATCAGAAACAGATCGAAGCAAATGTGCCCCTTTCAGTTTTGACTGCCTAAAGTAATTCACAAGCTAAAACAAGCCTTTCAGTAGATGATGCGGGAACATGGTGGAAACCCTTGGCTAGATTGCATGAGCAGTGAGTTGGAATACCTTCACCCCTCATAGCCCTCGTTCGTAACAAGTACTTCCTGCAACTCAGTAGTTGTCATTTTGTGCTTAACCCAAGTTGCCTCTCAGCTTGTCATACGCCTGGGTAGATAGGAGCATTCCTCCCTCTGGGTGGATTTCCATCCTCTCCCTGAGGATACTTTTCTGGGCTGTGCCACTTCCTCCATCTGCTTAATCTTCTCTCGCTGTGTGTCGTGGTGTTTGAAGAAGTCTGATGCTCTGGAATACCACTCTGATGGATACAAGATAATTTCTGTGAAATAGTTTGCCATTAGAAAAGCTCTCCACTTATATCTATTTGGTCACCAAGGAACTCTGTCCCTGGTCCTCAGTAAACCTTTTGATGACCGCAGAAATGGATATAATATAGACTCAAGAACATGGCCAACCCTTTCGTGCATCCCCACCCCTGTGCTCCTACCTCAAATAGCTGTGCTTGCAGAAAAAGCCTGATGGTATGACTCCCAAGTGTAATATAACTGTCGGCTCCAGCCCCTGCTTCTCCTTAGTTAATACTTGTTGGTCCTGGCCCTGAGCCTGTGGACGATGTCTTCAGCTGACCCATAGTAGCCATGCTCCATGTTAAGGCACACACCTTACATTCTATGAACTGATCCAATTCCTACCTGACCCCTTGGTTATTAAAAATCCCAGCCCAGACCACAAGGAATGCCTGGAAAAAGAGGGTCAGTGTAAGAAATTTCTACATTTGAACCACCCAAGATATCAGTAACTCTACTATCCTTTGCTGGAACACATCCCTAAGGACCCTAGTGTACCAAAACACCACCATGAAAAGGTAGTATTACAATGTCTCACTTTCCAACACATTGGATGCGTTTTAATTTCTGGCTTCAAATAAGATCAGCGCCCAGTGATACTGTTCTGGCAGGGGGTGTGGGGTGTCTTAGAGTTTTCTTGATTACTGATGTGATGGCGGAGAGTTGTTGTTTCTACATATTTGAAAGAGATGAAGATCTGGTGCTGACGAACTTAAAAATCTGGGAGGAAGGATCTAGAGTGCTCTCTGGTTCTGTTAGTGTTCTTTCCCCAAGGGTACCAGACTGAGATCTCGAAACGAACAGAGTCTCATTATAACTCAGACCGCTGCCAGAAAGCATCTTGAGGCCAGCAGAGGCCCCAAGGAGTGTTCAAGTGTTCTTAACCAAATTGCCCTGAAAGCAAAGAACAGGGCTCGCCAGCACCAAGATAGCACCCCAGATCTAAGCCAATCATGATGAACTGAAGCACCCCCTCAGGGACTCTTTACCATCTCAGCCTCCCTTGGGAAGGTGAGGTTTCGGCACAGGCAGCGGATACTTGGCTACTGCAAACAGTTTTGTCAGCGTCAGGGGTAGGCTGAGAAGACGGGGTGATGGAAAGCAGACATAGGCAGGAGTTGGTGATTGGGTTCCTCCTGGGGAGCATTCCAGTCTGGGTAGAGAGGCAGCCAGGCTGGGGATGGGGGAGTGGTCCCTGTGTTTCTCTCCACCATGAGCTCCAGATTGGCTGAGTTCATGGGAAATGCTTTTGCCTGTGGAGGAGCACACAGAGTGCAGGACAGCGAGTTCTGATGCTGAAGTGGCCGTCCAAACACCCAGACACCCTCACTGTAGACATAGCAAACTGGCCAGTGTGTGACCATTAGTCTCTTACTGGAACAGCTGTCCTTAGCCTCAACCCTAGGTAGTCAATACGCCTTCAGAAGAGTAAAAGGAAGCCATATGTCCGAAATCTGAGCACAGCAGTGTCTCCTGATGCATTTGGCACCTTGAAGCACTGCCCAGAATCACTTCTCCCAGGAAGTCCAACGTTCCAGCAACCCAGGCTTCTCTGCATTGTGTATACCTAGGCAGAGATGGCTACAGTACTCTCTACCCAATGAGGCATTTGTTGCAGAGAGGTTATGCCCATCCTTAGTGGCCCCTGACTAACTCAATTTCTGGTATAAAGTCACTACTAAATGAACATGATAAATCCACAAAGAAATGTCATCTTGACTGTCTTGTCTGCCACTTAGCAGTGGCAGTTTACAACTGGTACATAAGCTAAAGCCGTATTAAATATTCCTCTGATATTTAAGTTTTACAGTAGAACCCTACCACAGCATACTTTTCAAGGAACATTATTTCTCCTGGGACTGATCACAAACCCCCAAATCCAGGGATACTGCTTCAACCCACCAGGGCAAGAAGATTATCTTTAGCCCCCACCTGCCATGTTGCTACTCTCTTCAGAATGTCTCCTGTAATATATAACCCATTTTCTGCAGTCTTTTTTTCAAATGCAGGAAGTTTGAGTCCAGTGGCTACACTGGGTTGTTTAGGCTGCTCGTTCGTTCCTGGCAGCCCAGAACTGAAATAACCACACAGAAACTATATTATTTGCAATACTGTTTGGCCAATAGATTAAGCATATTTTTAGCTAGCTCTTATTCCCTAAACTAACCCATCTCCATTAACTTGTGCATCATCACAAGGTTGTAGCCTACCAGCAAAGTTCCAGCAAGTTCCAGCAGAGATGTCTGTCTCCTGCAGTGGCTACATGGCTTCTCTCTGACTCTGCCTATTTTCTCTATATATATCTCTTTCAGCCTGGCTTTACTCTGTTAAGCCATTGGCTGAAAGCAGTTTCTTTATGAACTAATGGCAATAAAACATATTCACAGCACACATCACCTCCCACATCAACTCTGGATCATGGATTGAGGTGGGAGGCAGTTCTTTGACCCTCCTACCGATGTTCAGTGTTAATAGATTCTGTTAAATAGACTTGGATTCAGTGGGTTAAATGGTTTGGGTGAACAGCCAGTTCAGTCTGTCTACACATATGCACACAGAGGCTCATCCTCATTTCCATGCATGATCCCAAAACACGGCCCTAGAGACGGAGTGGAGGGACATTTAGTTTCATCATATCACATCATGGCCATCTCGAGTCTGTTTTGGGAAAGCAGGTCACCCTTCGTATCTCTTTCACTATGGATTCTTGCCAAGAGCATCAGTGTCCTTTCTTGCCATCTCTGTCCAATACAGGTGCTATATAATATCAGTGTTGGATGTCTTACAGGTTTGGTCCTTAAGGTAGTGATAGTGGGAGATAGAGCCCAGTGGGAAGTCCTTAGGTCACCTAGAGAAAGCTTAAATTCTAGCCTCCTCCTTTGCTGCTCCCTTACCCGGAGGTAACCAGTTTTGCCCCACAATTCCCTCGGTTATGTCATACCATGATGTAGGTGGGTCATCTGTCTATGTGTTACTTTCATTGGTTAATAAAGAGACTGACTTGGCCTTTTAATAGGGCAGAAAATTAGGTAGGCAGAGTAGACAGAATAGGATGCTGGGTAGAAGGCAGTGAGGCAGATGCCATAGCTCTCCTCTCTGAGATGGACGCAGGTTAGAATCTTCCTGGTAAGCCACCACCTCGTGGTGCTACACACATTAATAAAAATGGGTTAATCAAAAATATGAGAGTTAGCCAAGAAGAGGCTAGATATAATGGGCCAGGCAGTGTTTAAATGAATACAGTTTGTGTGTTGTTATTTCCGGGGATAAGCTAGTGGTGCAGGAGCTGGGCAGGATGAAAAGCAGACCTGTCTGCAACTCCTTTTACAATACCACAGGTACAAAGCAGCAACAACAGCTGATAAGAAACTAGAAGCTCTGAAACCATGAAGCTAAATAAACATTTGATCTTCACACGTCAATTATTTTGGGCAATCTTTAATAACGACAGGAAGTTGACTAATGGAAGAGCCACCCTCAATCCAGTCCCTAGCAGTAAGCTTCTAGAAGGCAGGGCTTGAGATCTTCATTCCTCCAGGAATACTGATGAAAAGAGCAGCCCTAATGCAAAACAGTGAATACAAACTGCTGTGGTTTGGATGAGAATGGTCCCCTTAGGGGGCAAATGTTTGAGTGTTTAGTCTCCAGCTGGTGGAACTGTTTGGGAAGGATTAGAAGGTGTGTAACTTGAGAGGGATTTTGAAGTTTCAAAAAGCCCACACAATTCCTAGTTAGCTTATCTTGCTAGTCTCTCTCTCTCTCTCTCTCTCTCTCTCTCTCTCTCTCTGCCTCCTGTTTATAGATCTCAGTTACTGCTCTAGTACCATGTCTGCCTGCCTGCTGCTCTGCCCCTTCCCATGATGGTCATGGACTCACTCTCTGACACTGAAAAAATCCCCACTAAACTCTTGTCTTGATCACCGCATTTTAAACACAGCACTAGAAAAGTAACTAAGACAACAGTCAGCCTCATGTCCACAGGATGCACAGCCATACCAACCTCAGATCATAGAACTGAAAACATACCTAGGTCTAGGATAATCACATTTGTATTGAGTGAACATTCATGGGCTACTTTTCTTTACTGAATCCCAAACCACACTATACAACAATTGTTTTCATGATACACACACGTATTGAGAGCTCTAAGTAACCTAAAGGTATTATGAAAGGAGGGACTTAGTCTGTGTGTGAACATTCATCACTTCACACCAGTGACTGCAGCATCTATG
Source organism: Arvicola amphibius (assembly GCF_903992535.2). Classification (NCBI taxonomy): domain Eukaryota; kingdom Metazoa; phylum Chordata; class Mammalia; order Rodentia; family Cricetidae; genus Arvicola; species Arvicola amphibius. The sequence goes on along the minus strand of NC_052058.2, from coordinate 33,578,823 downwards.
ACTTTGGTGTCTGTGGGGATCCCGGAACCAGCCTCCTATTGATACTGTGAGACTACTATGTTTACTAACCTCTAATTACCCGAAAGATTTTTAGGTAGTTTGTTTTCTTGGTTGTTGATGTTGTTGCTGCTGCTGCTGTTATTGTTGTCCTCAAGGTAATGTGATGTCTTCCCTGGTTCATCTTACTAAATGATTTTTGACTCAGTCACACACCTCTTTCACTCAGGATGCAAGTCAGGTGTTTGGAGGTTGCAGGTGTGTGCTCTAGCGGCAGCTAAGCTCCGACTGCAGGCGACAACATTCTATTCTCCTTGAGAGCTTTCACTGGGAAATATCAAGTGCATGAGCCTCCATCTGCCATGCTATTTCTGTTCAGTTCCAGCTCCATCCCTAACAGAAGTCAAAGCAGACCATAATCCAATAGAAGTGTGGCATCTTGATAAGAAAATGAAGAGCCAGCGGAAGGAAGTGTGCAGAGGAAAGGAGACATGAGTACACGTGAGAAGGTGCCAAGGAGGGTGACCTCAGGAGAAGACACTCTGCCGGCACCTTAACCTCAGACTTGAAATTTCCCAGACTGTAAAAAATAAAAATAAAAATTAAAAAAAGTGCATTTCTGTTGTTGAAGTCTCCCAGTCGAGCAATCAAATCAGGTTAAGGCAGGCACACACCCAGGGAATGCATAAAGGGGGGCAATCAAGCTAAATTTTGGAAAGCGAACAAAGTGTTGATGTCTGACTCCTGAATGTCAAATAGATTTGTGAAACTCACAGATATGACAATACGGTGGTTAAAAATAGACATTTTAGGAGTACAGTTAAACAAAATGAATATCACTGTGGGCCAGAGACAGACTATGAACTCATACAACACAGAAAGCTGCCGTAGAAATGAGTGCTGGCCCCACCAAGCCAATTGCCCCAGAAAATAGGACCAGATTCCCTCCACCATCAGGAGTAGTCACCCATCCGGCTCCCTATAGGAAGCCCACGAGGAGGATGGACTCTTGGGCACAGTGACCTGATATCTAACTGGAGACATTATCTGTGGCCATAGATAGAGATAAACCTGTCCCTGGGGTGGAGGAAATAATAGAAGTGGCAAGTCATCCAGCATGGAAGGCAAACTAGAACATGAACTGGGACTCAGTGGTATACACGTGGCCAGGAGCTGTGGACCGCAATGAATGTGGGGAGCAGAGAGAGAAGTAAAAGTAAAGCTCGGCTGATAGACACCATCTACTCATGGTAGGAGAAGCATGTACTAAAGTTATGGAAGGCAGGAACACAGATGATGAGAAGAGGTGTTTGGAAAGTTTTGGAGCCTACTAAAATCAGTTTCTTGCTTGGGAGGTCAGAGATGTTGGCTATGATTAGACCATGCTCCAAGGAGAAGTATTAAGCAGAAATCCCAAAAAGCATGCGCTCCCTTGGAAGCACTAACTTCCAAGGCAGTTAAATGGGGGAAAGGAAGAGTCAAGATCATTAATCCAGGAGGATGTAGGAAATGAGGGGGAGGGGCAAAGAGAATAAAGGAAGAGGAGGAGCCATTAAATGATGAGATAAGTTTTTTAAAAAGGCATAGTAACCAATGTTGAATTTGGAAACTCTAGTAGAAATAAAAATCAAATGGGATTATTAAAATTAAAGAACAATTCATCTACAAAAGACTTACCTATACTTAAAATCAAAAACCAATAAAAGTGTGTGTGCCGGGAAGAGGGATAAAAATAAAACTCAAGCAAATTCTGACCCCATTGCAGGTTAAGACACAAACTTGTGTAAATCTCGCATTGTGTATTATTGAAAGTATATTTAGAAAAGCATATGTATGTATGTGTATACTCACATTGCAATGAGTTAAAATACATTAAAAATTTAACGGCCACACCATGGGCTTTAAGGATGTTTTTCTTCATGGCTAGCTGAATAAATATTTCAAAACTGTCACAAATAGTGGATATTATCATTCAAGTCATTACTTACTCAGTTTGGCTTTTCCTTCTAACTTTTCAGTCGCTGTCTTGAGTTAATCTTTGGTCTCGATCTCCTAAGAAACAGAGAAATCAGACCGTGGCTGTTCTGCTTAGGTTGGGACTGTAATGAGGCCGTTGGCATGCAAGTACGTTGGTGCCTAGCTGTGATGTTTCTGGGATGATTAAGAAGGAAGTGGTAACTGCATGTGGCAGCCAGGGTGAGCCTCCCTGGCGAGGAAGCTGATTTGCTAAGTCTTTAAGATTCGAGTTGGGAGCCAAGCATCTGTCACCACAAGGACACAGCTTAGAGGCTAGCCAATGGATAGCTGGCTCTGGTTGATGGAGACCACAGCTGGTGGAGGGTCTGGTACACAAAGGCACACACGCACGGACATTGTGGTATGGTAGATGGATTACAATAATTAAATGGTGAAAGTTGCTTCACTCCCATTTTTTTCCCAGGCATGAAAACAGCTAGTGAGGCAGTGCTGCTGATCAAAGGCTCTGTAACTAATTAAGAGGTCATGATTAGACCCCAGGTATCCACCCCTACCAAGCCTTAGCTCAGTTTGCTACTCTCCTTAGATCTCTTCATGACTGTCTCGTTTTTATTCAAATAAATGATAACCAAGAAGTATTGTTTCTTGTTGAGAGGCATTTGGGGCATGTACCCGGGTGTGAGAGTTTGTGGTGAATTAGTGTGGTTTTGTCTGCTCTGTGAGCCAGATATCCATTAGCCAATCTCTAAACCATGCCTTTGTGGGTGACAGATGTTTGGATTCAATTATGATGAAGGAAAAGCAGCTTTGTCTTCCAAGGAAAGAAGGCATTGTTTGAGGGATATGGAAAGCCATATAGAACAGTGGTGCTGAATATCGTTCATTATAGAAACACGGTCTTAAAGTGCCTGTTTAAACGTGGGTACTGCATCCAGGAGCTTGTAACCCAATGGATTTAATTGCATCCGGGTGCCAAAGTAAACCCCGTGTTAACAAACCTCCAGCTCTCCTTTACACTTGCTCCCAGCTGCGAGCAAAGAATGGGAGTCAGCTGCTTGGACCATGCACAACACACATAAAGAATTCACATCTGAGTCTCTGGCTGCTGTGTCCTTGCATGAGAAGGGTTGTCTAGGCTGAGGAAGCAGGGGGAGCCAGAACCACAGCTAGCTCCAATACCCTTGCCTAGCCCCACCTCCTCGCACACAGTCAAGACTTAGGAAATAACACCATTAAATGGACTGCACCGAATAATTGGCAGCTCAGCTAAGACTTGTTAGGCCCTAATGATTAGGGACAAGCGTTCTAAAGGGCAAGGCAGATGTCATACACAGATGCTCTGTTGGATGTTCTGGGTGACTAGAGATGTTCACATCGCCTTCTCCTGAGCTGTTACACAGACCAACAGTGCAGCCCAGTGCAGCCCAGTGCAGCCCAGTGCAGCCAAGCACCTATGCACTTTCCCTTGACGTTAGCAGCAACTCTCAGAGCTGATTTTCTTTCCTGCTCTCTGGCTGACATTTCTTGTCCTCTTTGGCTGTCCTAAATTCCACTACCATTCACTGTCATAGGTGCTGGGGACACAAAAGTAAGTGGCATACCATCTGTGCTATGCATTTTTTTTTCAAACAGTTTATGAGAATGTATGATTTGCCTAAGAACTCTGCTGGGGGCCACTGGGTTCTGGTTTGGATGCAGAGACGGTGATACTTGAGTTCAGCACCTTCCCTTGGGCTAAATGAACAGAGATGAGCCTATTTAAACAGCAGTGGGCATGGATGGAACAGAAGAAGAACTTCGCTGGCGGATGCAGAATTAGACAATGTGTGGATGTCTGGACAGTTTTGCAAGTCAGGGAGTTAGTTGAGTAGCTCCAGATGCCTGGATCATCAGAGACAAAGTGAATGTCGTGGCCAGTGGGTTAAAGCTGGAGACGTGGCCAGACTAGCATGAATAAGGAAGGTGTAAAGGAGCCTTATCTTTGCCTTGAAGTCAGAGGACACTCAACATGGGCAATTTTTAAGGGAAGGAAGCAGATCTTATTTACATTTTAAGAATGTTATTTATGATGTGAAGACAGTGTAACTCCTGAGTCTGGGTGATGGAGGAAAAAGAAGGATGAGGTTGGTTAGCAGGATGATCCATGAGGAGTCTGCTGGTTCAGTCCAAAAAAGACCAATGGGAACTGAGGGGTGGAGTCTCGGAGGAGACAGTCCAGACAGAGGTGGAATCCATAATGCTTCTGACCCTTGATCCGGGAATAAAGTGAATGAGCGGGCAGCGGAAGCATCTTAATGCTCCATTTTCTTTATTTCTGAAGTGAACATGTAAAAGAATAGTGATTTTTTTTGTCAGTTTTGCAAAGCAAATATTTGAATTGTAGTAACTCCCTCAAGCTCACATAGTGCTATCAGAGGGAGCTATGAAGGAAGCTGGGTAGAATTGTCATCAAATGTCCACTCAGCTGTGAACCCTGCCTGCTACACTACCAGCTGGCTAGTCAAGAAGCAGCCACTGGGGCAATACTGGCAAGCCAGCCATGGGCTAACAAACTGCTTTGGGGTTTGAATTTAAGGTCTAGTCTACAAAGAAGAACCCCTGTCTGGTACTGTAAACCCTGTCAACAGTTTAGGACTGGAGAGGTCATAGGACCTTAGTGGGGAAGCTACCTGCTATTGTTTTGCTAAATCTTTCAGCTAGGAAGGGACAGACAGCTCAGCACGGTCACGCTCAGCAGCCCCAGGAGTCTGCTTCATCACCAGGAGATCTCCACTCAAGCCAAACTGGGATTTGTGCCTTTAACCCAGAAAGCATTTTGGGCACACCCAGTTGGAAGCAGAGCTGGAGGTTTTATCGAAGATATTTCAATATAAGCTTCAGCACAAGGGTTAAGAGACAGGAAGGCGCTCTGAGGAAAATAAGATACAATTGTGAGTGCAGATGTGTCTCAAAGAAGAATGTCAGAGAGGAACCCATGCCCGAGTGAAAATAGAAGTATCTTCGAGGGAGATTCGCAATCACTCACCTTAATGGTAGCTGCAGATATCATTTGGGCTGCATTCAAGTTTCAGTCTAAAAGGTTTCTAAGAACCCTTTCCCCTTTTCTTTCTCCTTTGATAAATCAGATTATAATATGGTGGATTTGAAGACACCTTGACAAGGGCTTTAATGCATATCCTTTTCCTGTAAACAAGACTTTAAGAGAATTGCAGATTTACATCCAGGAAGGGAGACCTTCCTTAAATAGTACTTGATTCTTCTGAGATTTTCTTCACTGGCCAGAGACTTTGACTAGATTCCTGGGGCTGGGGCTCCTTTCCTCTTCCCATGTCCCCAAAGATTTCTTTGTCTTCCTACACAGCCACAAATGTACATACACGCTTCCTACACCACTGATTCACTCTGGTTATACAACTAGATTAGGGTTAGTATTAGTTTTGGTCAGAGAGAAGCTCCTACCTGAAGGAGCAGTAATAACTATAGAGACTCAGATCCAGTCAGAGCCCCGAGAATGAGGGCGAGTTGATTGCTCAGCCAGGAATGGGGCTGCTGTAGGATCCCGTCCACGGTTCAGGAAGCATAGCAGAAGACAGGGTAGAAAGATGATAAGACATAGGAAGGGGTGCAGAGAGGAGAAAGCCTGTCTTCACAATACAGCATCACTATTTGAGTCTTAGTGACACCGCCGCTGTTATTACCAGCACAAGATCTGTGTAATGGGCCTGTAGGTCTCTTGTCATGGGGGAAGACGGGCCCTTGAGGCCTCACTTGACCTGACGACCTATAGGCAGATAATGGTAGCTAGTGTGCAGGCACTCACAAGGGTCTGTGAGCAGTTCATGGTTCCTCGGGAAAGGAAAGACATTTTCTTCCATGGTGTAGTCACTGGTAAAAAGCCCACGCTCATGTATATAGCCATTTTGGGGCATTTGTTGCCCACTGGGGCATCAAATAAATCTATGAAGACATGAAAGTAGAAGAGGGACCAGATAAAAAGAGGAAGGATGTCATGGAGAGTGGAAGAGGAACTGGGGAGCATAATCCAAGGGGCTAAGATAGAAACACATTCTGAGTCTGTTCAAAATACCAAAAACGTACACATTCTGAGTCTGTGTACAAAATGCCCAAACCACACTCTGAGTCTATGTACAAAACACCAAAAATATACAGAAACACTAAACTGTAACCATTGTTGGATATAATTAGCATATGCTAAGACAAAATATTCAAATACAGAATCGTCTCCACACCCATTTTCCTTGTTTATCAAAGCTAATAAACCAACATTGATATATAATTTTTACTCAAGTTCACTGTTTATTCATTTTTCCTTATGTTTCATTCAATGCAGGCTTCTTCTCCAGGATTAGGTCCTCCAGGACCTATGTTACATTTATTTTTCTCATCTCTTTCTACCCCTCTCATTAGTGACAATTTTTCGGAGCTCAGACTTGAAGAGTACAGGTCATGTGTTGGGGAATCTCACATTTAGCTCTATCTTTGATTTTATTATTGCGCTCCATTGTTTGGTCCACAAATATGTAGGGCTGCTTTATCTCCTCAGGAATTTACTATTACACAGTATTACCCCCGTCCTCAGCAATTTTCTCATGTCTGAAGTCTAAGTGATCTTAATAATCCTAGCCCTGCCATCTTTTGATGGCCTTTGCAACCTATGTCATTTCTACCTGTAGACTTGAGACAGTATTGCAGTAATAGCAAGTGTTTGGTTGAGTAACATTTTAATTCATTCTGCCCCCACCTGACCTCTAATTGGCAGTGTGGACACATTTGTAGCTATCCACTTGGCTAATAATTAAACTGTGGTAGACAAGAAAGCCATACAAGAGACAGAGAAACCTCAGCCAAGAAAGTTGAGTGGCTTCAGACGGAAGCCTACAAGGAGAGCATAGCAGGAACAGGGCAGCACGCAGACTCGATTCCACAGATAGTCGGACCTTCAAAAATCAGTATGCACCAGTCACTGGGTAGGGCGTTAGTGTAATTTCTCAAACATCATGGGATAAAGAACTTCATTACTGTAGCTTAAAGACAAAGAAGAGGGGCTGAAGAGATGGCTCCTCCTGCGGAGGACTCAAGTTCACTTCCCAGCACCATGTTCAGTGACTCACAACCCCTGATGATTCTAATTTCAAGGACTTTGACCTCCTCTCCTGGCCTCTGAGGACACTTTCACTCACATGTACACATACTTACAATTTTTAGTTATTACTTTCATTCTTCAGACTAGAAAATGACTCAGGAAGATTATCTGATATAGTATCAGTGTCAAACATCGGGTAAAAAGATTCAATAGAAAATAAACTGTGGTGTCTGGAAGCCAAACCCAGAAGTCCCCCCTGCAGTTTTAGAAAGGAAAGAAATGATGAAGTAGGGTCATCACTACAGTAACCAAGTAGGACCATCACTATAGTAACCAAATAGGACCATCACTATAGTAACCAAGTAGGGCCATCACTACAGTAACCAAGTAGGGCCATCACTACAGTAACCAAGTAGGGCCAATACTACAGTAATCAAGTAGGGCCAACATTACAGTAATCAAGTAGGGCCAACACTACAGTAACCAAGTATGATCATCCCTACAGTAACTAGAACTGCACTTTGGATCTTTAGCTCTGATCTATTAATATTGGCATTGACACAGAGATTTTAGTGTTTCTCTCAGTCTCTCTCATCTCTCCAGACCATTTCCCTCTTCAACCTCTAGTAATATACTGTCTGGATACCACATGGCTGTTACAGTTATTGCTGTTTAATCCACTACGGTTGAACCTAGTGGTAGATGCAATAATTTTCCCACTGGTAGATGCTGAGGGTCAGGACATTTAGAGGCTTAATTATCTCGGCTTCCTGGCATCTGGGATTAGCTGTAGGCAGGCACCATCAGGAGAAACCTTTACTCATCTGTCTGGTGCCCAGAACAAGCTGGCTTCCCATTTGATGACTAACTCTGGTCTTGGGTCTTTCATGGCATAGCAATTGGGGTGCAAGAGGCAGTGTCCTACAGGAGGTGTTGTGACCAAGAGGGCGAGTCTCTTCTGATCCACTCTGGAACTGTACATGGCTCCTTCCACTGTTGGTTACATACATGTAAGTCATTACAGACTACCCAGGATCAATGTGGAGGAGACCTTGGCCTGATGGGCGCTTGGCAACATCTCTTTGCAGAAGAGTTCTGGGCAGGGAGAGGCTGTTAATACAAATTTGTAAAATGCTCTTGGGCAGAATGGTCTACTCCTTTCTGCTTCCGGAGAAACTGGAAAGGGAAATAAAAGTGGAGCCAGGAAGGCTAGGTGTGAGCTGTGGGAGGACTCACCATTACTGTGAAGAACACTGGACAAGCTCATATGAGCAGTACACGAAGAGCTCAAAGCATCTGTCCATCCCAACTTCTCCAAAACTACTCTGTAGCACTGAAGAATCCAAGTACACCATGGCTGCTATGTTTAAATGTCTCCCCAAAAACATGTTTTGGAAGCATCATCCCTTATACAAATAACCCAGCAGTATTGGGAGGCAAGACTTCTTGAGAGGTGTTTGGGTCAAAAGGTATCCATGTTCATGAATTAATTAATGCTCCCTGAAAAGGGCTTAGGAGGTCCTGCTTTCCTTTGTCATCTCTGACCTTCCACTACATAATGATGCAATAAGAAAGTCCCAGCACTCAGGAGGTAGAGGCAGGCAACAGAAGTAGGTGGATCTCTGAGTTCAAAGGCAGCCTGGTTTACACAGTAAGTTTTAAGACAGGCATGGATACACAGGGAAGCCCTGTCTCTAAAACACAAAAACAAGCAAATTAACAAAAAGATCCCTCATCGGAATTTAATCTCTTGATCTTGAGCATCACACTCTCCAGAACCATAAGGTAATAAATTCTTGTTCAAGATAAATTACCCAGCCTGGGTTATTCTGTTAAAGCAGCACTAATAGACTAAGACAGAGTCCTAGGGAGGATTCTTCTCTGGAAGGTGAATTTATTCCCATTGAAAATGACTGAAAATATACAAAATTAGCTCACAATGTGGTGTCCATGTAACAAGCCCTTAATTAAAACGGACAGTCCAAGTATTGAAGAGATGCTGTCTCACACTTGAGGGGATCATTCATCACCACTGCCCTGTAGTGAGGGAGTGAAGATATTGTTTCTTAGGTTAGATGAGACCCCAGGACTCATGGGCAGACTCTCCTGCTAGCTTGCATCAGTTCCAGAAGAAAAACAAAGTATGTGAATTGGAGAGAGGAGGGGCCAGTAGCAGGATGGTGGGTTTTCCGTGTCTCTATTCCATGTTATGTATGTTGGGGTTAGTATGAATGCGCCCCCAGATCCTGTAGGCATTCTTGATTTCAATTGCCCCGTCACACAAATGGTACATTCAAAAAGAAAAACACATTTGGGATCAGCGGGAACTCAAAGGGGCTTTACAAAAGTCCTTTTATTTGGCTCATAGGTCTCCAAGCCTTCATGTGTTTTTGGTTTTTTGCACTGAGTGATGGAGAATGTAATTAAATGTGAGCATTAAAATGCCAGACAGTAATTAACAAAACGTCTGTGTTAGCTGCCAGGGCTAACTCTTTCAGATGGGCCCAGGACAGAAGGGCATGGGTAGTGGAGTTTCTGTGAGGTTCACACTTCCCCAAATGCACCATCCCCATGTCAGAGGAGGAGACAGCACATCCTTTCTCCTATGGGGCTGGTTGTCAGGAGTGCCTGCTTGGGGCTGGCTGCCTGGCTTGGCCCAGATTCCAACATGGTCGCTGTTCTAGGTACTCAGAATTACTCCGCTGAACAGGGCCTCATCAGGGGCTCCAGGACATCACCAGGACCTCAGCAGGGCACAAGGTGGCCTGACCAGCACCTCACCAGAGCCCACCCCATCGCTGCTCACTGAGACCTGTCAGGACCCCTTCCCGCTGCTTTCTAGTCTTCACCCCTCCCTCTCCCTCAGCACCAGTTTCTGCCTCTCTCCTCCACTGCTCCCCGACTCCTCAAACACCTGCCCTTTACTTCCTCCAAACCCTGTCCTGTGATTTTCAGGCCCCAAGGACATTTTCTCACTTGCCTGCCCAGATTCTAGTGGCTTTTTCCAGGCCGTCTTAACATTTGCCTCCTTAGATGATTATTCCCCGATTCCTCAACTAGGAAAGGCCTTCCATCCCATCTCTTTCTCTCAAGGTGCTTCCTTCTCTTTTCCTGTGTTTATCGCAGTGTGTAAACACAAGTCTTCCACTGCGTTCATCCTCTAGCTCCCTGTTCCTCTGGCCTGTGGCTTCTTTGGGGTGAGGAGCAAATCTCATCCTCCTTTAGGTTCACAGTACCAGTGTGCTCTTGACAGTTCCTGTTACAGCGGATAAGGAAGATGGTCCAGGCAACCCTTATGTGTATAAGGTGGAATATGGAGGAAGTAAGGACCCTAAATAAACACCTAGGGTGTAACTGAAACACAGGGGCCACCTGGACTGTGGCGCCATTGAAAGTTTCCCAGGGCCATCACTGACTGTCCTCCCTCCTTGCAAGGAGGACCACTTGCCTGTGTGCCACTCTTTAGGGAGCAGACTATGTGGATATATCCGGAGCCAAGTGCTCACCACTGCGGGCTCTGTTATTGGGTGAGCTAAGCCCAGAGCAGCTGCGGGCGGGCTCAACCTCCTCCCCTTCCTTCTCTGCTACTTGCTCCTGGGACTCCCTCACTCAGGCCTCCCTTCTCCCTACCGCACAGTAACTCTGGCTTCTCCTCTCAATTCCAGGCTTCTCCTCCACCCTCCAGGACAGCAGTTCTCAACCTGTGGGTCATGAGCCCTTTGGGGTCACATATCAGATATCCTACATAGCAGATACTTATGTTACAATTCCCAAGAGTGAAAAAATTACAGTTATGAAATAGCAGCAAAATAATTTTG